>NC_134278.1:49381920-49681920 GCF_949628215.1 Phalacrocorax aristotelis
AGGAAAGGAAAGGAAAGGAAAGGAAAGGAAAGGAAAGGAAAGGAAAGGAAAGGAAAGGAAAGGAAAGGAAAAGGAAAGGAAAGGAAAAGGAAAGGAAAGGAAAAGGAAAGGAAAGGATGGATTATGATTGACTCACAACTGTCAATGTTGGTACCCCAGCTCCTTGTGGCTGCCTGTCTGGTAGCATTGCTGCCTGGCAGTGGGGCAGCAGAGCCAAATGAGGTAAACCCACTTTACCACAATGATGCCCTCATTTAATGGGCTCTTCTTTGTGATGGACCAGGCAGGGTGTAGGTCCTCATCCCGTTTTGCTGATTCCCTGAAGACGTGGGCAGCTGCTGCAACAGCGGCAGACGACAGCAGGGCAGTAATGCCTTAAAGCACTTCAGCCGGATTCATCAGAATTCATCTGTCTTAGTTTAGGTTTCTTTTAAGGCATCCCCAGGTAAAGATTATTTTTTTCAGGTGTTGGAATAGGCTATTCCCAGTATTTTTGTTTGGTCTATGAAGATAGGATAAGACCCATAATCTGTGCATCTCAGTTTGGATGGAAGGGAGAGGGAAACTAGAAAAAAATGTACAACAATACATAAGCCTCAGTGAAAACCAAAGGGAGTTGTGCACACGTCTGTGACTGTATGCCTTAGAAATCATTTCTGTATTACAGCTTTACTAGGTATGTTTATGTAGAGACTTAGCCACATATAGCACCCACCTGTCTGTACTAACACTGTACACATACAGCAAAAAGACTGTGTGCAGACCCTCAAAGCCTTTCGCAGTTCTTAGATTGCAAAATACATCTAACCACGTTAGGGTCAGATAGGATTTAGGTGTAGTTTTATGCCATCAGTTGCAAGAGAGTGTGCTTTAATTACAGATATGCATGTTGCATTATGAAGGAATTTCTGTATTCTTTTAATAAAGATGGCTTTTTTTTTTTTTGATGGCAAGAGACATGATCTAGCTGTATAAGTAGTTCTAAAACATTTGGCAATGGTGCAGAATTTCCAGCTTTGCTGAGAGTAAGGCGTAGTCTGAAAAAGATGTTCCTAAATCACAAGCTGATCAAATACAGCAGAGTAACAGAAATAGGGGCCTTTTTACTGGAGTTTTTTTATCAAGCTAGTACACTGTAAGACTGTATATACTTAACCTTAAAGAATTGTTGGCTTTCACCTGGCTTGTGGTTTCATCAGTGTAAAGACTGTGGAGGGAAGGCAACGAGTTGAGCCCTCAATCCCCTGCCTCTCAATAGCCATCAAAGTTCACTGGTTATCTCTACATTAAGCTGTATAAATTGTGCTTTTACCTCCTGACCAACCCAAAATCCTTTATTTTCAGTATTCCTTTTGCAAGTGTTTCAGTTCAGTGCATTTAAATGAGAACATGAGGCACAGCTTTTCGGCCTGTGAGTATTATGAAGGCCTGGCCCAGGTGCTGTGAACCCACTAGGCAGAACATACCAATCCTTTGAGGGTTTTGTGTGGAAGTCATTAACCGAAGGCAGCGGGATTGTTCCATCTTCTTCATGAAATTTGTGGTAGATTTCATTAAATTCCTCTGGACATTTGTTAGAATGGGAAGAAACTGAGTTAAGTTCTGGATTTCCATTTCTTATGAAACAACTGTGCTTGCTTTTATTTTAGTTGGTTACTTGCTAATGAAGTATACACAGTTCTGCACCTGCTACTCCAGACTCTTTCCAGTAAACTCACAGAGAAACCCTAGTTTTAGACCGACTTTTCAGCTCTGTCTCCTTTTCTCTGATGGTAGGGCTCCCTAAACAGCATCCAGAAAGTAGGGACTAGTCTTTGATTTCTGTGCCTTACCTTTTCTGACCAGAACACTGAACTGGGATCACTGGAAATAAGGTACACCATTCCACAGCTACATGGCTGCAGCAGTACCGCTGGAAGAAAATTGAAGGTTTTATTAACTGCATCTAGGTCACAAGGTCAAAACTAATTTGATTATCCTGAGAGCAGAGGTAACCCAAGTGCCTCTGGATAATATGATTTCATGACGGCAGGCAATCTTCCAGATTGCATTTAGTTTCTTAAGAAACCCTGGTTGGCATTCAGGTATATGTTTCTACACCTCCTCCTTACAGCAAAGCAATCTGTATTTTAAGCTTTTGAAAAACTGTAATCCTTCTCATCCAGGTGAAACAACATATTATCTTCAATTGGCTTCCTCCATTACTAAAAAGGGTCTACAATCTGGGCAACACAAGTCTGGGTTTTGACCACCTCTGCCTCTGTCCTTTCAGGAGACTACAGGCAAGCTGATTCTCCACACTCTGTGTCTCTGTTTCCTCTATCACACGCTGGTTTCTCAATTTACATCATAACCTCTTGTGCAGCATAATTGTCTAGCACAATGGGGCCCTCAGTGGGAACCTAAAGGTATTTCCATCATAAGAATAACAAACAACAGAAAGGAAGAAGAACAAACGAAGAAACACCACAAATACAAGAATAGGTCCAAACCTCATCAGACTGAAGAATTTAAGAATTCAGGACTTTTTGAAACTGGAAACAGAAGCAAATGAGAGGGCCCAACACTGCCTTTTATCTAGAGCTGCAATGTGTATCTACAAAGAATAATGGCACGCATTGTATGCATTGCTCCTATTGTTAGAACATATCAAGTGACAGTACAGTGAAATTCTAGAAATTGTACTGTGTCTAGCATCGCCACAACCACACATTACTTTTCATTTTGCTTTGTGGTCTTCTCCCCAATATTAACATTTTAAAAATCCAGTTAGGAGCTTTTATTCTCTTCCTACAAATGATTTATTTTGTTTTCTTGGAACAATAGGTCACATTGTTTTTCCCCTTTGGAGCTTTCACTTTGATGTGTCGGCTTTGACTGCTGGAGGAAATGTTGTGGACCAGAAAAGGAGCCTTGCTGTTGTCCAACTTCACTGTAAACAGCAGGTGCAGTAGCTGCTGCAGGAAAGCCACTCGTTTTCCTGCTCCTTTTCAGGGATGAAAGAGGGGGATGTAGCAACTTATTTTTCTGGAAAATCTGAGGCATAGGAAACAAAAATAAAGACACAGTTTGAAGTGTTTCCTTTATTTGTCAGAAGTCTCAACATGTAAAATAAAGAACATGCAAATACTGTACTTGAATATGTAAATACTGCATGCAAGCATGCAAATATTGCACCTGGATATGACAGTCTTGGTGGTATCTATAAATCTAAGAATACCAGGCCGAACACTCAGCTGAGCTAAAATTTGAACTGCCTCCTCAGCAGACCCAAACCAGTTTCCACCAGCAGTTCTGTAGCAGCCTCTGACAGTGACATGCAGAAGCATACCAGTAATTCCTCTTCTATACAAATTTAAAGGTAAGGATGTAGAAGAAACTGTGCTTGCAAATATGAGCGCTTCCCATGTTCAGAACATACTGTTAATTAAGTGCTTAATTGTATGTGTTCCTCATAAAGATGTCCAGGGGCAAGCTCTAATGTGTGCACAATTCCCTGTGTCTTCATACTGCCCCTTGCTCTGGAGCCACAGGAAACCATTCTCCTTGCACTCTGGACAGGATGGGCTACGGCTTGCCATGCTTCTGACAAGTCCACAGCACCCCAGTTTCAAAAAGCATCTATTTAAAGCAGAAGATTTTCCAGAACTTGAAAGGCGGTGTCACACTTCTGTGTTGTCCCATCATTTCTTAAAGACTGGTCTTTAAGAAATCAGTCAGTCACTGTCAGCAGAGGTACTTTGGGTCAAGGGCATTTAACTTCTGCGCCCATAACTATGGAAAGCATGAGAAAATTTTGTGTAGGAGCTCATTCCTGAGTTCTGCTACAATCCCGCTCCAAAAAAATCTCTTATTTCTGTCATGAAAACAGTTTCACAAAAAACACAACTGGGATTTACATGCATCTGTACTTAATATCATCTTGCTCACTTATGCTAGAGAAAGCAGAGCAATATTTCTGTAAAGAACTTAATCCCTTGCTGGTAAGTGCTCTCACTTGCAGAATATGTAGTAGAGATAGGCAGTCACCTCTACAGTATTTAATGAGTATTTGGCAGGGCTGCTAAAGCTATGGTGGTACCTTGTTTCATCAGGTGAATTACTAAAGCCGCAGAGAAAAAAAAGTGGGGATGGAAACACTACATGACAGTCACACAGGTCCTCCTCTTGCACTCTTTCCTTCTGCTCTGGACAGCCAAAATCCTGGCTCCATCAGACATACCAAGAGTACATTTTAGAGATGTTAATCCTGCTCAGAGCAGGATTAGCTGCCCCTGAAGCCTCTGAATGCCAACCAGATGTTGCTATACAGCTGGAAAAATGCCCAAAGCAGCTTCTAAATTTCTTTTTCTCTTTTAAGATGGAGGTCCCTTTTACCAGTAAGCATCATGCTCTGGGAATCTCAAGGGATTACAAAGCCATCACAGTAGATGGCTCATTTTCACCCACTTGTAGTTCACTGATGCAAATCAAAAGACTCCAGGCTATATCTGTATTAGTAAACTAAGAAGGTGTACTGACACGGGACGGTCCCACATATTTTCAGCATGCTCCACAGTCTGGTTTTGGCCTTTGTTGACACTGTCCAGGCAGAATTCAGGGGTCAGACCCATGGGTTGTCATTCCCAATGGTAATTTTGTTGTGGCCACCCTGTTTTTCTGGAAGAAGAAGAAGGCTGAGCAATATGGACATAAGCTGTGCCACACCTCTTGGCATCAGAGCCAGAGAATAGTCCTTGGTTTATTTTATTTACTACAGTAGATGTAGCCCTATTATTTTCAGTGAGCATTGGATTATACATAGAAAAAGATACAAGATAAATTTTAAGTGTTAAAGACACTCAGCCCAGAAAATTGTTTAAATTGATGTTAATTAGATACCAACAAGAGCATGCTGTGCTCCATGACCATACCAATTTATATATCATTTCTTGAAACCTTGCATCTCCAGAGGAATGCCTGCAGCATTGTAAGCATAACTAAATGAAGGATCATAAGTAACAGATCTGTTTTCCCCACATTCCAGGCCTCTTCCTGTGGTAAGAGGAAATGCATCTCAAAAGCAGGTTTTGAAAGGGAACTTGGTGGTAGATGGTTTCTTGCTGGGCAGTTTTTCTTGTCAAATGACTTAGACATGATCTTGTAGTCATGTCAGTACTCTAGCCTCTTCTAAACAAACTATTTTACAGCACGCTTCTCGCTCAACTTAGACCATCTAAACACGTGTTATATGTGACAGGAAAAAGGCAAGTTTCCCTCATTTAACCATGTAAACAAAGAGCCATATTTCTCAACTAATTACCACAGACCTCACCTTATTTTCCCAAGATCTCTCAATCACTCAACATACCCTCTTCTATCTTCTTTTATTTCTCCACCTATCACTCATTCATCCATGACTCGCAGTCTTTTCCATCCTTTCCAAATTGCTGCTTTTTGCTGACACAGCAGCCTACTTAGATAATGAAAATCAAATTGCTGTAATAAGATAATGCCATGCTTTTCACTAAGAACAAATAGAAGCAGAACTTAGAAGAAATCTGGAGGATTAGGAGCAGGGGTTTTATTATTGGTTAACTCCAAATGCCTGAGACAATCTGCCAAATCTTCTGAGTGTGCCTCACGTGGTTAAATTATCCAGAGATACTTTGTGCTCAGAAGTTAGCAGAGTAGCCTCAGGTAAAGCAGTGTCTTTCAGCACATATAGAAAAAGCTCTGAAGAGCCCTTGATGTAAGAAGAGAGTGTTGAAACACATAGCTTGGGCCAAAGAATGTATCTGTAAAACAGAAACAAATCTAATAATAATTCTATACCTAAGATACTTGGAGAAGTTTTTACAGCATTATTTTCAGGTGTCTTTAAACCACTGATTTGTAGTGAAGGATCATAAATATTTGGAAGGGGTATCTGAAGTCCTGCAGTAATCAAGTGCAGACTTTAGAAATCCTTAGCAGTTGTTCAAATTCCTTTGTAGGCCTGGATAGCAGCTCTTGATATGAAGTGGTGTTATCTTTGACTGTTTATGTACCTCTTGTCTATACTTAGTGTGTTCAAGGCTGCAGATGATCATCCCTCTCAGACATGTTAAGAACCCTAGCAGTATTCAGGCTCTTGCAGAGCTTTCAAAGCTTTCAATTCTCCTACCATTTGCAAAAGTAAATCTATGCTGCTGAATTACAGAGGTGATTTCCCGTTCTGAGTGGTCACCAAGCAAGACCGATGAGAAATGTCTGTCCAGGGTAACACTTCAGTGCTCTCACTGATTTTGCACATGTTATTGAATTCAAACTTTCACTGTTCTCTGCATTGCTAATGCTTTTGTGTCAGGGAATGAAAATATGGTTACTGACTGAAGTGCAATACTGGACATACTATTCCATTACACAGTGGCTTTCGTCTTTTCTAGACAGGCAGACCTGTTATCAGACCACTTATTGTGTTGAATAAAACGGAGCAATACGTCACTTAAATTCAAGAAAATAATGAGGCACTCCTAGAGTACAGTCTACTACTCCAGGGGCATGTAACACAATCCACAGAAATAAGATGGGGTTGTATTCAGACCACTTACTGAAGGGGTGTTATTTATCTCACCTCAGTTTAAATATCTCAAAGTGAGTATCTTACTCTAACACTAGTCGTGTAATAGTCAACAGGAAGAGAGAGGAGCCTCAAGGGGCAATTCGCCCCACTTATTTTAGATATTGATCTCGGGGTAAGACTAAAAGCAGCCTGGATAATCACCTCTGATTTAGACAGCTAGAGATGTCTAAAGTTGGACAGATGACCTAAGCAGATATCTAGGAGATAGCTGGAATGACTCATCCTCCAGGTAGAAGGATTGACTCTGTGACTACTTTTCTCTGTTGATTGGGCTGGAGAAGTCTGCATATTATTTGTCTCTTGCACTTAGACTCCATGGAGGCATGGCTGATACAGGGCTTTTAGGGTAAATCATATTCTCACCTTCAGTCACTGTGGAGGGATCTATCTACAGTAAAGAGGCAGAGTCTAGAAAGGTAGCATAAGAAAGCATGTCCAAGCTTCCCCCAACAACCCAGCAAACAGGGGGTCTCTCAAGGCTGTGATTACACAAAGACAGTTTGCAAGGTGAGAAACAGGTCAGAGGTGGAGCAAGGGCATCGTGCTGCTAAAGAGATGTATAAGCTACTGTCCCAGAAAACAGACACAAGCATGTGGTGAACAATTATTATCTCCCAGGTTTTGTCCACTGATCTGGGAAACCCTTCTCCAGTAGTTTCAGTGGAACCTTATAGCTCAGCCCAACTGCTCTAATATGTCTATTATTCCAAGAATATTTCCTTGTCATGAAGGGAATCCTAACATACCCAGAAGGATAATCCTCTATCTGCTTCAAATGTGAATATATCTGTGAATAGGAGGCAGGTAGTGTTAATTTTGCAGAGCATACTTTTTCGATGAAATTATTTTGAATCATTTCATCAATATGGGTTCTGGTTTTCACTTTCCAATACACATTTCTAGTAAGTTACAAACCTCAGTGAAGTCTCTCCCTTCCCCCACCAGCTACAAGGGTTGAATATTTTACATCAAATACACCTAATATAACTAACTCTGTTACTCATGCTTATGTGATGAAAAACAAATTGGAACCACAGACGTGTATGAGAAACATGTTTGGGGACTCCACAATATCTCAATCCCTTTAAGAATAGGAGAGTTTTGTAGCTTTATCACAGGGCTTCCCAAATGCTGGGGATGGAATACAGGCCACATGACATGCTAGGTTTGCAGGGGAACAATGTAAAGCTGGTAAAACTACAACTGTATGGGGGAAAATGCTCACAGAATTATGAAGGAACTGCTGGAGCAAAGCGAGGCCTCTCCTCTGACTCTGAGGTTGGCTCTCTCGGGTCTCCTTCCTCTGGATGACTCTGTTTCTTTTCACCAACAGAAAATTCTCGCTATTCACTTTCCATGTGCTGTTCTAAGTGTATTACAAGGTAACAGAAATCAGAAAAGGTCCCCATGGTACATGATGGATTTCAGAATTCTCACAGCTGTCACCAGCCAAAGGCTGCTTTACAGATTAAGAAAGAAAAGCAAGCTATAAAAAAAAAAAAGGAATGTTTTGGCTAGGGTCAAAAGTATGAAATCAGTATCACCCACCTCTGTGGCCCTGATCCTGTGCAGACTTATGCACATGCTTCACTCCTCATGCTGTGGGTGCTCCCATTCACTGTCATGCACAAAGAAAAGCATATGAATCAGTGTTTGCAGGGTCACAGTCAACTGTTTGTAAAATGAAAGTTCTAGTGAAGTCCAGTTAAAAACTGTATGACTCATCTAACATATTCACTAAATAAATATTTTATAAAATGCAGTCAATATTGGAGCCTGATATCATGAACGCTCACACAGACCAAAGCCCTGCCTAAACTGTCACATACATTTTTCCAGCCCATGGCTGCCTCTTGCAGCCTCTCCACCCTATCTGGAGTCCTCTTCCCAAGCCAGGGTGTAGCAGTGGTTATCTGCTAAAAATATAGTCCAGTGGAAACTAGGTATTCACAGAACAGTTAAAAACTTACACTGTTTTAGTTCTTTTTCCTCAAGCAGAAATAGAAATTAAGGTTTAAAAAAATATATTTATTGTGAAGCAATGCACTGAGCTTTATACATGCCTTGGTTACTTAATTAAAAGCCTCTAAAAATAGGCATTTGTAGCTCAAAAGTATCACATTAGAACTACAGAAGGGCAGGGGAATGAAATGCCTCAGGTGAGCTCCTTTGCTGATGAAAACTGTACGTTTGAGTTTATATGTATAGAAGTATCAGGAGGTCTGCTCTGGTTAGAACCTTTGTGGGTGTTTTATATTATCACATTGATACCAGCATAGAGCTCAGACAAATGCCGACAACAAACAAGAATTCAAATCAAAACCTGAGAAAACACTTGGAACCCAGATCCGTTTTTCTTTTTTTTTGTTCAAAAGTGCAATCACCTACTACATTATTACTCTCTGAATAACAGAAGAAATCATTAATTTATAAAGGTTTGCATCTTGAAAAGCTGATTAGCAACACTGCTAAAGATACAAGAAAGCTTTAAGGTGCACTCTTTTAGAAATTAATTTTAAAAATGTGTCTTTTATTTCAAAATAAGGAGACTAAAACATTCTGGGTGAAACCCTGGCCTTTTGAAGCCACTAGGGAAGCTCACATTGATCACAGCAGGTGAAGGATTTCATTCCATGTACTTTCCTTATGCCTAGATTTTAATAGCATTTTTTAGTTTTACCAGTAAGGCAAAGACATAGTGGTTTCATATCCAATGGCTGTCCACTATGCTAAATTGGTACCAAGCCACTAGAGGTGAAGAGCAGCCAAGAGGCTGTCACATTACAGTGTCTGTCGGAATGCACTGCTGACTGCTTGACAGCCTCACCTATCTGGATCCTTGCAAATCTTGGTGTGATCTAGCACTCCTAGCTCTGCTTCTTATCATCAGCTGGTATTTCTCATCACAATAAGTTTAGAACATTGTGTGGCATTAAAATTTAAGCAAGTACCCCACAATAAGTATTGAATTTATGAAACCATATGTCTTACTGTAATGAAGTCAACTGTAAGTTGAAGAAGTCAACATCATGAAGTCATTACCTGTCCTTGAAAAAGAGATTGGCTTTATGTACACATATATACATATATATTTGTCGTACATATATATTTACTTATTTCTTAGCCTTGTTTAGTTATTTTCACATCCAGGATTCTATCATGGCTTTTTGCACTTATAAAGCACATTTCTTTCCATCACGCTTCTTTTACAATGAAAGTTCAGTCTCTGCCCAGATTTTTGCTGGTAAGAATGCCAGTTGTCTAAGAAAAAGTCTTAAAAGACAAAGAATGGGAGTTTTATTGCTCTCAGTCCAAGAAAGCCCAAACTAATACTTGCCTAAGATAAAAGGCACAAGTTATAGTAATATAAAAACATTAATGACAAGGGATGCAGTTTTTCTAAACAGAAGGAACATTACCTGTATCGAACTCTTCATGGTTATGTAATTTAGTGACATATAGTATAAAATAATTCCATAGAGGAAAGCCATACAAATATTATTTATTAAGTATATCATTGAATTACCAACATAATTTAAAAAATCGGAAAAGGTTAGTGATATCGAAAGGTATGCTTGCATTGAAGGTGGAGTCGCAATGTCTGTTAGACAGCATACCAGAGAGATTAAAAAGAGAAGGAGGCAGAAGACATTATAGCCATTTTGCACACAAGGAGCAGAAGAATTAGCTTGCAACTGGGGACACAGGAGGGAACTGAGACCTCCAGCTCCTCTTGCATATAATCATAAGGCTATACTTCTTCAGAACTCCTCCCTAGCACTTTCCTGAGAAAGCAGCTTACTGGCATGCAGGGCAGCTGCACGGAATCAGAGGAGAGGGGTGCCTGAGCTTTACAAGCTGCAGTGGTGCGTTTCCCAATACATTTGCTGGAACTGTGCTCTGCAGCTTGCCCTGTGGAATGTGGCCAGGGGGCTGGCTTGGTGTCTTGTCTGCAGTTGCTTCAGAAACAACTACTTTAATAGTAATGATGATAATAGTATATCTGAACAGGACAGAGGTTAATTTAATTCTGTGAAGCAGGATATATACCTTAGCACAATGAAACCATTATGAGAACCAGTTTTCCCCCAAATCAAGATAAGAGTGGATCAGAATGAGAATCTTGCAGCCACATGGGTAGGGAAAACAGTCCACTGAAAATGTGGGAATGGGAGGTAACATGGCCCTTTCATCTCCAACACACTAATTATGCATGACTGTAGGCCCAGGCCAGTTTTCACTGCAGGCAATGAAAAGTATCCTATTAACTTCAGTGGCCTCGGAGCAGAAGTCTTGGAGCAAAGTAATCCACGTGAAAGCTTGAATCTGTTGGTGATCTATCATTTACTAGGGTGAGGTTTAATGTTCTGAACGCACAATTGAGACAAAGATTTTCAGTCAGAGAAAGGAAAGGAGGTAGACTGAGCTTTTCTCAGTTGGAAGTTATTCCTCACATACAGAAGCAGTAAAAAGTAAAATAAAGGGGCTGTGAAGGAAGGAGGGGAAAGACTCAGATATTATATACCTGAGTTGTGATTGCTTTGTGCTGGAACCTTTTTTAACATGTTACACAGTGCTTTCAGAAGAATGCAGAGATGTGATAAAACAGATGCAGCAGATGCAGGAAATATAGCACTTCTCGCAGGACAGACTTTTGGGGGTAATTCAGTTTATTAATGGCATGTATTATGGAATAACAAGTTGCAGATGATCATTAAAACTTATCCTTAACAGACATTCCTTGTGTATTCATCTTTTGTTGTTTCCATAGCAGGGATGAGAGAAATTTGTGTAGCCTAAGACTTTTGAGATCCCAGGGCTCACATTTGCATTTTTGACTTGTGATTTAAAAGCAAGGATTATTTTTAAGGACAGTTTAATGAAAAATAATAATGAAAGAATTCTGTCACAAGAAAAGCTTGTGATGTGATATATTCCAAGGACAGATTTGGCTCCAGGAATCTCATCCTCTTGTTCCCCTCGTTTTCTAAACAGCTCTAGCAAAAGCAATGGCAAATTTCCACTTCCATTAGGGATTCATTGCTCTCCTCGGAGCAAACACTACAGCTTTTAATCTTTGCCTTCTAGTCCTTCCAGCCTTAGCACTGGCAATTTAGGAAGTGATCCAATGGTTCTCTGGTGAGCTCACTTGCTCTTTCTGATCCCATCAGGAAGCTCCATAGTGCTTGCAGTCAGAGGCATCCAAAGGGCAGATAAAAGCCTACCAGGGAGCAGCAGTAGCTGCAATACGATATGAAAAGGCAATACTTTCTTCCCAATCTCTGCGCAATACGGTCAGAATCAGGGAACATATGCCATGACCAATGAAAGGACAAACCTCAGAGTATAAGATATACAGAGAGAGGGACAAAGGCCATGAATTTGCAAGCAGAAGAAAAATCCTGGCCATATTCAGAAACAAAGGCACAAATGACCACAAGGTGAACATGTCTATATCGGTTAAACTTCATGTCTAAACCCTAGAACACAGGATGATGGCCTTTGGTGATGCCTAAGCAAAACTACAGATTGGAGCTTACAGTGACAGGGAAGTTAGCAAATAAGTGAGGAATTCATTCAGGAAGGAGGGAGAGAGATGGGTTGTTATATTTCCTTTTCTGTCAGACTTATCAGCAGCTGACTCTGAAGTCATGTGCTACATCTCAAGGGACAAGTTATATTTTCAGCCAAAGTTTAGAGAAAATGTTCTCATGTACAGAATGAAAAATATTGCCTAGGGGGATTTTGGATTTGCTGTCACTGAGAGCTTTTAAGAGTAGCTTAGACTCTTTAAAGACTAGATTAGACAAATATCTGTCCAGACTAGCTTATGTTGTGGGTGTACTTTGAGCAGGGGACAAACTAAGCCACTAACGCGGCCTTCAGACCACTTGGGTTCCCTTAAGTCCTGTTCTTTTGTTATCACAGATTCACAGAAACACAGAATGGTAGGGGTTAGAAGGGACCTCTGGAGATCATCTTGTCCAACCCCACTGCTTGAGCAGGGACACCCAGAGCAGGGGGCACAGGACCACGTCCAGGTGGGTTTTGAATGTCTCCACGGAAGGAGATTCCACAACCTCTCTGGGCAGCCTGTTCCACTGCTCTGGCACCCTCACAGGAAAGAAGTTTTTCTCATATTGAGGTGGAACTTCCTGTGTTCCGCCTTGTGCCCATTGCCCCTTGTCCTGGCATTGGGCACCACTGAAAAGAGTCCAGTCCCATCTTCCTGACATCTGTCCTTCAGATATTTATAAGCATTGATAAGATCCCCCCTCAGTCTTCTCTCCTCCAGGCTGAAAAAAACGAGGTCTCTCAGCCTTTCCTCATACAGGAGATGCTCCAGGCCCCTGATCATCTTGGTAGCTGTCTGCTGGATTGCTCAAGCAGTTCCCTGTCCTTCTTAAACTGGGGGACCCAAAACTGGACACAGTACTCCAAATGTGGTCTCTCTAGGGCAGAGTAGAGAGGGAGGATAACCTCCCTCGACCTGCTGGCCATGCAGGTGTGCCATGCAGGTGTGCCATACCATCCTGTGTCATGCACGTGCTGTGCCGGACAAGATGATGTAGGTCCAGGCAGAACTGGGGAGGTGGCATTTGTAAAGAGAATACAAATGATGGAGGGCTGATACACTAGCTGAATGCCATGTTGTTAATGCCATGTGTATGTCACCAAGTCCACTGCTGGTAACATTCGGTGCCAGGCATCCCTGAAGCTAACGAATGAAATGTGTGCGGCCAAGGAGGTGGCTTTTCAGACAGAGTAAACAACAACAACAAATGTGATCGAGGCAAAATGTAAATATAACGGTAACCACTGTCAGTGCCATACTGCATATGTGACAGATGTGAAACACTATAAGTGCTAAATGTACCCAAAATAAAAAGACACAGATGTCCTGACAGCAGGCGATCTGTGTGTTTCTTCTCTGTGCCAATTCCATATAGCACTTTGTAGTCCCCAGCTGTGAGCCCACACAGATAGCTCCAGACTCAAAAGTTAAAACTTAATCAGCCCCAAGCTTCTGTGCCCCAACAGGCAGCAGTGACGTCACTCTGAGTGCCGATACCCACCGGCGCAGCACTTACGGGTTACTGTGACTTGAGGCTGCTTGACCCAGGAGAGAGGAAAGGACAAAAATGCAGGGCAGTCTCAATGAGCAATCAAAAGACATGTTACTGATCATGCTGCAGTATCTGATGGCCAATGCATCTATCAGACAAGATGCAAGGAGGCCAGGCACTGCAACGACATGCAGAATTCCTTTATCAGCTCAGTCATCACCTGGCAAAACACCGGAGTAGGGATAAAGCATAATCTATTCATTAGTGCTGTCAAAACCCTTCTTACTGTGTCAGATACCTGTGCCAAAGAGGTCCGTACTAGTCTGGACCAGGCACTACAGCATCCAGCCTAGTTAAGTGGAAGCAGGATTACAAACCTCATTTTCAATACGCACTAGAGGTAAATATTTGCTTTTACAGATAAGAAGAAATAAAGCAAGGAATGCAGCAAAAACAGTGCGTGCCATGGCAAACAGTTATCCGCTTGCAAAGCAACAATCCATGACATCAGGGCAACTGACACCTCTGCCTAATCAGAAGGGGACAAAACCAGATGAAATTTGTGGCGGTGACAGGCTTGCTCAGGTTTAGCTAATGGTATCTCAACACAAAAGTATAGCAGACAGGTTTCTGAGCAAAAGAAGAAAGTCACAAGTGCAGGCAAGGCCTCAGACACCATAAAACCATTTGATCTCCAAAGATGCAGTGGAGCCCTGCCTATCCCATACTTACAACATGGTGTATCCAAATGTAGTTAATTAGTACTACAGGCCACAGCACCATGTGTAATAAAAAGGAGTTTGAAGCCTTCTGTGCCTTCAAAGGCAGAGAGGGCACCATCCAATTAATACCAGGTGACAAAGGCCTGCACATAAACAGCATAAACATCCTAACAGACATTGGAAATGAACCATTGTCCCACAGAGCCTGAACTGTTGGCACCCAGAACCAGGAAAGCACTGGCAAGGAGAAGCCCATTTCCAAATGTGAGAGTGCTCTTGGTGAAGACCACTGCCCAGCACACACATGGAAACAGCCAGGGCCCCAAGGAATACTCGAAAATGGGCAGCTGATAAAGAGATATGTGAAAAAGCTGTGTGAATATGGTGTTACTGTCACCCAATACAGCATGTAACCACTCTGGTATGTGGTTTATATAGCACTCACGCATAGTACTCATGTAATATTCCAAGTCCTATGCGTGCTGCTCCAGCAGTACCACACATGCACACAATACCACAATCAAAAACATATCTTCCTGGCAAATTTTGACAACCTATATACCATGTATTGCAACCACCCGCACACATATGACGTGATGATAACAGCTGCCATTGCATCACTAGCAAATACTTCAATGGACCAGCACACATTTTCTCAGAGAGAGAGAATCTTCACACAGTCTCTGAACAACCTACAAGCAGATGGCAAACTGTGCACATGAGGAAAAGCTTGATGAAGCACCCAACACAAAGGCAGTACAAGCAAGTATGCTGGTGATGAATCTGGCTAATTGAATGTGTCATGAAGTAAACACATCAGTAAAAGCTATCCCACCCATTAAAAACAGGCTGCATGTCAAAGAGATCCAAAGCACTTAAGAGTTGGTGGGTTGCCACTTGTGGACGTTGCTGGTGGGCAGCCCAGTCCAGGACATGCTGTAAATATTGCCACTAGAGGAAAACCATGGCCTAGCACAACACATAGCATATAGCACTCTTCCTTCCTTCTTTACAGGCCTCTTGGATGTGACAGGGGCAAGAGAAATTTGCCATATCGCTAACAGATGTAGCTCAGAGGAAGTCTTGATATGCTGAAAATGGGTTCCACTATTCTGTCAAATATACTAGTCCTAGGTGTTATGATTTTGGTTATAAGCTGCATAGGACTAAGGTTTCAGGTGTTTTTTACCCAGAAACTAAGCAAATGACTGAAACAACCCTAGACTATTTAACAAAGAGAAATTAGATGTTTAAGAGAGTTAAAATAATTGTCTTATGGTGGAGGGTCTGAGCTAGAAGCCAGAGGTGACTGCAAGGGAACTCGTGTAGATACATGAAATTCCAGCTAGTTCAATAGCTGCCTGTGGCATGTGTGTTGGGGAAGTTTGGCCTGTGTTTTTTTGCATGGCACTGTGTACATACAGTTACAACAGTGCTGCCACAGACCAACCTGTGCTCACAGCAAGGCTTTCTTCTCATCCCACAATTGTTTCTGTTCTTACATGCCAGGCAGCAGAGCCACACACCTGTCTTTACTTAGCTGGCTGCATTCTTTCTCATTTCTCCAGAACGCGTCTTAATCTACAGAAGATTTAGATTGTGAGTGTTGCCTGGACAGCAATGCTCTGAGCATTTTCATGTTGTGCTTAGCATAGTAATTCCAGGAATCTGGCATTTCTGTGCCAGGTTGTGCTGCATTGCAGGCTGCAAGCAGCAGTGGCTCACAGGACCCACATCGCACCCATGGGACCCCTGCAGCCAGAAGGCTCCATCTCTCCTACAAAGCACCCCTCCACCTCTTTTGGCACCAGCTTTCTCATAAACCTGAGTGCGTCTGGCCACTGGCACACCACTCACCTTGCAGCAGAGGTGGGTAGGGCAGCAGTGAGTGAGCTGAAGTGGGGTGTGAAGCTGTCCCCACCAGCTTTGTCCCATGAGCAGGGCCAGGCAGGGCCAGGTTCCCGTTGGCGGTGGTGTGCGGATGGCGGGTGGTGTTAATGAGCCCGGCTGTGCTGTGTGTGCAGCTCTTCTGGAATTCTGTTCAGAAACACCATGAGAAACTCAGAGCATGTACTATTTACGCTGGTTATTAGAAGCAGATGCTAACGTTTCTTTGCTGCGATCTCCCAAGTATCCTGTCCTTTTATGATGTGTGGCATGTGTTTGCAGTGTGTACGTATCTATATCACATGCAAATAAAAGGTTACTTTCACCATTTGTGTTGTGTTCATTGATAATGAGGACCTTACAACCTCTTTCTGTGGTCTTGCCCCCGCAGATGTTGACTGTGGAACTGAGGTAAGCATCTGTAGTAGTGTGTAGGGCTGCTGTATGGTGTACATGTGTGGATGTCTGGCATGAGCAATGGATGAAGTATAAGTCAGGGCAATAACAGTGCTTTGAGCTGCCTCCTGGCGCTACATAGCACAAGGGCAACCGGGATGTCTTACCTATATATGTACTGTTCAGTGTTTGAGAACGGCAGGGCCAAAACAGTACAACATTCACATTTTCTGCCTCTCATATATCAATATATTTGCGTATTATATGTATACATGTATGAATATATACATATGCATAGAGTTTTTTCACATCAAACACCTCCTACAAACAGAGTCTGCAAATAGTAGTCTACATACAAAAGTTTACCTGCAAAATAATACCCACATACATAAATCATATATTGTTTGCCTGGGTATTTCTCAGTAGAACTCAACTAACAGCATAGCTTAATTCACTCTGTAAGGGAATTATTTAATAAATAGAAGAGTTGTTCACATAATTCAAGCATCCTTTAGTAGTAGGATACCAGCAATTCAGTGCCTGTATCAGACAGAATGGACCTAAAGTGATACTGCAATAAATCTGAGTCTTATCCAGCTTTCTTAGTCCTGTTCTCCTGCAGTGACTAGGCCGTTTTAATGGATCCACATGCTTGAAGTTTCTGTTTCTAATTTCATGTTTTCAAGCCTTACCTTTTACGTGATGAAACAGGGCATACTTAGAAGATTTCTTAGGCTTCCTTTAGAACTATCAACCTGAATTTGGGATTTCTCAAGGCAATGAGCAAATCTACACTTCCCAGAGATTTCCTCCACAGTCAAGTAACACCTCAGCCAAGGTGTATCCACTTTCATCTGAACCACCCTGCTGTGCTAGTCAGTGTCTTGACTGCATATTCACAAAACTCCTAGGAATATTTGATGGTTTGCTTTTGCAACAAAGACTTAAATCTGTGTCATAACAAATACTAGAAGCCGTAAGTAATCATATGGAAAGGAGGGGAGGGTGGAGAGACAGTGACTATGCTAACTGGCTGGTTTGGATGTGAGCAGGCCTAAATATTGGCTTGGTAAGCAATTGGGAAAGAGATTGGCCACATCCCTCAGGTGAACAGAGTCTGGAGACAAACTATGTGTGGTTGTATCCTCCAAGGCTAAGCACTCTGTCATGTCTTTCTAAAGAAAGAGAAAGAACGGATGTGATTCAGATTGAAGGTTCCCTAACTTTACTATATGAATCACTTCAGAATAGAATCTAGGCTATGCAAATCTGTATGAAAGAGAAAGCGGAGCTACACAGATCTGGGAGCTATTGCTATTGCTGCCTTCATGTGCAAAAAAGAAACAGGGCAGAAGTACAGAGAGTTGAGAGTTGGTAGTTCCCTACCTGCTGCTTATTAGCCAAAGACAGTCATCTTTGATGCATCAAAAGAAACTATATAGTGGGACCTGGATGTCTTCTACACATAATGGCATTCCAGAACTATACTCCACAAGGAAACACAGAACAACCATTGCCATCTCTTGCTATTATAGCTCATGTTTGTTACCTGTTTTCTCTTCCTCCTTCTCCATACTCCTCCAGAAGCCACTGTTTCCTTCCATTCTCAAGTCCTTTGCAGGGTAAGACACCACTGAGGCCTTCATCTGACAGCCCTTGTTTGGTGTTTGGAGGTACTCCTACCACAGTTTCCATACCAGCCTAGGTAGACAAGTTGGACTTATAATGGTTCCTGAAGGGAGGGTATCTTTGCACCACACTAAAACTTTTTGGCTTCACAGAAAGGAACAGAAAGACATCCAAAAGCAGTCCCACATGGACCCGTTACCATTGCCAGAAGCGAAAGTAGTTTCTATCTCTGCCTATTTTGGTGCATACTAAGCTGGGAAACCCTGATCTAAATGGGTTTTCCCTTCTTTTCACATCTGACTTCATCCATCTGCCAATAGCGTGGTATTGGTACAGATGGAGCATTTTTGCACATATAGCCTTTTCAAAAAGATGTGACTATTTATTTGAAGTCAGCCAGACCACACCTACCTCTTCCTACTCCAAACTCTTGATTCAGTGACACTTTCAATGGGGAAATCTCCTTTAACGTATTTAAGAATTCCACAGAAGATCTGAAATAATTTCTACCATAGGTGTGCAACACTATAATTTTTAAATCTCTAATTGTAAGAGTCTCCCAAAGTTCAGCTATGTAAAATGTTAGCATCGCAATAGAGCTTTCTTGCACTTTCATCAACTTCTTGCACTTAAAGCCCTATATAAAAATGATTATTCAATGTCTTCAGAATTACTCTTATTAGATGCAAATAACAGGAATGAAAGCTATATTTTCAGTCACCAGGCACATTTGTTTACATAAAATTATACACACAATTATTTGTGTACCCTCAAATTTTAAAATGCCAAAGCTATGTATGCATCTGAAAAACAATTTAAACCAAGCCCTGAGAGCATTAAAATGTGCATCTGGAATATGTGGATTTTTATGGTTACAAACTCTTTCATTCAAAAACTCTAAAAATGTCTATATACAAATTTGTACATGGAAAGATTAACTGGCAATGTAGCCTGTTCACAGGCTACAGCCGATATGCCTAAAACTTTTTTAAAGATACCATAAAGGCTATTTTTATGTTGTATGTACTCACTTTTATTTGGTGTTGTTTACAGCACATCGTGACCTTGAAAATGAAATATTTATATAGCTTTTTCCCCTTTATACATCAGAAGGTCAGATATTCTGGTCTGTAGGACAGTCCTCCTTTCCTGACTGTCCCTGGTGGAAATAACTGAAGCCTTGGCTTTAACAGAAACTAGAAGAGCCAACCACATAAAGTTGGGTGAATCTCCATAACAGCAATGTGTTCCTTCAAAGCTCTGCCTACCCTTTATTTGCCAAACAAAGGCCATTCTTTGCACCTTAAGCCAGGGTGGAGTAATTAGTGGGAGGGAATGGCAATTATGGTCTAAGGGGATGGGGAAAAATAGAGAGGATGAGCAAGGTGCAACTTGTAATGATCATTGTTTATAGTATGAAGCAGGACATGACATGAGGCATGGTGCAGGCACTTTCCTGTGATTTGAGTGTTAGGGCTGAGAGGTATTTCTCTTCCTTTTTAACAGTGTGCTGGGAAGAACAAAATGGTGAACAGCTTCTTTAACACCAGTACCATTAAGGAAACTGAGGGACTATGGATCAAACAAAGCCTGCCTTCCACAGCCTCGCTGAGCTGTGACAGCAAAAGAAGAAATCAAACACATTCTCTCCACCCAATACTAATCCCTGACCCATTTTGGAAGCTGAGAGGGTCTGTCGGCACAGATGCAGCCTACCCCACACTAGCCAGCCGCCTTGCCCAGGAATGCACTTCTGCAGACATGGCGCCCATGCTGTTATTGCAGCCACCAGCAGTGCAACCCTGACACTTGACTCTCTGAAACTGGCCAGGAAACCACCTGAGAAGAAACCACGGCAATGCTAAAAGGAGTCACACTAGGACAAAAGCAAAGGGGAAGGCCCAGCCTGCTTCTGATTCCCACCATTTGGTGATTCGCAGCCCAGTGTACATGAGGTATCCTTGTTACCCGAGTGGATTGTGGGTTCCTGACCTGAGGGAAAGCCCTCACCCACCAGGTCAGGTTACAGCGCAGGAGCCAGCCTGGTCTGACGCAGCCCGGCGGGGCAGCCTGGGCCCGGCCACCAGCCCTCCTGGTGGGCCGTGCTCTTCAGCAGCTGGAAAGGACAAACCAACAACAAAACTACTTTCATTCAGATGTCGGTGACTCAGGCTGAAGTCAGCAGCCAGGGGCTGTTGACTCCTAACGACACCCCACTCCCGCTCGTGGTGGAGCTGCCCTTCCCTGCTCCTGCCGCACCATCGGGGCCCTGCGAATCTCCCTCCAAGGCCACAGTGTCTGTCATGAGGGTCCCGGCCATGGGTAGGGTGGTGGGGAGGGTGGCGGGGCCAGGGCAGAGGGCTCCCTCTCCCCCCACCGACAAACCACCTCCTTGCCACAGGAGGCACCGCAACACCCTCGACCCATGCGTGGAGAGCTGGGGAGGAGAGTTCACCATGGAGCTCAGAAGAGGCAGATCAGGTGTCATCCAACAGCATTCAGTCTTTCACTGGGTTGTGTAACACAACTTTTAATCACCAGGCGAGGATCTGGATGCAAATGTGCCCCTTATGCAATGGGGTGAGTAAGATTCTGTGCTGCCTGCAGCCTTTCTTCCAGGCAGTGCGGTTGTCTTCTCCGCATGATGAACTTGAATGTCAAATATTAATAACAAAACAAATTATCTCCACCCTACCATCAAGGTGTGTCATAGATGATTCTTGTTTAACATCAAGGTTTCTACTGCTCAGGAATCCTTCTTGCAATCCTGGGCTCCAGCTGTATCAGTTCTCTGAGTGATTAAGGAATGACAAAAATCCTGAAAAACTTCATGGCGTCTAAGCTCATCTTGATCATCTTCCATGGTTTGCTGGGATGGGAGGAAAAAAATGGAGCTCCAAAGATAGGATGGCTGGAGTAATTCTTGCAAAACTAGCCTAACCCAACCATCAAAGCACTTCCTTTAGGTAAGAATTCACCCCCACCAAGCTCACAGTTCATAAATAAAACTGTTTTTCAAAACAAAACCAGTGTCTCATACAATAGGATTTTGTATAGATCATAAATGACACTCCCATTGTCCTAGCCACAAGCTCTTTTGTGCATTCAAGTGTTTAGTCTGATCAAACAACATCCGAAACGTTTTTTATAATGTAGATCATTTGGCGAATCATGAAGCAGTTGAAAAACCATTCATTAACAATGGTTAATTCTGGGACTTTTTACTCTGTTGAGGTTACAACTGATTTATGGTTAATTTTTTGATTCCTCCATTTCATCATAGCTTGGTAGTCCCAGAGAACTGAATTTTTTAAAGTGACTCTTCTTAGATGAGCCCAAACAATACTAACTGGTGGATATGTGCTCTTGCTCACAAGTGCCATAGCTTGTTCCAGATCTCTGCAGCGATCTAAGTAGTTGTAGACCTGATGTACAAGGAGAAGCTGAGTGGGGTTGGTCACGTTTCAGAAGAGAAAGCAGAGATGAGACCTTACAACTGTGTTCAACTACCTTACAGAAAGGTAGAGGGAAGAGGAGGCCTGACTTCCTTCTGGGGGTACACAGGGAAGGACAAGAGGCAACAGACACAAACTGCAACAAGGAAAATTTGATTAGATATCCAATTACGTATGATGGAAAAGATTCTCACAATGCAGGAGTCAAAGACTGGGACAGGTTGCCCAGAGAGGTTGTGCTTCCTTAGACATACTCAGCAGGATATGACCCTCAATAACCTGACCTAGTTTCAGAGTTGGCCTTGCCCCAAACAGGGACTGGAGCAGATCAGATGCCCTCCAGAGATGCCTTCCATCCTGCATTACTCTGCGAATCTATGATACTATGGAAAGCGGTGGTAGCTGTGGACTGTGCATGTCTGTTACCTCATAATTATGTATTCAAATACTCAATAAAAAGGAAAAAGGTAATGACAGTGAAAAGATGAGATTTTATAAAAGGTAGACAAATGTGTAAAAGAGAAGAGAGAATAAAAACTAAATTAGGAAAAAAGTCAACATAAAGGACAACAGAAGTAAATAAATAGGAGCAGATTCTCATTCCTACCAGAACACCTTCAAAGCACACTGGCCATGCAAAGAAGAGGCTGATGATAGGTACACCCACTTCAAAGGACATTGCTGGATGTTAGTCTAAAAAGAGGAAAAATATGTCTTAGTGCAAATGTAAATTCAATCTACTGTTTCTAAAGGACTGGTTGCTCAAGGATGAAGGTCCCTCTCAAAAAGGTATCCTCACTTTCATTTGACTAATAGATTTACATGTAAAAAGTAGCCTTTTAAAAAGATTCCTGTAATGGAAATAGTAATTAGTACAGTAGTATAATAATTCCTGAACACTTCAGAAGTTTAATCATAGGTTGTATAGTGGTTCATCTTACCACCAGTTCAAAATTCAGCCTCAAGAGATAATTAACAAAATAAACTAAGTGGTCTCTTTTTCTCTTTCTGCAAATTATCCGCATGCAGATTGTATTCTCATTCCAACATCTGAGGGTTCCTGAGCTCTTTCTGAACCGCCTACAGGCAAGTGTTTCTCTGGGCAGTCAGGCTTGAGGACTTTCATGTTGGGTTTCTGCATTTGATTACCTGGCCACTCTGTGTGGACTTTCCTTCCTGATGGTGAGGCGAACAAGTTAGCTGCAGGAAGTGTCACACAGAAATGCCATAAACCAAATGTAAAAACAACCATTTGGAAAGGTAAACCAATGACTGAATGAAATGGGAAGCCACTAAGCTTTTTACCTCCCTTCTCCTATGCTTAATGATAAGTATGAGTAGAAGCTTCGTCATCTGATGCTTGCATGATGCCCTCTGTGACTCGGGTTGGATGGTATCCATATTACAGAAAATACTACAAGACGTGGAATTGGTACCTCTTATAACATATGCAGATCCTGCGTGGAACACAATGTCTCAGAGCAAAGTCTTTGGTGTGTCTCAGTTATATAACCCCCAGGGAAGGAGGATGTTATTATTTGAAGAGCGCATTCTCCCTTCTTTCTGTATTAAAAAAAAAAAAAACAGCAAACAAAACAACAACAACCACCAAACCTTGAGATCTTCACCTAGAAATCACACAGTTCTGAGATGGCTCCTTCTGTGCTATCTCATTCACTTCCCAAATCAGAAAATAGACCTGAGTAAATCTGAATCCAGATGTTGTATTGTTCCTAGAAGATTAATCAGTTACAGTCACAGAAGTCAATGAAAACTCATGCCTGATGGAGAGGTGGGGGGTTCTTGCTATTTCACATGCATAAAGATTAGAGACACCACAAAACGAAATGGGATGTCCAGGTGGATGAGAGAAGATCTTTTGTTGGAAACACTCAGCACTGGAGATGCTTTTAATTACTAAATACTTCATGGTTCAATGGCCAGGAGTGAAATGGCACTAATTATTAAAAGAGAGAAAAGTCCATAGGGTTTGGGCTACATTCACAGTTCATCAGACAGGGCCTGAAACGGAAGTGACTGTTTTGTAATTCTTTCTCTGCTCTCTTGTAAGAAGGGAGCACGTTAATATCTTGTGACTCTGGTTAACCAGCATAAAAGTACTCCAGTAGATTAAACGTATTTGCAAAAGTGAAACCAGCAGCTAATCATCTTGTTCATACACGTTGATTTTTCCCCCTGACTAATTTCTCTTGTAGTGGGAGTAATTAACTTTATTAGTAACCCTGACTACTCTGGTACCTTCGGGCAAGCACTGGTGGAGCTGCTTATTAGCAATCACATAGTTTCACTTACACTGTTATCTAGAGCATTTCTTACGGGTTGAAGTGCGTGTTGAATGTAAAGGGGGACAGATTAACTCCCTGCTTAAAAATAAGTGATGAAAAGTAATGTTGGGAACAGGGGGAGGGAAAAGACAGAAATGCTGAATTTTTTGCTTGCTCGAATTCATTATCACTTTCAGTTCACATTTTGCCTTTGCAAGGAGAGGATGACCAGAGTTGCAGTCCACATGCCCCAGGTGTGTCCCCTCAGGTGGGCTTTCCATGACATGTGCACTCAGCCCAGCCTTGGCCCAAGAGACTCCACATGTGACTGGGAAACCTCCTGCATGGCTTTGCCAACAGACCTCAGCCAAGATTTTCGGGGGTGCAGAGGTGGCAGTGAGTTACTCGGGCAGCAGGCAAACCTGTGACACTTGCAGCACAGAGAAGCTGGCACTTTGCTGGAGGACAAGAGCTAGCCTGGTGCAATTCTCTGGAAACACGTTTGCAGCTGCCAAATTCTCTGCTTGGAAGAGGCCACACAGCAAGGTGAGGAACACTGTACCTGTTCTACCTTGCTGTTCCCAGGAATACTTTCTCCAAAAAAGACAGGCTACCTGGCAGGGAACTGCATTGTTCAGGAGTTGTGAAACAGCTCGAGTGCTGAAAAGAAAGAAGGCCACATACCCACTCATTAACTGGGCGCTGCAGTACAGAGCATGCGAAGAGGCACTGGCAGCCAGCCTGAGGGCTGTTTTCAGAGGTGGAGCAATCGGTAGCAAACTATACTCAAATAAATCTAAATGGTCAGAAGGCAAGGTCACAGGAAGAAAAACTTCCAAGGAGAGGAAGAAGAAAGGCGCCTCCTGCTCTGTCAGATCATTCATTGTTGGTTTTTCTACTATGACCTCAGTTGTCCATCCCCACAATACATCAGTTACACTTACAATGACTTACTGAGATTAGGACATAGCCCTTTTTCCCCATACCAGACCTAGTCCCTTAAGGTTCCCTTTTGTGTTTGAGAGGAAAGTCAGCAAAACACTTCTGTTTTACTTGTTTGAATCTATTTTATCCATTCTGTCCTTAGTACACAGATATTTAGGACACACTGCCTAGAATGGTTTCGTTCCCAGACTTGTACCGGTGCTAGAAATCACAAACCGCAGTTTGCTAGAGAGAGTGGTGTACCACTGAAATTGGTAACCACTGAAGTCTGTATTATATAGACCAGATACACTGGTCTTTTTTATTATTGTTATTTATTAAGGAAATGGAAGAAATGCTGGGAAGGCAAGTTGCTGCACTTGCTGGCCGAGCTCCTGGTCCCTGCTGTGTTTAAATTTTGCTGCGAACATCTGCTCCCAGGCCCTGGGGCAGTAGCAGGAGGAGGCATGTGGAGTGAGCGCAGCTGAACTATCTCTACAGTCTGCAACAGTCCCAAGATGGTGGACAGACCTGGACTTTGTGGATGGTTGGCAGCAGTTGGAGCAGAGCTGGACTTGTCACTCCCAGGCTCTGGCTGACCCCAGGGCCATGGCAGCTGTGGCAAATGCATCCTAGCAGTGTGTGCTTTGCTAAGCATGAGTGAAACAAACCTAGCACTGTTATGCAGGTCAAAAGAAGGAAAAAGGAAGAGGTGGAATTATTGTGGGAGTGGAGGTTATATCTTGCAAATAATTTGGCTGTTATGAATTTACATTACTGAATTATTTTTCTCACTGACCTGTTATTTTACAGGAAAGATTCATTTTAAGCAGCCAAACAGCACCACTTATCAGATAAAATTAATTTGCATGCTGAACAACTGGCTCTGGTTCTTTCTGTGTCACACTTCGTTCACTGACACACTGAATGCCCACTTAAAAAAATATCCATGGCTCCATAAAGCTTGGGAAAACAGGACTGCATTTTTATAGCCTTTTTATCGAAGTTTCCCAAACACATCCCTTTCTAATCTGTCCTTCTGTGCCATGTCCGTAAAACCTAGCACACATTTCTCAGAGAAAGAGATTAAACAGCTACTTGTAATAATCCTCATCAAGTATATCCAGAAAGATGCTAGTGCTTTTGCATGTAAGAGATGGTACACAGAAACTGAAGAACACAGTCATATCACTGTAGATGCCTGAATCCCTGTGTACAGTACCCTACTGTCACCAGAAACCAATATAATCGTATCTGCGAGGGTATTAAGGTCTGGTTTAAATTGAGGTACAGTTTTGCACCTATACCTCCAGCTGAAAACTTGTTTCAAAACCTCACTTCCCTGATGGACTTCATCCAGAATCCATCAGTTCCCGGTTTATATCCAATTGTCAGCCACCTTCTTTTGCATTTTAATCTTAAAGGCTCCTCCTTCCCCTGTATTTACCCCCAGCTATAATAATAGAGAGCAATCACATCTCCTGTCCGTCTTCAATGCAAAGTAGCTAAGGTCTGGCTCAGATACAGGTGTGAATGCAACACATCATTCAGTGGTTAATAAAGATCCAGTACACCTACACTCACTTATTGCCTTTACAGTAGATAGAGTGAATAGGTATTTTCACCCTATAAAATTTTAATTATGAAACTAAAAGTACAACTTATATAATCAGCTTTCAACATCATCTGACATTCCAGTTCTGCTTACATTAATGTTCAGCTTCCAGTCATTAAAGGACAGATTTGCTCTTTGGTAAACAGAGCAAACAACTTTGCAGATTAAAATGATATCTGACCTGCCCTCAGGTATGTTTAAACTGGGCCAGATGTAATTGGATGTTCTCTCCACTGCCTCATTGAAACACTTTTGGTCTTAGTATTTAGGACTAACCTTTCTTGCAATGACTAAATACATACTCCTGTCACAGAAAGAGTATTTGTCTGGGATGCAGAAATTAGTCTCAGGCTCAACCAAAGTCCATAGCACAGCCGTTCCACTCAGGAGACAATTGTGGGTAGTTACATCTCACTGTCTGTGCCAGGGAAGAAATCCCACTAGCATTAGTGATAATAACTCGATATAGAGGACAAACCTAAGGGCCACTCTGGCATGTGTTCCTCTTTGACTCTGGCAGTTGCCCTTTCTGTCATGCAATAGATCTGGCAAGAAGACCCCATTGTTTGGATTCACCAGCCAAAGCAGCTGCCAAGCCAGGCTTTGCTATTTGTGCTGCTGATAGCTCCTTCCCCTCCACCCCGCTCCCTGCAAAGGCTCCCCAGACTGTGGTTTTCTGGGATTTGTCTTCCTGTGAGGGTGGCAGTTGCCAGTTCAAGCCGAAAATCCCTTTCTATCATATGTTCAGATACCAAAATGCTGAAAGGCAAGTTTTACTCCCAGAAGTAAGGGAAAATAACTAGCTTCACAGCTTATTGTGATTTTCCTAAAACATTTGTAAGGTGACCCAGTAAGCTTAAGTATCAAAAATTCTAGGAACGGGCAACTTTCAACTTTTGACCTGAGACTTTATGCCAACTCATTGCCTCTCATCCTGCCCTACTTGACAGAAGGGCAGGATGAAAGTGCCTTGGCATAATGCAGCATTCAGTTGACTTTCCTGGTCCCACCCATTGATGTTTTCCAGTTTCAGTCTCTACGTCTCCCTGATTTCCTGGTGAAGATGTATAAAAAAAAAACTCCCTTCCTCTCGCTGGATATACACACACAAATTTCTAGTGTAAGTGGGAGGGAATCAGGAAAAGAGTCAGGAGTTTGTTGCATGAGATATTGCAAACATGAGAGTTGCCCACTCTAAAACTGATGAAAAATTGAATTTTTGAAAATATTGCAAAACTGTGTTGTATCTTCTAGTTCCCTAGCTCTCACAAATACTACTATTTCTTTTTTTAAGGGTTGACAGAGCCAGAAATTGCATAAATCCTCCCTTAAATAAAGACTTCTGCTTTCCTATGAGGCTAGTTAGGATATGTAATATTTAAATGGCAGCATTTCTCCATTTTGTGGAAAAATTAAAAAAAAGTTAATTTCAACCCAAACAATATCAAGTTACTTTCATAAGGCAGCCCTTCCACTTCAGGTAGGACACACATATCATAATCAAATACTTACTAAATCAGGGTATGTCAGGATCATTTCTGTGACATATATTACCAAAAATAACATTCAGACATTAATATCAAAGACCTCCCTCAGTGTATTGCATATCCTAACACCTCTGGTATGTGAGCCCCAGACTTACCCCTCCTTAGTTTAGACACTTAATGGAGGCACCCAGCAGCCAGAGGGCTCTGTTTAAGTCTTGCCCAACTTTACACCTCCCCTGTATAATCCCTCCAGCAACTGTGAGTTGCCTGAACGATAGGTGATCCCAGAGGGTCATCCAGCTGAACTGAGATCAGGTCTCCAGGAGTGTTCCTTTGCTGTATTAACAACAGAGCAGATTTTAAATCTTGCCCAGGTCTCCCCAAGATCCCCAAAGCATGATACACGCTAAATTCATGCAGGAGCTCTTAGGAGCTCTCCTTGTCTTTCAGAAAGTTGTAGACGTGGGACCAGCACACTGATTCCTACTGAGCAGGACTTTGTAGTATCTTATTAAACCATTGTAAAAATGCCCAGATGAGCTTAAAAAAAATGTATTGAGCAGCCCTGCTAATAGAGACACCTAGAGTGTATCCCTGCCACATTCTGGTACATCAGTCCAGGGTCTAAGCATAGGGTTGGAAGTAAGTAGCCCCGGTGCATACTATGTGAAACAAATTCATTTGCATGAATGTGGAGCCCATGCTTCTCTTTTTTTCTGACATTGCAGTATGCTTTGGTAAATATTTGCAAGCACTAACTTCTCAGGAGAACCTTAATCTACATAAGCAAATCTAAAAACTCCTGTGCTTCAGATATCAAATGAAAGAGATCAGCTTAGGTGCATCTTCTTGTCAAAAAGTAGTAGTAAGGCTTGTCTACACAGAAAAACAGCCTGAAATAGTTATTCTGCAATAACTATTCCACACACAGCATTCCACTATTGCTATTTTATAATAGTACCCCTAGGGACACATGGCTGAGTTAAACCACAAAAAGGCACTCTTCAGGCAGAGTAAAACTGTCCCCCCCACAGCGAGTGTGGACTTGCTAACTCTGGCGAGCTCTTGGTTCACTCCCTAGTACACTTCCCGTTTGCGTCCGAAGCTGACTGAGTTTTTATTGTCTTCTGAATTTTTAATCTGAAAAATTGTTATCTAATAGAACCCTAGAAATTAGAATAAGAATTTCAGTAGCTGGCCATTTCAGTCATGTTCCCGCCAATTATTTGCTGCTGTACAGGAACTTAAATGCTTTGCCCAGCTGAACTTTCATGCTTGAAAAACAGAAAGTTCTGGCCCTGGCCTTTGGAGTCTAATCTACGGCACAATAGAAATTGTTATTAAGAAATATGCCTAATAATCGTTCATAATTTGCTTCTGCTTGGTTTTGCCCCACTCCTTGCACTCCATTTCCCTTAGGGAAAGGCCCCTTTGCTATCTTTGCAGAATGCAGTTGACAATATGGGCTTTGTGGCTACACCTTTGAAAATAACTGAGCAAATGATCACAGTGGTGCCAAGGAGTTCTATTGCCAACAAAAGCACATGAAGGATGGTCTGAAGGCCTGAAACAAGCACCTGCTGGAACCACTTGGAGAATGACATACCCTTACAAGCCCTCAACTGGAGCCCTAAATCAGATGTGTTCATTATTCTAAGGCAAGCGAATCCAGGTTACCCAAACTGCTCTGTTGCTAAATATATGACACGTAAATAGCCTGTTGTTTTCTTGCCAATACAATATACTACCTCCTCCCCCACCTCTCCTTACGTAACCTTGTTAAATAAAGACTGAAGAACCCTGAACAGCACAAGTAAAAACAGGCCATGGATTTAAAAGAGGGGTGTGTGAATTGGTTCTGACAAACAGGTCTTCCTTTGCTGGAAGGGGACTCAGAATTTTCATTAAAGAAAAAAACCCAGCACTTTTCATCCTGATCGTTTCAGAACAATGTTGCCGTAACAAGCACCTTCATCTATAAGCAGAAAAATCCTACTATACAGAATATACAATTAAACAAAACCTCCTGCAGTGTTTTTCATCACAAGGTTATTCTTTTGGTTCTGAGACTATCACACAACCCTTGTAATATTATACCTTATTGCATTACCTCGTCATACTGTGTGAACTTGTGCTGTGGCACATCCACATTCAGATGTATCAGACACACTGGCAACACCTATGACACAATAAACCTGAACTATGTTAACTCAAGCTTGATGGGACATGTGACTTTCCCACCCACTGGACTAGAACCCTTCCACTGTTCAAACACCTTGGCCAGGCAGCCTGAGACTGCCCAGTGTTATACACTGCTGGACTAGGTGACAGCAGAAGGGGTTAATAGCATTGAGAGTGAGCTTGGGCAAGCAGGCACTGGCCAATAGCACCTGTTCAGCCCACCATTTTGGGGGCAGGTCATGGGAAGATGAACCTGGGAAGGAGTCTCTATTATTTGGTATCCAAGTTGAAGGTGGAGTGAAAAGTTTGGGTTCCAGTTCCTAAATTACATTATTTTTAGCATTTGTATTGCACAGCGGAACCCAAACTACACAAAACCCCAACTGTGCCCTCAAAACCTCATTCATTTTCCCACTGTTATTTGTCGCCTGTTTCTAAAGGAGGCTTTTACATCTGCAGGACATTAGTGTATCCTGCAGCTTTCGTGAGCAATGATATGAAGTGAAGAAAAGCTGAGAACAGTTACCTTGGGACTGAGAAATGATTTCATAGTCATAATCAGCTCTAAAGTGTCAGTCTGAATGAAGCTGCAAAATGCCCAGAAAGAGAGCCAAAAGAGGTCTGTATGCCTTTTCAGTCATCTCAGTTCTCCTGTTCTTGCCAGCTCTGCCACTTTCTGAGCAGCAGCCCTTCCTGTTTAGCCATTTTCTTCTGCCCTTCACTCCAACTACAGTCGATAGGATCTAATACATTTTAATAGGGTTCAAAGCATAGCCACATTAATTCTGTAAATGACCTTAATAGCTTTCAAATGTTTCTATCTATGCTTTTACGTCTTTAGTAATAAGAATGTGGAAGTATTTGTAGTCTGTAAAATAAAAGGGAAAATTGGCTTCAGACATAAATTTTACTGCCAATAAAACTGCATATAACCATTTGCCTATTTTTTAACAAAGAAGAATTGGTAGTAAGGATTCTAAAAATAGTCTGAAAAAAACCACCTTAGTTTGGTCCTCTTGCCACCTTTGTCTCCTGTCACAGTAAGGTGAGGCTGAGAAATGCAACATCTTATAGTCTTCCTGATCTCACTTTTCTGCTGCGCCTCCCTGACAGGGAAAAATAACATTCTTCCATTCTTTTCACCATTGCTCTTCAGCAAATCAGTTCCAAACCATCCAACATGATTAGAGAAGCAGGAGGGCAATGGCTTTGAACTGACTTTTCTTTCTAATTTTAGGAGGTAATAAGATTATTTAGTACGCAGGCTCAAATTTTTCATCATGACATTGCAACCTGATGGATTTTATTTCTCTTCTGCTTTCAGAATATCTAAAACAAAACACTGATGGTAATGATTCAGAAGTGCTCATTCAATAGCTCTCTCATTGCACATGTTTTAAACTTGCGGATGAAAAAAAGCCTAGCCTGAATACTTGATACATCTGAGTCAGGGTTGGTGTTACTGTGAATGGTCAAATAAATCACTTGGAATGGTTTCTGTTGTCTGATGGGAGAACAACACAAATACTTCCAGCATGATCTTTGTCATGTACAAACATATAAAGGTAGTAGTTTGATTTTAATATTATCCTTACAGGTAGCTTTTGGCAGACATCAATCCCTGCAGTCATTTGTCTCAGCATAGGTATCAGAACAAGTAAAAAAATCTTTTAGAAACTGATGTAAATCTCTGCAAAACTTTCACGGAAATTTTTATTGGCGATTAAAAGGGTGTCTCAGATGAGAAAAGGCTAGTAGAAACAAAAATGCAAGTAATCAAAAGCTCCACCTCTACAAAGTGAAACTGGGTAGCTTCCAAAGGGAATATCTACAAAAGGTCCTTAACTGATTTAATAACTTCTATTAAATGGGTGCTCTACATGCCTGTGTAAATCCCAGCCCCAGAATGTAAGTGCTTCCCACTGATTCAATACAATAGAAGCTCAACATTGCTGAATTAAATCCATGCAGACATTCAAATAAATATATAGGAAATGATTTTATGATTCTTTTCATTCAGCTCTAATTTAGAAATGAGGAAATTTTATGCTTCTTTTTGAAAATAGGGTAGCAGTAGGAGTAGGCCCAAATGCCCACTTTTGAATCTCAGTCCAAATCTAGTTTTTCCTAAGGTTCAATTTTACTTTGGCTCCAAGACATTGATTAAGGTTCTTCTAGATGAAGAAAAAAATGTTGTTTCACAATGCATCAGCAGAAACAGGAATGCAAGGCTCTCTTTTCTCATTTGTCTGATCATGGAAAATGTTAGCACTGGTCCTGATTACCTCTGGCCAAGAAAGATGCAAGGATTTTAGCCTTTGGAATAGCTCATATTATCAGTGAATCATTATCTTTTGAGAAGCTGAGATCTCCTGGTTGGAGGAGTCCAGGACTCTTTTTAAAACAGGACATATCCACTGACTGAATTCTAATGAAATGTCATTGGCATGTGAATTTCCGCATGTGTTTGTCTCATTTGCCAAAACAGCTAATCCACAGAAATTATTTTTCACTGAGATTAACCCAAAATCCAAATGACAGCTCTAACCCGTTTTATGTAAATAATATGTAAATGCCAGTATTAGCATGAAGTAAAATCACTCATGGGACTTGCACAACTTCACCACTTCTTCCCAAATTGAGCCTTTGCACTACAATATGGTTACTAGAGGCCTGAAGACCAGCAGCGTCTGCTTCCAAAGGTTGAAGCCAGATCCTCAAATGTTCCTGTATTATACAAATCAAGGCATAATACCAGACAACTGAAGACCAGTCCTGTATGTTAAAACATGGGAGAGTTTCAATGCACTTAGGCTAGCTTTCTCTACACATTTCCTACTGTTCCTTTCTTTGGAAAAAAAAAAGTGAGAGCAACAATGTCCTTTCTTCCTCATCTTACTTAGAAAAATCACTTTTTTTCTCTTTTGAGCAAAAGAATTCACTATTGTTTCTCTAGCTGGGAATAGTCCTACACCTGTGGGAGAGGGATGGCTACGCAGGCCAAGTACTGGGGATAGGCAGAGGGAGGATTCACAACTAGAGTTTCAATTTTGTTTTCTCTAACCAAGGTAAGTAAACCTCTTAACCTTTTTCATTGCTAGAGGTAAACAGCTACCCCAGTCCTAAAATATCTCACCTGGCAGTAGGTCTGCTTTGCTGCGTCCCCTTCATTATTATTTATTCAAGAAGGAAGACATCCCAAACTAGAGCAGGCCGTCCTCAACTCCACAGAGCAGGTTGGGAGTGCAAAGTGGCTTTACCAATTGCAGCAAATAATAAATATCTGCTATGGAAAACAGGTGGCAGAAGATACTCTCTACCTTGTTGTACACATAACAATTTTACAAAATGGTTTTACCTGAGAACTGCCTTATCAGATCCTCTGTTCTTTCTCGTCAAGTCTCAGGATTGTTTTTCTTTCCTCTAAAGAATGGCTGTGCATGTTAAATGTTAATTTTATCTTAAGCTTCCTTGTACAGGCGTACAGACCTGAGAATCATACTGTTCTCCAAAGTCTGATTTGTTTAAAACTAATTGTAAGACAATAGTATTTCTCTCTTGACATTTGTTTTCCTGTTAAAGATAATGTTGGAACCCGTGACATGACCACATCCAGCTGCACCAGACACATCAAAATCAGTGACAGGATGAAACCAAATTACTAGGCCTTTTTGTGGCTGGGGCACCATGTGATGCATCACAATGCAAGATGACAATTGAAACATTTTAAACTGTAGTTCAAACCACAGCAAAGAAAACCTCAGGACTCAAGATCAGAGAGAGAGAGAAAGAGAGAGGTGTTTGCAAACTGTAAAAGAGGAAGGGATTTAGCTCTTTGCTTCTTCACAGGTTCACCATCTCTGACTTGCTGCCAATTGCCAAAGGGCTTTGACATCTGAAGGATATTATATAAATCTACAGCACTCAGGAATAGCAGAGGGAGAAGGGAAGCATTTGCGTCGTGTGTGCGAGAGATCTAAGCATTCCTATCTCCCCCTCTACTGCCTCCATGGGCAGAAATAACCAAGAACTGAATGGGCCATGAAGCTGGCAGGACTGGGACAGATGAGGCCACTATTGAAGATATGAGAGGGAGAGAAGCTGGCCAAGGCTTTATCACAACAGTCACCCAGATAGCGACTAAAAGAGCAGACTTTTAGAGTAGGCTGCTTCTTTATAATAGACATATGTAGAATATCAGAGATGGAAACTGTTCTGTGCTGTTGGGGACGTAAATTCAGTACGACCACAGACAACATAGTCAGATAGCAAATGGTTCGCTAGGGTATGCTTTTCTGATTAATTATCCAAAGTGATGAGGGGATCCCTTTCTCAGACTGTAATTTGTCCTTTTTAAAAATATAAAGAAATAATTTTATTTTTCATTATATTTTTTAAAATGTAAAGAAATAATTTTCTTTTTCATGTGCAGGTCTAAAATGTAACGTAAATTGACACAGTCAGAAAAAGGCTGTTGTGCTTTCTGCATCTCTTTGATCCCAAGAATATCCACGGACCATTTATATTTACAAAGTTGGGGGGTTTTAGGCCTCAATGCTGCAAAAACATACTGCTCTGAAAGTCAAAGCCAGCTGGAGAGTTATTGCCACCAACAAAGACTCCATGGGCAGATTCTGTGCAGACTTTGTGGCAAGTTCAAATTCTTTGTACTTGTTTTCAAAATATGCCATTGCTTAACTGAATATTACCCTTGACTTCAGCTTCTTCTAACAAGCCCACCTCAGATTTCCTTCTCCCATGTCAATTCAGTGGTATCTTCTGGGCATGTAACAACATCAATAAATATCCCTCTTAGATTGCCCCACTCACATCATGCATATCGTCTCACAAATTTTACCTGCCTATGCAAAGAAAACCACAACATTCCTACATTTCCACAGGGCCTAGAAACATATTCCTCCATCTTCAAGCTCTACAAAGTAGTCAACAATTGTTTCCCATTCTGCCTTTGGTTACAGCTACCCAGATATTTTTGCATTTAAGGCATAGCCAAAATTATGCCTCAGCCAGTTTATTGTAAATGTCATAGGTTTGGGACCTGGATTTGAAATAGACTGGGTGGAACTATTTCAATGATGTAGGAGCCAGAAGATCTTTCATTCCAATCATCTGTGGTTATGTGGGCCAAACGAAGCTGATGGGAGTAAAAGATAAGTTGTTCATTCTTATGCCTAGCAGAGATCACTCAAGAGTGAAAAAGGCCTGTCAAGTACAGAAGTGGAGAATTTTTTTTTCCTGTAGTGACATTTCAACCACAATTTTAAAATTTATTTTTTAATTTTGCAACCACCTGTTTCAAGGATTCAGATCTCTATGAACTATTACATATAACCACTCTGGAAAGAAACATCCATTCAACAGGTTTATTTCAGAATGTTGCTGGCATAGGACTTTGCTTCATTCCACCTCCAAGACAGCAATGAATGATCGGTCCTATATGCACATATCACACACATGTCTTGGAGCTCTGTGCATACAAGATTTGTTTTGTGAAGTCATTATTTTTCCCCTTTTGCTCATCCTTAGAATGCATATCAGAAGTATTACCTCTTCCTGCAAGATGTTTGCAAGCAGTTTAAGTTAACAGGAGAAAGTGAGCCTTCCCACTCATTATGTGTAATTTTCTTTTGATTTGTTTTGATTCGTCTTAATGGGGATGGAAAACCATGTAGGTGTGGGCGTAGATGATGGGGTGGGTAAATTTTATGGGGAATGAGCTGAGTAAGCAAGTTTGAAACTTCCTCTCAAAATGATTCTTCATACAACCCTTGGGAAGGCAATCAGACACTTGTTTTAGAATCCCATGACAAATCCCCATGCTCTGCTTCACAAAATTGTGAAAGCAAAGGACTGTGCAGCCAAAATTAAATGGTCATGTCAGCTCCTTCTGTGTAGGAATTTGGTTCATTACTGTGAAGTCTGTTGTCAATAAAACAATGTGTCTTCTAGCCCAGAAGACCACATACATTGTGTGTGTCTGCTCATTTCTAAGACTGTTGACTCACCTCAGTGAGGTAGCCATTTCACAGCATTATCAGGGTTTCCCTGGGCCAGTGCAGAGCTCTTGAGGTTGAGGGATCTGTATAGACAGAAAGGGTAGAAGTTGTAGAGCAAGTCTATGGGTGGAAGAGGGCTTTCATCCACCCCATCTGTCCTTGGTCCCATAAGAAACTCATGTCAACAGGCAGCTCTAACTATACCACACTCCACAGTGTGGTAACCCAGAACAGAAAAGAGGTTCAGAAAGAGGAGATACAGGTAAATGCCCCAGCAGAAGGACTCTGCTGAAATCGCATGGCCACAAAGCTGAAGGGGCTAGAGAACTGAAAGGAGGTGGCAAGATTTCCTATAAATAAGCAGATGTCTGGAAATTCCTGAGTGTATCAACAGGTTGTGGCAAGTCTTGCAAATCCCACCCACTCAGCAGAAGAAACCTATGAAATTCTGCAGGGGGAACTCAAGAGCTGCTTTCAATGGAAGGAAACAATCTGGCCTGTAATTAAGTTTTCATCTCCTATTATTTATCCAACATCATAGCATCTCATCCAACATCTACCTTGCCGACGCTGTTTATTTAGTTAGTTCATTATATTTCTCTATAATTTGTTGCAGTTGAGCTGAACACAATGGCTTAGAAAAACACCATTCCAAACACTTTCATCATCACAACTTTCTAAATGTCCCAGCCCTGCTTGTTGCCAAGAAGAGAAAGAGCATTACTGTTTCTGTCACACTTGACTGCAGTCCTTTGCACCTAAAAATGCACCCACACCTGCTCTGGGACCTGTTAGTCATTCATCCTCCACCAGCCTTCAAAAGTGATTAATGTGGAGGGCAAAGGATACTAAGGAGATGCTTAAATGCAGGATGTAAAAGAGAAAGAGGTGAGTGACAGAAAGATAGTGACCTGCATTTGGCACACCCTGCTTTTCTAGATTGTAGTTTCACATTATTCTTTGTAAGCTGTATGCTGTTTTCTTGACTGGGGCTGGGACCATGTTTTACGTGATGTGGTAATAATGCTTCAGTTACAGCAGGTATGGGGCCATTAAGCAAGCCTGCAAAGGGTCTCTGATCAGTTACAATCAACAAAACTTGAATGAGTCTTAATTTACTGCGGATGAAACTGTTCCAGGATCTGCATCATGTACATGCATCTGTTAGACATGCACAGACCTGTGACGGGCTTCTATACAGCAGTAAATACCATCCATAAGGAGTAAAGCCAGGGAGACCTGGTAGTTCAGGTCCTGTCTGCCCTGTAGATGATTGGAGACAGCCATCTTGGTATGAAAAACAACAAAATAACGAGGATCAGCAGGTCTGATTCTGACTTCAATTATATTTATGTAACCCAGGAGTGACTCCACCAAGATGTGGAGCAGTAATGGTGGAAACACAATGGCAGGCCAAGAATCTGTCTTAGGTAAATAAGCTTCATCCATAACACTGCCAGGGCATTGCGGATGGTTCAGTAATCAGAGGTGTGACGGCAGCGCAGTCATGTTCTAGCTAGCTTCGAGAGTATGGCAAGGAATCTGCAGCTGTGCAGGCTGTGGAAGGAGCTCCATATGTGTTTTGTAAGGAGGGAAAGAGAGCCATGAAGCTTAACCCACTGTATCTCCCTGGCTATTATTAGTGCTAGATGAAAGCTGGTTTCAGTACATCTCACACGCTGCAGTTGCAGCTCTGAGCATAGTGTAGGCATAGTGTTGGAGGCTGGCAGACATAAGCTGTGCTTACTGTAAATCTTAGCAAAGAAATGCACTTCTTTAAGGCACACGCCAGGTAGTTCCCGAGAAGTTTGAGGTATTGCAGATGAGAAAGTCTTTCCACAGACAAAGAAGGACCTTTTTTTCTTTTTCTTCTTTTTTCCCTTTTCTCTGGCAATCAGATGAACCAAGGAATGGTTTTGATTCAGAATCTGGAGCAGATACGGGGAGGATTGATTCATGATCCTTTTCTTTTTTTCTCTTTTAATGGGCTGACAGACTCTGCTCCAGGCCTGTATTCCGAAGGCCTGATCCAAAACTCACTGAAGTCAATTCTTGTAGAGTGCAGTGTGCTGTGAATCTGGCTGCAAAGCAGTACTCTACTACCACTCTGTAACGAAACATGGACCATCAATTTTTTCTTAATTGCCACAACTATTAAACGATACCTAAAAAAAATGTAGCATGCCTTCTTCCTGCCAAAGCTTCTTGTCCCCTGTTCTGTACCTTACTTTTCAGCGGTTTGGCACTCCCCGCTCACATATAACCTGCCATCTGTCCTTGCCCCATGGAAGGAATACCTGCCTGGTCCCATGCTGTGTTCTTTGTCTCCTTTGTTCCCTTCACACTGTTCCCAGTTAAGCTTAGGTGGGTCACTGAAATAAAAAGGTTACACTGTGTAACAGAAAAGAAAAATGCAACCAAGATGTACCTGTAGCAGGAATGTTTTCTCTCATATTCTCCTGTTGCAAAAATCTTTGCGCTTATATGCACAAATGCACAAACACACACACCCTGCCCATCCTTTACTGTCCTCTGCTGCATGACTGCACAAAATTGAAAACTCCTGCGGGCAGGGTCCTGGTATATGGCTTACTCTCAAAAGCATCATGCACACGTGGGCTGTTGTTTTAATGATCAAGGCAAGGCTACCAGTCAACATACCACATTACCGCACTGAACGGGCATCTGGTCCTTACTCTGTAAGTCAGAGCCTCAAAAAGTCCTTTTGAAAATCCTACTTCAGCAGAGCAGTAGAGGTGTTCACATACATTTAAACATGTAGCCCTAGGGTTGTGCAAACACTGAACTTTACCAGTTGAGCTGCTGGGCTCAAAAATTGTGGGGTAGAAGCATCTCTGTTTGGATTGAAAAGGAGTTAAAGAATCTAACTGGTCTCACTGAAATCCAGACCTGTAAAATGTCATTTAATTTAACAGAAAATGTTGCATTTGACTGAAAATTGAATGTTCCACTTTGGGAAATTTTGAAAGATCCAAAGGAAGAGGAGAGGCCGGACTACAGAACCCCAGATTGGTTGAGGCTGGAAAGGACCTCTGGAGATCATCTGGGTTACTCCTCTGCTCAAGCAGGGCCACCTAAAGCCAGTTGCTCAGGACCGTGTCCAGGCAGCTTTTGAGTATCTCCAAGGATGGAGACTCCACAACCTCTCTGGGCAACCCATGCCAGTGCTCAGTCACCCTCACAGTAAAAAGTATTTCCTTACATTCAGATTCATAAATACCTTAGAGGTGGAGGTGTTGGTATCCTTCTCACTTAAAACAGCAAGACAAAAGCTGGGAGGCAAGTTTTAACACCCATCTTTCTCTCGGGGGTGAATAACCAAGCAGGCTGTGAGGATATCTTGAGATGAGGGTACTGCAGTTGCTTTTGTAACTTTGCACAGACAACTTAGCCTTCACTGGAATGACACTGAAGACTCCATTTCCCAACAGGCTGGCCTCATCTCATCGTCATGACTCTGAAGCCATTTCACTCTCTTGCTTCATGACTGTGTAGGTACTTTAATATATACAAAGCAGCTCCTACAGGAAAGACACACCTCAATGTATTTATAACCTCATGGCTAACAATGAGTTGAGAGGTGGAATACGTTATTGTAGGTCTAAAGTCTCCACTGGTTCAAGGCAGGGGTTTGGATGCAAAGACTTTAACCCAGGAGGTGTTTTTGTAGGTATTTTGCAGCAGAGGCTGCTCAGTCTTCTCCTCTTGGAGCTATTCCATTTCTTATAAAACATCCAGATAGTCATGTAGGAAGAGTGTGAAGAATGACTCCTGACATGCTAGTTAAAACATTCTCCTGGAAGGTGTGACATGCAGGACACTCAACCCTGCTCCAATTAATGTTTAATTATTTACATGAAGAGGACAGTGTAAACAGGAATGAGAGACCTGGCCCTTAGCCCATCTCCTGGATTAACTGTGAGGCAGCAGGCTAAGAGAAGGAGGGGGTGGAGGATCAGGTCCCCCAGCCCAGGCCACTATCTCCTTTAGGTTGCATTTCTTCCTGTGAACCGTTGGTTAAACACGACACACTTCCTCCATCAGTTCTGTGACCCCAGCCCTCTACTCCCGATGCTATTCATGGCAGTCAACCTCAACCCACAAATAGTTTCACGCTGACAAAAAATTGCCCAACGCATTGAGTCTTCACCAGAAAATATTCACCAGCTCTGCAGGGCCATTCACAGCCAGGACAACCGCCCTCGCACACCTCCATCCTTCTGAGTTTCCTTCAGATTGCTGAAGAAAGCCAGGTAGCCTTATCTCCACACTCTTTTAAGGTGCTGCTGTCAGATTGCCAGGCATTTTAAGGTGCTTTGAGTGCAATGTCTAATTTACGTGCTAAGTGTTTGCACAATGCTGAGCACAATGGGGTCCTGACTCTGGCAGGGGTGCCCAGACACCGCTATCATTAACTATAATTATGACCGATTACCCAAATCATAGTTCACGTCATGGGGCAGACTCTTCCCCATGCGCAGAAGCCGCAGGGGCTCCGCCTGAGCACCGAACCAGGGCGCCGCACCCTGGGCTGCCAGCCCTGCTTCCCACCACAGGGGCAGGGGGGCAGGCAGGCGGCTGAGGAGCAGCAGGCAAGGTTGCCCATACACTCAAGGGAGGAAGCAGAGGTTTGTGCCTTAGTCTCTGCTTGGGGCCCTTTTGCGTCTGATGGCAGTTCTGCCAAAATTATTCTTGTACTCTTTCCCTTGGAGCTTGTTGCTACCCAGCAGAAGTCGGGCTGTCTGCCGGGGCCCGTCCCATTGCACTGTGGCAATCCAAAGGCTGTTGCTAATGTCTGTAGCACACTTTTCCCTGTGTGAGGGGGCATCTGGGACTCAGGGGCCATATATACATCACGTCTCTGGACAGGCTTATTAAAACAAAGGGAGAACTATGAAATGCTGGTTGCTTCCATCTACCAGGCCTTAATTTTGGCACATGCAAATTAGTAAGCACTGCATATTGGAGAAAGTATAGAGAAGAAAATGATAACTGCTCATTTTCACATACTTAATTAGACTCTGATAATTACCACTCTGTATGTTTTAACTCTGTAAGAGCAACACATAGCCTATGCACACATGGCAGCAAATAATTCAGAGACTGAGTCAGTCAATGTACATCAAGCTGTTCTACAAACATTTATCTGGACTTCAAAATATGCTACTTTTCAAGACACTCTGTGCACCTCACTGACATCTACTTGTCCAATGTGATACTCCTGCTAGTGCTGGCCTTGTCTTTTCCACTGTGCTAACAAGATACAAAATGAAATAAAAAACATTATCTAAAGTGAAATCTAGGCTAACAGACGTAACTCTCAAAGTCATAGCTCTTTTAGTCTGGGATGATTCTCAAAGCATCACTCAAATGACTTCACAAAGAAAGTCAGGCCTTATCTTCCAGCCAGAGGAACAGTGGCAGAGCACAGAGCTGGGAGCAGGACTTGGACTCTGCAAGTTTTAGCATGGCAGACAAACTTGCTCAGGAGAGAATCAGCCTCACAGTGAGACCTCGCCTGTGAAGGTTCACACCCCAAATCCTACTGTGTCACCGCTGTAACTCTCACCTGTCAAGTGTAAATACTTCAAAAGCCCTCAGTGATATTTTCCATTAGTTGTACAAGACTTTGCTGATATTTTTGTCTTTCAAAATGCATGTTTAGAAATTTATATTAAATGGTGCTGTGTAATAGTTTTGGCAGCAAACTATGAAACCAAAGCTGCAAGGGTGTGATTTCAATTATGGTAGTGGGATGATGTATTTTGCCCTTGGACAAGGCCTGATTAGCCATGGTTGCTGTAGCACTGGGATGTACCAGCACTTCTTCCAGCTGAGACTGAAGTGTTTTTAAAATAACCATTGCAGAAGTAGCACAATAGCACTGAAGATTTGAAAACAGAGTTCAGCAAAAACATTTTGACCTCCTTCCATGTGATTTTTCCATCTCATTTTCAAATCTAAAATATTTTGCTGATATTGTGAATTTGGAATAACTCGTTTCCAAATTTATGCTGTAAGACTGTTTTATACTTGCCTCCCAGACATTCAGCTCACCACAAAACCAGGCCATTGGACTCCTTTTGCTGCATGTATCCATCTAAACAACTCTTAGAGTAATACTAAGTTTGTTCACAAATACTTGCAAGACTTCACCTCTTTAATTTCTACACAGATAACACTGATCAGGCAATTTCCCTTTAAATGGTTTTGGATAGTTTTTAATCAGAAAAATGTTTATTTTTAAACTCTTTGCATAGAAAAAATTGGCCTGCTGAACAAGGATACTGCTTTTTCCAAACTGATAAAAGCCTTCCTTCTTAACATTTGTGTAATGAGGCATTTATTTTCCACTTAGAAGTTGTTCTCAATGTAGAATTTTACACTAAAGAATAAAGTTTAAAGTAGGAAAATTTGAAGTCATCTTTTCAACTTAGCTTTAATGAAACGCCTATCTTGCTTGATGAAATGTTTTTCCTTGGTCCATATTTTCCTGATTATCCTCCTGAGTTTCATTCCAAGAGGACATCTTTTTGCACGGGTTAGGCAAGGAAAAAATGTTGAAATTTCAAAAACTCTTTGCGGACAGGAAAGCTATTTCTCATCTTCCTCCACTGCTGAATACTTTGTGATCCTTGGTGGGGGCAGTGGTATACATAGGTGGCATTCCTGTGGTGGACTCAGTGAGCAGCTGACTTTTGCTAGCTTTGCTGTGTGGAAGCAGACCTGAAACCTCCACTGGGCTCAGCCCCTCCATGCAATGGGTTCAGGTTAACCACAGGGAGCAGAGGCTGTGCAGAAGCAGGGACTGTGGTCCCTAGGTAGTACCCAGGGATGTGGTTTACGGCATATGAATCGCTCAACCGTTTCTTCCAGTTCTACAGTGTTTGCCATTTAGGCCAAAAAGGCAGAGTTCTAGTGAATGTAACAAAATGTTGACAAATGAAATGTAGGTTTTGTGATAGAAATTATTAATCTCCCAGTCATGTCCATTCAATGGAGAGACAAGAATATGAAATGTAGAGCACTGAAAACCACCCTGAAGTTCTATAAGGTGATTCAGAGGAAAGTTCAGCTATATCTTTCTGAGTTCCATGAATGGAAGAGGCACATAATCCACCTTAAAAGAGGAGCAGCAGATGGGATGTGTTGTCAGAGTCTTTCCCCATGGCATTTAAGTTTAAGGTCAGTTTTTGTTAGGTAGCTCTTATTCAAAACAGAAGGCATCATATCCCAACTTTTCTCTGAACAAGTAGAAAAGAATTGCCCCTCCTGAAGTACTAATGCTCTTGGTAAATTCATTGTGTAATACTTTCAATATGCTTATATCCTTTCTAATTGCAAAAAAATAAAATCAAAATTTAAAAATTGCACCATACTGTCAAGAGCCATAAAATGACCTAACTTGATGGCGTAGCTCTGCTCTCTGTTTTGATTTTCAAAGCCATGTTTTCTCAGCAAAGGCTCCAAACAGCAAAAACATCCAGCATTACAGATGTTTACAATTACAGAGAACCGAATGGGAAATGCAGGCTTCATTTATCAATCAGGATTTTGTTTTTGTTTTTATTTTATGTGATATCTACTTGCGGGCCCCTCCATGAAGTTGCACAATTGTAGCTTTTGAGGATTATATTTCATGGTCATAATAGAGGGGAAAAAGGTTTTAATATGTTTTCACAGTCTCATTATCTACTTAACCTTCCAGCATCATTACTCACCTAACAGAGAGCTTTACAAAAAACCCTCATACAATATGTCCTGTTGTGAGTTCATAACAGAAAACCTCTTAACAATTACTGGGATTACTCCAAACCAAATACTGACTTTGACAATCCAAACAGATTCCTGTTGGAGACTATCAAACTATAAAGCCTGATGCTCTCTTCTAATAAAGAGATTAAGCTCAAATTCCTTTTTCTTTCTGATATCCAGCATGAGGGCCCCATGCTCCACAGAGGTGGCTGAGTAAGTCCAAAGGTGCTGCAGAGTCCCCTTCTCATAAGTCAAGCAGCTTCCCCTGATTTAAAAATAAGTGGTGGTAAATTCAAAGTACATGGTAACCCAGACAGTTATGTAGGTTAAAACAATGTCTTCCCACTAAAGCGTCAAAAGGAGCTGTCTATTTTCATCATGTAACTGATCCAGGATCCAGAGCTGTTCGCTGTATTGCACAAAACCAGGCATCACGGTTTGTGCTTTTGCTAAAACACAAAGCAGCTTTTTTAGAAGTCCCTGATCTTGCATCTTGGCAAGCTTTTATGATTTTGTCTCTCCCGCTGTCATGGGACATTGCTGCAAACACAGAAAACTGCTCCAGTCCTACTCCAATGAGGAGACTAACTCCCATACTCTGCACCAGTGAAGTGCCAGGCGTAGGGAAGGGCTAAGTTTCAGAGGCAACTGTGTTTACCTGGGCTTCCTGCCAGGCACAAATTCTCCTTCTAAGTGTTTGCTTAATTTTCTTACTTTTGCCTCTTTTATCATTGGGGTTTTTTTTTCTCTTGTACAGCAAGATAAACCAGAAAGACTAAGTGTCTGTTGACACCAGATGAGACTGGGACAGGTCCTTCCCAGACGATCTCTTTCTGCCTCCATAGCCAGAGCAGTTGGGTCTCATGGGAGGTGAGAACTCAGTAACTGGTGCCCACCCCACATCCCATCAGGGACCACAGGTATTGAGGGACAATCAGCACTGGCCTCATTCCCATTCTAGGAGGTCAGGACACAAATGGGATGCAGCTAGGCATGTGCCAGTACCCCACACTCTCATGCACTGTCCCAAGGGCAGGTAACAGATAAATGGGTCAAGGAGGCCCAGGCTCCCTCCTTGCAGTCTGACTGGGTGAAGCTTGGGTGTCCTTTGCAGAGGCTGGGCATATCCTCTTTCCCACCTGGAAATTTTGACTGAGAGAAAGAAGAAATTTCACCTTTTCTGCAGGAGTTCTAGAGCAGCCAAGCAATCCCTGCTGCCTTCTTGTTGCCTGGAAAGGTCAGAAAAATGCCCCTGCTTATGGACAGGTCAATGCACAAGGAGCCCTACCCTCCTCAGAGGCATCAGATCTACAGTGCATGCACTCACAGTGGATCATCTGATACACGGGAGATGTGACAAACTTGCAGAGCGTGTGTCAACAGTCTGTATGGTACGTGTGCAGCTGATACAGTGCTTCCCGGTTGTGTCAGACTTGTGTGCGTATGTTATATAGTACCCAAACCCTTATTTCTCCATGAGATTTTCCAGGAAGAACTTTGGGTGTCCTACAATTAAAAGCTCACTGTGAGTACAAAATAGTCTGAACTTGAAGAAGGTCTGGAAGAAGTCAGAGCATGTTGGAAAAATGATGTTTTGATATATTGTCTTCCTGCTGGAAATGTGCCACGAGAACGTACAAGCAGGGACTGACAGTTGCCCTTCATGAGAAACTGAAGTTGTTTCAGCATTTGAAAGTAGGATTGCATATCAACACATCAGTCGTGCTTATCTTCCTTGTGTAGGAAGACTATTTGTCCTTTTGTAGACCAAAAATTAAAAGGCTGTAATTCTACTGTCATTTATGACAGGATAAATCAGGAGTATCTGAAGAGCAGACAATGAATATAGTATATCACTATCAAACAGATACTTGAGAAACCAACCTCATATGGAGGCTCTCTGTGTGTGGGACTGAAGGATCTCACAAGGAAGACATGAACTGTAAACCAGTGTCAGCTGGGAAAGTACACAAGGAAAGTATTGCTATACACCTTTCCCCTTCTCACCTCATTTTAAAGTAGCCATCTAAAATCAGCAGGTGAATTATGCCCTAAAAGTGCCCATTTCTCTCTGGCTAAAGCTGAGAGAGTAGTGTAATTCCCTCTGCTGTTTTTGGTCAAATCAGGGTAAGCCGAATCTCTGAATCTTGATGGGAAGTTTCCATATCAGTGGGGCCAGTGTTTATCCCCTTGGAGACATTAACATTTTAGTGGGGTGAATCTCTTCCTTCCCCTTGTAGCCCAAGCACCCCCATTGTCAAACTTCAGTGTTTTATGTACATAAGGCAGAGCTGGGTGCCATGGTGAGCAGACGAGAGGGGATAAATCAACCTGTGCTAGACTGTCGTCCTCTATAATGCCCACAAACAATGTGTAAAGACTTGTCTGATTTAATGAAATGCATCTTACTACAGTCTGAACGAGGAAGGATGTTAAAATATTGCCCTTACCCTTTACTCACCCTCTGTTATGAGCGGGGAGGGGGATAAATTTTGAGAATAGCTTTAGCTAACTTCAGCTCTGTAAAAGCTAAGCGCATAGTCCAGACCAGGCCTCTTGACTCCCAGCACTTCCCACAGGGATGCTTCCAGAGGGCAATTCCTCCTGACCTAAGAAAGTCTCAAATGTTTCAGGTACAAAGATGTTTTGTGCTTTATCCTCTTAGATTCTTGCTACACGTAGGGAGAAAAGCAATCTTTCACTGTCTTCCTTCTTCTAATGAGATATAAGCTACAGAAATTACTAAATTACTTATCTCTGTGTCTGACAAGATCGTTCTCCTTTTCCTCTCCCTCTTCTCTAGAAATAACCAAGACTGTTAAACGCAAACCTCTGGGCTATGGTCAGCCAAACCAGGTGTGTGGTACAATTTGTGCCTAACCTCTGTGGTCAGGCACCCAGCACTGTGGCAGAGTTGTGCCATTTAAGCACCCTTTTTTCTTCCACTGGTCCAAGCAAGGCAGTGTTGGTAGCACTGTTACTTGCTGTATTACTCTGAGGCAGAGGAAGGACAACGCTAAGTCCTGTTGACTCTTTCCTGGAGAGCTGCCAAAGGGAGCTGCAGAAAGTGCATGGGATTGGTTTGAGGGTGCGCAGCCCTGGGGGAGCCTGGTGTGCTTTATGGGTTGACTTATAAACTCAGGAGCAGAAAACTGACAAAAATCCTCCTCTGCACTGAGCCTCTAATAACTAATCTTGTTTGAGGGTGGGGGCACATTGTAACTTCTAAAAAGAGGGAATTTAAAGCCTAGGGTCTTTAAAGCATCACACTGTATCCTGCCATTTTTATGGCATTCTTTAAAAAACAAGCACACGCCACGAACGAGATGGGACTAGGATAGGCTTTCAGTGCACAACATGGCCAGAAGAAGACTGCTTCAGGAACTGTAACTTTTCAATTTCCTATTTTCTCTAACGTTACATTAACATTTGTTTTCTTAAATTTACTCTACCCAGTTTAAAAAAAAAAAAAAGAAAAGAAAAGAAGCTGCTAGCATGTATCTTCCAGGCAAAGATCCAGCACTAGGGTGTGTTGGAAACAAGTACCATTGTTAGACTGCATGGTCCATCACAGCCAGGCTCTCAGGATGCTCATAAAAATCTGGGACTCACTTTCGTTATGATCAAGTGTGTGGATACATGCAAAGCACATTTGCATCACAGGGAGCAGTGAATGGAAAGCACGTAATAACGTTTGAAGAAGTTATACCACACTGTAGCAAGAAACAGAGTCAGTTATGATTACTTAATGAACAGGCTGATAGCCCTCTGCTCGACATGTGATTCTTTCTGTCTTAGCAAAAGTGACTTTAAAGCTTTCTTTTTTAATTGTCATGGGATTTGGGATTTGTGTGTGTGCAGACCTCCAATAATTAAATAATGGACATGTCAGTAATGGAATAAAAAGAAAGGCAATTAGTTTTGATTAAAGGATCCTAGTCTCTTTTAATGTCATTGGTAAGAATGGCACAGGCCAACATATGTCAACATCCAACAATTTTTTTTTCCTTTTCTTCCTTTTTTTTTATTTTTTTCAGAAAAGTGGATTTATCATGCCAGATTACATCATTTTCACATACATTCCACATATGGCTCTTCCAAAAGTTATAAACACAGATGCAGAACCATAGTTTGTTTGGCTCCTGCCCCTGAGAGAGACACCCATTCAACTACTAGCTGCGAAGAGCTGTGCTACAAAACTGAGGTAATGTGTGTTGCCAAGAGGAATTGTCTCCACTGGGAAGCAGAACTGAAGTGATTAGAGGGTTCTTCTCTCTTCATGTACCTTGTCTATTAAAGACTGCAGAAGGTCAGCATAGATGGTCTCCTCCTGGACAAGTACCACTGGCCCAAGCGGCCACTGGATTCAATGGTCCTTGTGGCCACCAGAGGCTTTTCTGTATCTTGTTAAGAAATGTGGACAATTACAGCATTCCTGGAAGTACACAAAAAGGACTCTTTTTTCCCCACTTCCTTGTCTAGTAGGTCTATGAGATATTCCAAATGCTTCAAAATCGAATAATGGCTACAAACTTTTCACAGAATCCCAGAATGGCTGAGGTTGGGAGGAACCTCTGGAGGTCATCTGGTCCAACTCCTTGCCCAAGCAGGGCCACCTAGAGCAGGTTTCCCAGAACTGTGTCCAGATGGCTTTCGAATGCCTCCAAGGATGGAGACTCTCTAACCTCTCTGGGCAACCTGGTCCAGGTCTCAGTTACCCTAACAGTAACAAAGTGTTTCCTGATGTTCAGAAGGAGTCTCCTGTGTTTCATTTTTTGCCCACTGTCTCTGGTCCTGTCATTGGTCACCACTGGAAAGAGCCCAGTCCCATCTTCTTTACACTCTCCTTTCAGATGTTTGTATACATTGATAAGATCCCCCTGAGCATTCTCTTCTCCAGGTTGAACAGGCCCAGCTCTCTCAGCCTTTCATCATATGACAGATGCTGCAGTCCTTGCTTTTGCGAAGAGATGTCAAACAGGTGTGCTGTTTGAGCCTTTGCAATTTCTTGTCTATTACATGTAAAACTCCAGCAGCTCACTTTCTTCTTCTGCTAGCTGCTCAGATGTGTTTTGTTCTCATGTAGCATATCACAGAGCACAAGACCTTTCCAATAGAGATTTTATTTTTAATATGTTGTATCTTCTTATCAAATATAAGATATCTGAAGGAAAGTACTTCATTGCTTTGATTACAGAGTTTAAAAAAATCCTGCAGTGATGAAGAAAAGGCAACTGTTGTAGTCAGTTGATTCATGGTTACTGCAACAGACCACTGTGTTTTGCTTGATGGGGACTTTTTGGGTTGTTATTTTGACTCCACATTCTGAGTGAAATATTTTTGCAAGCTAAGAGGAACAAACAGGAAGATTTTTTAAATTATTTAGGAACAAATTTGGATATTGCCATTATCTAATGTCAAGGGCAGTTAGGTGTCTAAGAGTACTTAAATATCTGGGCCGGAAGAACAGCAAAGCCAGCTAAACCAGCTAGTAGGACTATCACTGGGAATAGGTGGTGTCTTTGAGCGGTCTAGAATTAGCATAGCCTAAACCAGACTGAAAGCAGGGCCTGTCCTTTTAATAAGTGTTTGCCTAGTGACTCACACCATCAGGGCCCCCACCTCTAACTGGAGCTTTTCAGACTGAAGCTGCTGGGGTGGAATTACTAATAATAGTATCAGAAGCCATACTGCATAGGGGTAGATATATACCCAGCAGTCACTGAAGCGTAATAGGGTGTATCCAGCTCCAAAGGGGCTCTGGAAAAGTTCCACCTCGATGATAGAGCTTGGGCTGCTCTCCATGGCTCTTTCAGATTGCATCTAAACACTCCTCCCTGGAACAAAGTCCTCAGGCACTTCTCTGCTTCAAAGCCTGCCTGGGATAATAAGAATGAACAAACGTTTTGTCGTATATGTTGGAAGAAAGAAGGAAGAAACATTTCTCAAGTATGAGACTCCTTGTAAATACAAGACCTTTCCTGAATCTTTCAGCTATGTCCAGTCTTCCCACGGTTATTGCTTGGCTATTCTTTGCAGCAGCTGCCCTGGCTGTGGCAGATCCATGGTTATACTGGTGTTAAGTCACTTTGGACCCAGAGAGCAATTCTGCCTGCAAAGGGACTAGATCTGCCTATGCAGAGTCTTCCTAGCCTTGCTCTGCCAGAGTATGGAACAGGGTAGGGACTCAAAAGCAACTGCATATTGTGCCCTGTAAGCTGGGAACAGCCAGAGTTCTGACAGCTCACAAACTGCTCTGTAATGTGCTAGAGAGGTTTCTTCCTCCCAGGGTCTGGGGATATTCTTTAGATACACCTCCCTCTTTCTTTCCCCCTTAGCCTGACCAGGTGCAGTGACTGCAGTAAGAGATGTGGTGGTAGCTGGTAAGTGAAACAAAGTAAACAGAGTTTTCCTTATTGGCTTCCATGCACTCTTGCTTAGGTCCCCATGAGAGGGGGAGAAACCAAGTGCACCCCATTGCCTCTACACCCTCCTGAAGCCATTCTGGCAGACCTGAGAGAAAAGGAAAATAAGTCCCCCATATTTTCTCACTGATGTTCATTTCTGTCACGTCAGACAGCTGCTAAAGAAAAATGTTTGCCCACAAAACCGGCAGCTTGTAAGAGGGAAGTGAGAAGTCTGCATTTGGGATATTGCCACCACAAGCCAAACCGTTGCCCTTTCTGGGTGTAATTGGGCTGCAGTGGGAAACACAGAATGGGAGAGAAAGGGAATAACTAAACAAGGAGGCTTTATTGAGTAGAAAACAAACAGACAATGAAAGGGTGTGTTCCTGAAATCCTTCAAAGGGTGTTAACACTTTCATAACAAGACTAATGACTCCCCCTTAAGCTGGTAGTTTCCTCTGTGCCTCATTAAGGTTAATTCAGTGGGCCAGATTCATCCCAGAAGTCCTTTCATTGAAATCACTGGAGTGATACCACTAATAACCACAGCAAAACAATGAGCCAAACATTGTGTATATGAGAAAAATAGTTGTGCTGAAACTTTTTGTGAAACTTGGTTATGGCCCTGCCAAACTCTTCTGCAACATTTCCTTGCATGTATGAACGAAAAGGAAACACGTCAAAAGGAACTTAGGGAACTGCACTTTAGCCTAACCTCAGATTTGCAATACGGTCCAGAAAAATTGGCCTAGTCAAAGAGCTGGGAATGGCTTGTATCTGAGAATGGTTCACACATCACTCATGAAAGGACTGGAACATGGGACTCCACAGCTGAAGTTGCAGGATGCTCCCTGACATTTTCTTTCCAATGAATGAACTGCAGAAGCTGTGTTATACAGCTGTGCACCTTCACCAAAACTGACGGCACATCCCTGCCTCTGCTTCAGCAATGGTCTGATAGCCAGACAGACACACTCTTGTGCAGTCTCCATCCCTCCTGAAGGCTGAGGGGGGCACAGGTACTATGCCTCTCTCTTGCCAGGCCAATGCCCTAACCACTAAGATACTTGAAATATGGGTGCCAGACCTGTATATCATTTTATCTTCAAGGCTCTGTTTTGAAGACTGTTCATTTTGCAGGCCATTTTGCAGGGGGGGCAGCCAGACTGCAGGTGGACAGGGTGCATCCCTGGCAGCTCTGACTCACGCACCTCTACTCTGCAGCAAGGGCACCTCCAGTACCTCCACCACCACCACCGCTGCCTGTTGGCCAGGTCTTGGTGGCTTCCTGCTCAGCTTGCAGGATCTTTGCATCATCCTGCCGAGGTGCCCAGGGGTGCTGCAGTGCCTTGGGGTGCAGTCCTCCATCTACTCTTTTTGGCAGCAAAACAGGTTTGCAAGACTCCTGCTCTCCCCCACGCTTTACTTCCGCCCTCCCAGTTGCAGCTTGCCACCCCCTCAGTTGTGCCGACACAACTGCTTACGAAGCCGCCCCACTGGGCCAGATTGTTGAAATGCCCTGTGGTGAACTGGGGCACAAGGAGGGAAAGGAGCTGGAGGAAATTGGCTGAGTGGAGCATGTGGGAACAGCAGAGGCCAGCCTTGCTGCCGACCAAAATTGCTGTGGGCTTGTACTCCAGTGGTCTACACAGACAAAAGAAGGGCTTTAGCCACTCACTTCTCTGTGTTTCCACTCTGCAGGTCAGGGGTCTGGAGCAGAAGGGTCGCAGCACCCACCTTTTGGTGCCTTCACCTTTTATTCTGAGCCTTACTTTTCTTTCCTGTCTCCAAACCTGAGTTGCTACTCTCAGATCTAGGAGAATATCAAGCAGGACAGGACAGCAGGAATGAGACATTGTCTAGCTGGGAGTTACAGCTGAGGCAAAGACAAAACTTAAAATACTGGAGATATGCTATTGTCCATGAATTTTAACAGTGCATTTACATCCAGCTCCAGGTCATCACCATCTGACTCCTAAGAAAGAGAGGCAAACAAGTGGGCAGAAGGCAAGCAAGGAAGGAAGAAGGTTTTGTGCTTTTGAGGCTGCCTTCTGAGTTCAGGACTGATTTTCAGATATCTCCTCTCTTGTTCTCTCAGCAGGTCACCCAAACGTTGCCAAGCACCAGATGTTTGAAGTGGCAAATAAATTTGGAGACTTAAATTGGTTTGATGCTGATCTGCTCCTGATAGGACTTTTATTGTTTTCCTTTTTCATTTTTAAGACTTTTCTTCCCCTAAGCAAAAGCTCAAGGTCAGCTGAAAAAACGGTCCTGTAAAAGTCAGAGTGAATGTCTGTAAGGGTGAGGGAGAGTGTGGAAAGACCTTCTCTGTAGTTGTGTCCTTGATTTCCAGAGCTTCTTGCGCTCTGAGGACTGAGAGTTAGTTCAAGTTTTTCTGTGTGTTCGCTGACTCAAGTCTTCTCCTTCAAGGAAGAGGCAGTGAGGGAAAGACTGGTTTCTGAGAATGGCCTTCTTTCTCATGGCTTCCACAGTCTCAAGCCCATTGAGTTTTCCTACTTCTTCACAGACTTCCTGATATGTTAGTGTTCCCTGGGTTGATTCTGGGAGACACTTGTGTTTCCCAGCCCCACTTACCGCAGGACCTATACAAAACCCTAAAAGAACCTCAGCAATGATTTCTCATTACATTGAAAGATATGCTAAAAGGGCTAAATAAAACATGCATGACATATCATGAAACACCATGAAATGTGTCGTGTAGTGGTGGAATCAGTAGGAGTTTATTTCCCATATCTTAGCTACCTTTCAGTTTTTGCAGGGTCCATCTGTACCCAGAGGTATTGTTGATGCCGCTTCTTACAAACGAAATATTCACTGACCACAAACTTGGATAAACATATTCCACCCTCACCAACTTTCTTAGTCTAAAATAAGCATTTATTCTTCAAGTCTGGAGGAAACAAAAAGACTTTGACAAATATCCTAACTGAATTTATTATTTATTTGAAAATATCTCCCAGATTTGGAAAGAAAATTAGTTTTTTTACTGAAAAACTAATCTACACTGTAAGCAAAGTAATCATGCCAGAATAAAAATTTTGCTTCATAACTGAGTGACCACAGAGGGATCTGATCTGGAGACACCACAAAACAAAACAGCTTAATGCACCATAACTGTGCCAGCCTGCTTCTCTGTGGAGGCATTTCTTACCAGTCTTGCCTGGCTTAGCAAAATGAAATAGGCCTAGGAAATACATGACATAACACATATTGATTACTGTATTTTTAAGTGTCACATAGGCAAAGAAGATTTCAATGTCTTAAAATGAATGCATCTAGAAATAGTTTGACATCTCCAAAAAGGTTTCAGTTGGTTACTGTGAACAAAAACATCTTCCCAGGTTTGGTCACTGCCAGCTAACATGTTTTTCCCTGGCAATTTCTAGTCAACAGTCAGGGTTGTTTAAAATCTTGTTAGCCACTGTTACCAAAAAAACCTTTCTCTTAGTGCAGAATACTCTTCAAAGTAATAGGTCACATATTTCCGTCTTTGCTCAGTCATTTTTAACTAACCATTGCATTCAGAAGTGCTTACTAGGGAAGATGAGATAGCAATCAGTTGTATGCAACTTTAGGAAGTATGCAGTAACGCTAGCCTTCATGAGACCAGACTTCATGTGCTAAGGGGGTTTTGTTTGGTTTTTCAGTCCACAGCTACAATGACAAAAAATGACATGGGCGTTTTGTGATTTTACCATCAATAATTCCAGCCTTCTACACATTGCTTTGTAGTCATTTTAGACTGTGCAAAGTGAGCTAAAAGTGGGTGTACCAATCAGACCGATAGTATTTTACTCCCACTCTGCAGGGATGATAGTGACTATGCATGGTGGCAGGTAATGGAGAATCATGGTCTTTGTTTTTCCACATAAAGGACTACATTCTACCACTCCTACTCAGGCTGAAGTCCTAGTTTTACAATACGGGAACTTCAGCAGAAACACCAGTGTAAGGGGTTCATGTTTGCCACCCCCGCCTTCAACCGCATCTTTCCAGGTATCAGCACACTGCCCCTATATTAGCAAGCTCAGCTGGGTTTAAAAATAACCCCCATTTCTGAAGGTTGTTTTTCTCTTCAGTGGTTCACGGAGGTGGTTGTCGTGCGCTCTGGGGGTGAAAGCGGGCATGCCGAGGCAGGCAGGAGCTCCTTCCGACAGCACCAGCCCTGGTGCCTGGGTAGCCTGCCCCAGCAGTTGAAAGCATTTCATCCCTGATCATCCTGATCATGTTTATCCTGAACCATGGGCAGCTCAGAGTCCTCAGGTTCTCCCCATGCACAATCCTGCCTTCTCCCACCCTGGCAATGAAATGGTCTTAAAGAATGGACTCTGTTTCCCTTTTGCATTCTCATCCGACTCGTGAATCTTCTGTCACTCTTGTTCCCTTTTCTTCTGATAACCTTGCCAGTGTGTCAGGAGTGTACCTTCTCAAAGGTTATGCCCTTTCTCAATAATTGGCATGGGCCTAGGTAGCAGCAAGGCTCAATACAGGGGCAACTGCAGCAAGAATGGAAGAATTTAATATGTAGAAAACTAAACTAGATGATCCAACTATTTCTCAAGTCCTTATTCAGACACTGTGCATCCAATATGGGAATTGCAAGCAAAGAGTTAATCCTCCAGATGCTTCCCCAAGTGAGGCCACTTGCTGATGCCAACGGTAGAGCCTGTGTACAAGAAGTTCATGTACAAGGAGACTTAGACACTGACAGAGCAACGAATGGCTTTTGCACCTGAACAGTTGTTATGATGGTGCTGTTATTTTCTATAAATTATACTTTTATTCTTCCTGAGAAGTCCAAAACCATGATCCAAATTTTCACTCAGACACAATCAAAATACCTCCCCATAAGCCAGGACTTCCAGTATACAAAGCACTTCTCAGACATCCACTAATCCCCAAAACAGCCTGTGAGGTACAAAACTGTAAGTGTTATTATCCCCACGTCACAGGTGGGGACTCTGAGGCAGGGAGATTATGTGATTTGCCACAGGCTACACAGCAAATCCATGCCAGACCCAGGATTAAAATTCAGCAGCACCTGACATCTGGGCAAATACTCAAGCCCTGGTCTCTGCTGCCTCTAGAATATGCGTTCACTTGTGCACATGCCTATCTTAAGCAGGTCTCCTGATAAGCATTCATAATCAACCACTGTATGATGTCCCTGTGTAGTACAAGGGTGTACACACATATCAAGAATGTACAAATCTAAGCAAAGCACAGGCCAAAACATGCCAATTTGAAGAAATCTCCCCAGAAGTCTAAAGGAAGATCTGCACAGCAAACTTTTGAAAGTTGTATGTTGTTAGTCAACTTCAAACAAAGCAGTAAAGTCTGGAGTATAAAGTGTTCTGTGTTATGCCAACAGACATAAAGGATATTATTTAAATCAGTGTTTTCCTGTCCATTTGCTTTGTGAAGAAAATACATAGACTGGCTTATGTTCAAGAGCAGACAAAACTTCTGATTTCCCTGTGCTGGGAAACACAGATTGAATCTCTGAATTTAAAAGAAACACCATAAATTTTCATGTAAGAAGTGAGTCTTTCTGATAAGGTTATTTTGCTTTGAAAGAAGTAGATAAATTATACTGCTCTAGAAGTATGCAGGATATTTTTGTCCCTTTTCATACTACTGAGTTCTCTTTGTCAGTTCGTTATGCAAAACCCTGATCACAGAAGTTTAATGTTTTTGTTTTTCCACAGTGGAAAGTACTTATTTGCTGTAGTTGTCCTGTTCGCTCTTGCCAAAACGTGTCGTAGTTCATTTTCCATCTCAAAGACTGTTATGAAAAGATTAATTTCTAACTTCAAGAGAAAAAAAACTTTTTTTTCCCCCTGTTTTCTTCACAGTTTGTGTGTGAGTTATTTCTAATGAACACGGAAAAAGGCAGAATAATAACTAAAAAATGACAATGAATGGGAAGGTTTTGGGTCAGATTTCTTCTCTGGCACTGGCAGACCCTCCCATTCTGTCTTTTCATTATTCTCTGCACCAAGAGTCTGTGAACTAAGTTTCACTAATAATAAGCCCCCATCAGACCCTTTCTCCTCTTCAATTTCTAACCTGAATCAATACAGAACAGCTACTCATTTGTCCATGTCTTCAGTAACACAGTCCACCTTTCCTGGTTCCTCCAAGCTCTTCTTTCTGACCACAGCTCTGTCTTCTTCAGTATTGCCCACTCACTTCTCACTCATCTGCTTCCTTTCATCACAGCCTTAGAGATACCCACAAGGTATCAGAAGCAGAGTGAGAGATGAAGAAAGAGGGGAAGACTGAGAAAATAAAATGTTAGAGGTTCTTTCATTGGGGGAAAAATGATAACCATTTTCTGCATTTTAGAAGCTTTAAAGGTATGTCCAAATACCCCTACAACACAATTGATTTTATTTACTTAAATAATATTGCACTGCTGAGTGTATTCTGTAAAAAAAAAAAAACAAAACCAGTAGTATGATAGTCAAATCGTGATGTCATTCAGATATTTCCTGCAAAGCATGTTGCAACACTGATAGGAAAAACTTTTGGAAGCCTACACTGCTAAAGTTGCTGCTAAAAGCCAGCGACAACTCATCTGTCCCCATTAACGCAGATTATCTATGCTATTAACTACTGTATCCTTCCCAGTCCCCTCAGCACATACACCACCTGCTCCCTTCTAAATACACTTTTTTTTATTTTGCTGCCCAGTTCCATACAACATACAGCAACACAACTTTGATCTATTCATAGGTCTTCTTTTTTCTTTTCTCTGTTTGCTTTATTTCTTTTCCTTTTTTCCCCTTTCTTTCCTTCAGCCAGTATACATTTTTCTTCTTGTTTTCATCAGTGTGTTTTATGTCCCATCCTTTTACACCCAGTGGTGAGTTGCTGCCACTGGAGATCCTTGTAAAGACACATCACACTTTATTCATAACTGTAATGAAATTATTTTTCTTCTTCAGAGGTATTCAGTCAGTGGTTGCCTATCTCATACTTGAGTTTGGTTTTAAACACGGTATTTAAAACTGCTTCTTGAGCTTATGTCACTGAGCTGTGCAGTTCAAGTCTAGTTCAGGTATGAATTCCCTGTAAACAGATACATCATAATTTTTGCGGCACAGGGAAGAGCAGGAGACTAGTAAAAATACAGTCCAGGATGCTCCACTTGAGCATGGGGAGACAAGTTGCTCACTGTATGCTTGAGAGCCAGGTAAGGACTAATTGGCTCCCCGAAGTCCAGGTCCCTCAAGAGCTGTATCAGCCCTTGACACCTGGTATAATAACACACAGTAAGAGTAATTTTAGAGATAAGTGATGCTTGTAGTTTGTTAGACTGCAAGGACCAGAAATTAATATGCAACAATAGTTCATGCCACGTCTCTTCTCTCTGGTCTTAGTTGTATGGATCAGAGGTAAAATAGCAATGATAATATTAGAAATATTGCTTAAAGTTTATTTTCTTTGCTGTCTTCATTTAAAGATAAGAATGCCCATTATTTTTAAATCACTCATCTGCACTGGATAAATGTTACAGTTTGTGGGTGTGCCAGTTAAAGTTAATTATTACCTGACTGATCTGACTTAGCATTAAAATGTCTGGTAGAACTGGCTCTGATCTTGCAAAGGGGACTTTTTCTTCTGTATCCCTGTGTGATTAGGAAGCTTCTTGTTTGGGGATCTGGATTTCCTGATCATCTGTGCAAAAAGACAAGGTGCTTGACGAATGTCAAAATCATTCTGTTAAATATAATATAAAATAATATAATATAATATAATTCAGCTGCACTGGCCCTGACTTCTATTTCCTTGAAGAGGCATAATTGACGCAATTCACCTTACTTGGCTTAGCATGAGCTGTTCAAATCTAGGCTGTGCCACTGGTCTCTTTTTACATCCAAAGGAAAGAAATAGGAACTTCTGAGCCATCCCATCCTAAAAAGAACTGGAGACAGCTGATGTGATGCACGTTCCAATAACTGTTTCTTTCATGTCGTTGGCTATAAAAGAAACTTACAGTGACTAGTTCAGGTTTAGACAGCAGAACCTTAAATGCTGAAATTAAATTAGGTAAATCCATTCATTTTCATCCAATGGCTGACCACGACTTTTGGATCAGTAGTGGGTAGATTGTCTGCATCAGAGTATATCTTTCCCTTTCCAACTTACTTGTGTGGTTTCAATTACGGCTTTCAAAAGTTCAGTTTTCAGTTCTTTCAAGAAAAAAATAATTTTAATTTGTTTTGGTTTAGTCTGAAACTGCATTTTTTACTAGGCAATACAACAATAACAAGACAACAAAAATGTTTACTATTGACTAAAAGTTTTCATTCAACTCAGAATGGGATGTTTTGTTTTCAGCTTGGTGATTTTTAGCTGTTCCTGGGATTTTGTTATCCCTTTAAAAATTAGCATTAAATGCAGACAAATTTTGAAATTAACTATTGCCTCAAAAAATAAAAACCAGAAAACTTATTTCAGAACACGTTAAGAGGAAATTATGCAAAACTCAAACATATCTATCCATAAAATCATGTCAAAACCCATTTCAGGTCTTCTGACATTCTATATTTTGGAAAAATAAATCACTTATGAGAAAAAAAAGTTGTTCAGTTCTAGTTTTCTTATATTTCAAATCAACAGCCCTAAACAAAGCAGCCCTTTCTTTAATGTGACTCCAAGTGGATAAAAATGGGCATTCAAAGGCTACATATATACGGAAGAGAAAATTAATAAATTTAATCACCTAAGTGAGAAAAAAACCAAAGTCCAAGAGTAGAGATGGAAGTGGAAGGAAATTTGGTCTCATTTTTGAAATAATTTAAGCATGTGCTCTGCTTCACTGTAGTCTGTTAAACATTTTGCTGAATTGCAACTCTGAACTCGGCAACTAAGCGATGTGGAAACATCCATTAAAGCTTATATTTTTAGTGAGGTAAAAAAAAAAAAGAAAATGCATACACCAAAAGCATGCATGCTCTGCTTTCTTAAGACTAACATTGTCACTGTCTCGCACGTGTATGATGAAATAGATAGGTGGGACCAGTCGTTGGGGTGCTGTTGGTACTAGAGGCAATTGAGAAGAGCTGTTATTGCACTGGGGAACATTAAAACACAAACACCCACTCACCCCTTTATCTGTGTGCTGCATTGTGCTGTCCCTACCTTACCATTCACAGATCCTGTTTCCCCTCTACTCCTCACCTCCACTGTTATTTCTTTCTTCTTTTTGCCTGTCAGAAGGCTGTGGGAGGGGGAACCTAGAGTACCTTTTCCTCTTCATTTCATTCCCAAATGAAAAGAAAGAAAAGTACTCTGGGTTCCTTTCAAGTATTATTCATACCTTTCTAAAGGTGCTGACATCCAGATTCATCTTCAGAATAAGCTCCATTAATTGCATAAAATTCCTAGGGAGGACATTGATTTTTGCCTCTTATCAACATGTGTGAAATTAAACATATAAGCTAGATGAAAAAGAAATCCAAGTCGGTAAGCAGAGTTATAACAGCACCTCTTTAAACTGTCTGGGTATTATTATAACATTTATTACTTTAAAAAGTTCTTCCTGCTCTGTTTCATTACCACTGACTACTCTGCTTTGTCCATATAGAAAAGATAAATTAATATATTTCTTAGAATTGTTCATGCTTCCAGAGAGAGAAGAGAAAAGCATAGGCCCGGGGGAAGCTTTAAGTCCCAAACCTGAGTGGAAAACACACATCTTGGATCCCTGATATTGCCAAACATTGCCCTGTAGTTCTCAGCTGGTGGAATAAGGGTACAAAAAAGTGTTTCTTGGATCTGGAGCTGGTGAGTTACTCCCACTGAGGCTCAGGCACATGGTGTGTAGGATCAGACACTATGGAAGGATCCAGGTGTTCCCTTGTCTTTTACTTACTCACTCAACAATTTTTACAACCATTTGAGTTCACATTATACTGTGCATACATATGTCATTGTAGCCAGGGCATATTAAAGAGGTAAAGCAATAGCCGTTGAGCACACTCTGCAATTCTGTGCCAAGAGATATTGTCACATGCTCTCCATATCGTAACCAGAGCTATGCCTCTTTCTCTTGTGCTTGGCACGGCTTACTGACCATGAGATCATGGCAGATGGGAGTCTGGACATGATAATGCACTCGTTAGGAACTGAATCTGCTGCTGGTAGTGTCATTAAAATTGTTTTAAAAGAGTCCTCAAAGCCAACCTTGGAAACTCCCTCATCTCATCTTACTCCCATTACTAGCAGCATTATAAACATGGCATTCCTGGGAGAGTATGGAGGCTATGCCAGAAGCGGGCCCAGAGCTGAGCCATCTAATAGCAACAACACAAAGCAATAGAGTGTAGTGCAAGAATAACAATGAATATTTGTCTGGAAACATGTTGGGTTTAGCGGCAAAAATTCAGCAAAAGAAAGAAGACAGTATGTCCCAATTACGAAGCTGCCCTGCCAGCTCCTGGAATGGCAAGAAGATGGTTGAAACCCTGGACTGATAGAGCCTTACTGAGGTAGTCCTGCCTGCCAGATGTTGAAACCTGATAGACAGCTTCAGGTAGGTGATCAGAGAAATTAGTTTCAGTCATGCATTTTGAGGATAGGCACCACAATGTAAGAGGTAGCTACATCTCTTTTATTTTTTTCCTCAGGAGGAAGAGTAACCCTCAGAAAACAATTACTGAATTACTGTCAAAAGACTGTAGGAGGGAATATTACATCAGCAGGGAGCATTAATGCAGCCATTTACAATAGCTTGCATTCTGACTTGTCTTCCACTTATTGTCAAGTACAAAGGGATGGTCAGGAACTGTGTGGACTGAGAACCAACCAAAGATTACACTAACAAAAGAAGGAAATGGTGCAGATGCAGTCACTCATCCACTCTTCCTGCATGAGTATCTCTTCACTACCACCCAGATGTAAAGACATACAGCTTTCTTGGTTGAAGCTGCTTTGCCCCATGGCTAGACTGGAGTCTATAGAAACCGTCAGCAGGCACTGAGGAATGGCAGCTCAGTATCACCATTAAAATGAGATGTTTTATCATGTGCTCTGTATTTCATGGTGCTGTTCACCTCCAGGCTCCTGCCTTTCTATTTCCCTCCTGAAAACTGTCTTCCTCTTTCCTTCCTAAGCTCTTGTATCTATTGACATGCTGAGGGCTTGACTTCTCAGGGCACAAGAATTCCCCACCTCCCATCAGGCATTATCTAATTTATGTCAGCATTATTTCACTACTCAGGATGGCAAGGTAAAACTGGAGTGCGACTCTGTCCACCTACAAGGCGTGGGGTGTGACAGAGAGCTAGGAGATGGAATAGGTGGGGTGACAATCTGGGTCAGAGCTTGGGGAGCTAGTAGAGATGTGATGCTGCCATTACTACCTGTAGAAAAGATGATTTCAAATAATATTGCTTTAATCCAGTCCACTGTCAATGGAGTTGTACCTCTGAAAACACCAGAAAGACGTTATGCTTGCCTTTAGAAGAAATAAGTGTCATTTCTTGACAAATGACAGAAAAGGAGTTGTTATTTGAAAAATGAGCAGCTGAAGAAGTTGGTGGAAGAAGCAGAACTATTAATAATGTTACACTAGAGAAATACACATAGTATATAAAATATGTGGTATCAAACAGTTTTCTCAGAATCAAAGGTTCAAACCATTTCCTCAAAGGACCTTTTAATGGGTAATGATCAGGAGTGAGTGCTTCCATGCTGGCCAGGATGCATGATAAGGTATGGCTTCAAGGAAACTCTTTGTAATTTCATGGAAAGATAAAGTAAAAGGACCTTGCTTTCTTAAAATAACAGGAAAATATCCCTTATGATACACTGCCAGATCTAACCATCTAAGGAAAGATTGAGTTGGAATTCAGTCACACTGCTGAAGAATTCATAAAAGCCAGGTCTGAGTGAGTTCATCCTTATACATCCTTAAAGCACATTGTCTGAAACTATAATGAAGGCTGTAGCCACATATCTATTCATGCACCCACAAAATTGCTTTTAAAACGTTCCTTCTGTAAAATACAGCTGTAGTGTATGCCGAGAGACATGGTGACTTTGGTGGTCACTCAGCTAGCTCATGTTGATAGTTTCTTTAAAGTACATTAGGAAAGTTTCCAAATCTGTTTCCTCACCTTCAAAGAGAGCTAAGACATTAAAAATTATTTTGTAAACAAAGAGATTTCCAGTATACCAATGACGTGGCTGCATTGCACAATTAAGAGACGTGTTTAGGGGTAAGAGACATGTTTAGGAGTAAGAGACTTGAACACTAAGGGACTCTAGGCTAAAGCTCTTTGCCTGTGATTTTTAATAGACCTTTCTCCTCTGAGGGGCAGCCACTGGAGACTGCAGGGCAGATCAAGTGAGGCCACCATCTGCTAGTCACTGTACATCAGGTATCCCTTCATGCTGTTTGCTCTACAGAGGGCATGGGTTCATTACAGACCACAGTCACAGGGTATGTGTCTTCTGAAAAGGGTTATAAAGGTTTGTGCTTTTAGCTGCAGAGATCTTTGGTTTGGTTTCAAGTGCTGTCTAAGATGCTATACCAGCACAGTACCTATGGGAAGGTAAAGATACAGCAGTAAGGCTTCATCTTCCTGAGTAAGGACACAGGACTTCCAGCAACCACAGACACATCTGGAGACTTGTGCCACACTCTTTAATAGCTTTGCTACCCAAGCTGGTTCAGACAGAAACTGTACCTGTGGGCCTCTATCACAGCGTGGGCTCTGCCAGCAAAGTTTTGGGAGCAGAGCAAATAGGCATGCTTCACAGCAAAGCAAGTGTGCACATTGGGCTTTGGAGACTCTCCCATTCCTGATGGAAATAATAACAGACCACCTGAATGCCCAGCCAGCACAGAGACCAAGAGTCCATGAGCCTTTCTATTCCCCTCCAAGAAAGTGGTGTGCTAAGCATTCAGTGTGTGCTGAAGTGCTCTGCTCTCCTGCCATGTTCACTGCTTACACAGAGAAGGAAGGTACTGATGCTTGTCAAAGTAGGCTGAGATCTAGAGGTTGAACATCTGCCACTTTTCCTGAAGGTTTCAGACCTTTTCCCTATTAGTAATGCCCCATGTAATGATAGCTTGCCAAACAAATTACAGAAATTTCAGGCTTAATAAATACCACAAGAGCTACAAGTTCAACAGTTTGAGTCTGTTTTAGTTTTGCATGCTACAACATGAAATTAATCTGCTAGTGCATCTTCAAGTGCTTTCCAAATAACTCTACTGTTTGTTGCACACTTCTCTATGTTTACAGAAAAAAAACCATTATTTCTCTAGGTGCTCCTCTTTCTATAGCCCTAAGTTATTGTCTTATAGTGGGTTTTGAAACTGTGAGAAACAATTTGCATTGACTTCACAGCTATAATTTATAAGGAACATAATGAGTCATTGTCACAGGCTGTCTGCCTTTGTTCTCTTCTACTTCCTTCTTTCTAAAGGGAATTTTCTTAGAAAAAAAAAATATTCATTTTGATAGATATCTTCAGGACTCTTAAAAAGAAATAGGAGCATTTCTGGAAAGTAGTGTGAGTCAAAGACAAAGTTTGACCAAAGAACAAACACATGAGACGTTGTATTTAGTGCTAAAACTTAAAAGAAGATTTGCATACAGAGTATTACCCATTCTTTACAAACACGGCCACCCATATACTTACACCTATTGCCTAACAAAAGCTTGGCTATTGCAGCAGTGAAAGTAGCAGAAAACCCTAGCTCACAGAAATGTTTGCACTTCGTAACACTTAGGGCTTGGTCAGTCAGTTGGATTTAAGGGCAGGTTTAATAAGCAATTTTATCTCCCTGAAATAAGACTCTCTTTCACTTGAAGATTTCTAATCTCATTTCCAAACATAAACATTACTGAGTGCAGAGGAACAGTATGTTCTGTCTCCTTTTGAACCTCTTTGAAAAACAATAAGGTAAGATAAACTGTGGACAACTAGGGCCATCATCCAGTAATTATTCCGATTGCTTAAAGCCTATAAAGTGACATGTGAATACACACCCAGCACAAGTATCTTTTGCTCCTCTCTAATTTCACACAGGGACAAAGGATTTTATATCCCTCCCTCATGCTTTCATAAATCTCTGCTTTTGCCCTCATTGCAGATGTGCGGTGATGGATGGAGCAGCCCCACTGGCTCCTCAGCAGCTCTCACCTTTCACCAGTCTGACCAAAGTGGCAGAAGAGCCTGGTTTGCTTTCATGGTCTAGAAAGACGGACTTATCACAAGTAGCCTTAATGGACAAATGTTTCATAAACACCTTCTGAATAAAGGATACCCATTGGCTATAGCTGCCAATCACCCTCAACTGACAGCTTCCCTAGATATAGATGCCAAACTCTTTCACATATTAAATACAGTATTTCTGTTTCAAATGTTTAAAGAAAACCTTGGGCTTCACTATATGTAGTCAGAGGTGAAGCGTGAGTGTGGCTGAGACAGCAGTGGTGAGATAGTCTTTCAACAGATTTCAATATGGGTAGAAATAAATTTGTGCAACTCAGTTCCGAAAAGCACATAAATGCTGTTAGACTTAAGTAGCCCCTTAGAATTGCTACATGCATTTTAAAGATCTGCACTGAATGGGGTCTTACAGACTAATTTGTGTTGTGTGTGAGAGATGCTGTATTCTTCTCTAATTCTGAGAGGTCATTCATAAATATGTATATTTATATAAATACACTCACACATATATACAACAATCATGCGTTTATGATTAGCTGATGCTGACTATCTGACTAAGATGACACTGGGGTGAATCACTACCACACCAAATTTGCTCAAGGTCAGACTTGTTTTCTGTTTTCTTTTTCCTTCATAATATGGCTTTTGTTCAAGGTGATCCATTTAAAATATGAAAAAAACCCAAGAAGTGTCTTTGAAAATGGCTGTGGTTTATTTGCATAAGTAAATCTTTTGGAGGAAAAGAATATGCACATTATATTTATCTGGTGGCATCTTTTTATCCCTTTTCTTTACTTTTTTTCCAGCCACACTTAGGATTCAACTTTCTCATGCGAAACCAGTGAGGTCTTTTTTCTGCTGTAGACATAACACAAATGACCTGTCAGACGCTCACTATGTGACTCATGTGCCATATTGTGGAGACATCTAGAATACACAGTCTGGAAAAAGTGGCAGAAAAAGCCTTTACAGTCAGGATTTCCTCATGTAAGTCAGGAGCAGCTCTGAAAATCAGCGGGGTTATGTACATGTAAAACAGCATCAGGTCTTAGGTTTGGCAGCTGCAAGGTTATGACATACAAACCATGGAGATTAAGTGGAGTGGATTTTGAATTAGGAAAAAAAGAGCAAATGTAAATACTCTCCTCCAACCAGACAACCAGAGAAATGTCCTGAGAAAAAAAAGATGTCTGGTGTGGCTGGCTCTGAAGTAAAAGCAGCACATCCCTGTCACATTAGCATGAGATCAGAATCAAGTCCAGAAAACTCAGAAAATGTCTTTCAAATGTCACTGCTAAGAAGTTTTCCAGAGAGCTGATACCATTTACTGTTATATTTCCAATGGTCTCCTTAAAAGCATACCCATCATCAGTTGCACAGAGGCCCTGAATGCCCTAGGGTTAAGCTAGCCCTGAAACCACAGCTGAAAGCAATGAGGACATTTGGCGAGATACCAAAAGAGTTTCCTGCCTTCTCAAAACTCCCACCTATCTTTCATTTAGAAAGCTGGGTTTTTTTCCCAGACAAGCCATGGCAGTCGGCTGCCAGTTTGTTTTTTCATACACACAGATGGCAAATATGACGAGAAACGGAGCTGAAGCATGGATGAAGCTGGTCCGGGAGATGCAGTGGAGGCAGAGGAGGTGCAACAAGTGACAAGGGGCAGAAGCTGCCTTGCCCTGCGGACTGGAGCCAGGCTAGGCAGCCTGCAGGCTCTTTCCAGCTGTGCCACTGGCCTGTTACTTGATCTACAGCAAAATCCATCACCTCTCTGCCTTGCTGTCTCTCTTCTCATGTCCCCATCTCATCCAGTGGTATTGCGACCACCTGACCCTATCAAGTCCCGGAGAGCTCTGCCCTGGCTGGTGCCTGCTGGTTTCCTGGTGAGAGGGCAGGTGGCCCAAGCAGCAGGCAGAGGTGGAAAAGGCAACAAGCCTCCCTCTGTCTGGTGCACATCAGGCCAGGGCTCCCGACTGGGAGGTATTCTGCTCTGCACTCATGATGCCTGGGTAAGGCAAATGGCTGGAGCAGAGCCCTGCCTCTGCCCGTGGGGAGGGAAGGGGTGATTAGCTGAGTGCACTGTGCGCGGCCACCTCGTCGATCCTCTGCTTAGTGATTTCCAGATAGAAGCAAGAGGTGGACCTGGAGCAGAGACATGCTGCAGGATGGCAGTCCTGGGGACGGGCTCTCACCCATCATAAGGTACTATTATAGCCTGGTATAACTCAGCCCATGTTGCTGGTGCTCTGACACATATCTCCAACAGTTAATGTGCCCATGGCAGGATTTCACCCCAGAGGGAGGAGAAACTTTGGCTTTTCCATCTCTGACCACAACATAATCTGGTGTCATGTGTGAAATTACATCACTGTGTAAAATGCAATGACCTAGCTGGTGATATTCCAGTAATATGACTTCAGAATACACGATACCAGACTGTAACACAGGGACACTACTGTGATATTGAGGTATCTGCAATATGAGTCTTGTACCCTGCGTGTCAGTACCTCCCCCATGAATCCATCTCCTTCTGCTGCAGAGGTGGGCTGGTGCTGCTGGCAGGGCTACATGCCCTAGACAGGGCAGATGAGCAGTGTTTTCCCTTCCCTGATGACAGTGCCATTCCCTCTCCAGGGCAGTGATGGCACTAGCCAGATTGCCTGATTTCGGGATCTGCAGGATCCAGGAACGGGGCTGTTCTGAGCTAGTAGGCCCTGTATCTCCAGGGACAGAGGGAAAAAGTAAGGTTGCCAGGGCTGCTGCATGTTATCTGTTCCTCTCTAAGACAAAATCCCTGTTAGCAAGTCCTGGACCAAGCAGCGATTTTCAAAAAGCTGCAGTACAGGATGCTAGCAAGAAGGGAAAGAAAAAGATCAGTACTTCCACCACCACCCACCGATGCCCTTCCTGTCCCCCTCTCTGAGGGTTCGCGATATCACAGAAGTCAGTGATATTGGGATTCCTTCTGGTATTAGTAACAGGAGACATTAAAATTGCACTGCCTGCCACTAAATCCTGCCTGAACTGAACAGAGGCAGGTGAGTGTAAGGAGCAGAACCCTTTGGTCTTTTGTATAGTAAGGAGAAGCCATGAAGAATTTCTTTATGGAATATATTCTTCTGAACAGACTTGTTTCCTGTAGAGGTTTTCTTGGACTCAGGACAGAACTTCTTTCAGGATTGGAGAGAAAATGAAACTAGCAAACAGTCTGGGATCTGTGAATTTTGCCGCAATCTGGAAAGCGCAACTTAACATGTCTAATGCGTCCCATGCAGGACAGGAAATTTGAAAATCACAGTATCCCTCATCTCCTGGGAATGCCACGACTTCCAGTCTCATGGCTATTCCATGCTGTTGGTCTCCTTCCTCTCTCAAGTTTCAGAATTTCAATGGTGTAATCCCAAGAGCAGGAAATTCTAGAAAAATGCAAGAACAATGGAATTTTTTCAGCTAACAAAATTATATCCGTACTTATTAATATTCCTTAATTTTCACAACAGGTACAGGTTTGTGTGGCTGCAAGCTTGATTCTTATCTTAACAGTAAAAACAAATAAACCTGGTTCAACTCTAATAGTGCCAGCACAAATATTCTGAGTTTACTTTGATATCAGTGCAGAAGTTTTCAAGTCAAAAAAGAGTTAGACAACCAAATTAATGAAAATTAACACCTTTTTCTTCTCAGCCATCTCTAATTGTTTATCCTGGCCCCGCTCATCATGTATTTTTTTACTCTTTTAACAAGGCTTCCTTTAAGCAGGCTGCTCCCATGCAGACAAGCTACATTTCTGTGATCCTGCAAGGTGCTGAGCATTCTTCTTTTCATCCAAGAGATATCAGAAGCATTAACTTACCTAACTTTGCGACTAGCTGTGCATGGGAGCACATGCTTTACCTCCTTGTGGGATCAGGGCCAGCAGGTCAGCACTTTGCAAGGCACGGAGCATTTTCGTACCTTGGTTGTTAGCGTTGACGGCTTGGACAACATTATGTGCTCCAAAGTACAAAACAGTTGTAATCCGTACTGTCCACCCAAAGTAGCTGTACACCAATGTGAAGAAAAAGGTTGTGTTAAAATCTGCCTGATAGGAAACACTTCTGTTTGGCTAAGTTTTCATTAGATGGATAAACCAATGGAATGCATTTTTATGCCTGAGGATTTAACTTGCAAATGTACATGGTCTTCAATGAGCTCTCTTAAAAACAGAACTCTTTTTTAATTGCAGAGCTCTTTTTTAACTGAAACTGTGCCTACAACAAAAAGTGGATAATCATTGCTGACAGATCTCTTAAGACCGCCTTTGTTCCCAAATTTTTCTCTAATTTATTGAAGCTGCTAAAAATGTATTTCTGCTTAAGACTCCTGAAAAAAATCAAAATACACAGGGGTACAGAGAGTGCTTGACGCAGACTGATATTGATTTTTGATTACATATGCTACATGTTGCAGTATGGCTGTAAAACCTTATTCAAATAAGTCATTTTGCACAGCTAAGTCATCCTTGCTGAGCTAATTTTTATCAATTGCATACAGTCCAGCAGACCAATGAAATGTCTAATGCTTATCCATGTCTGTAATTCTTCATAACTCTAGGGTTTTGTTTTCTTCCAGACAACCTCAAAACTCTAAAAGATGCCAAAGAATAATAATATTCGCAGAAAGAGAGAGAGAAGATAAGTCAGGGGAGAAAAAGAAACATGTATATATCCAGGTGAGACCAAAGAAAGATGGAAAGACAACGGCAGAGTTGACATAAATAGAAGATTAGGCTGTATTTCAGTAACTCTGCCAGTCATGGAGCACGTCAGCCAAATCCTGAACTCTGATCTTACTCAGGAGACCAGTCCCTAGTAAAACTATAATAGCATTAGAGTTAAAAATCTCAAATACTTTAAAAGTAACAGAATTCCAGGGCAGTAAAAAGCAAGGGAATTCCAGACAGTAGGACTAGTAGCCTGGGGGCAAAAATGGGTTTTGGCAGAGTCTAGTCTTAACTCTGTGAGCTTTTTGCGTACACATTTCCAAGACTTTACTTACTTCACAGCCTGGCACAATTGAGATCAGACTAGTACATGCCTCTGATTTCCCTTGTAAAATTACCATAGACTACATTGTAAGGATAATCCCCTAGCCCAAATCTTAATGTCATTTCCATTCATGAGGGAATCATAAAAGTGTAAAAGGTATCAGGCCTTTTAACTTTTTTAACATGGCAAAATAACAGCTCAGTAAATGCAGTTTGTCCCGCTGGGAAAAGGATTGAAAAGGGCTTTTGCCAAAGTTCATTAGGACATGAGGTCAGCTGAGATACCTAGAGTCCCAGGAAAAATATTATGTGATTCTTAGTCATAACCAACCCTGCTTGAAACTCAAAATGCACAGCGAAAAGTGGCTTCAAAATGATTGAAGGTGTTTAGAAAGTGAAATACTACACATTCTACTTCAATGACCTTTTAACAATTGCAGAAAAATAAACATTCCACTCACTGCATGTTTGCGGACGCAGCTCCGACTTCAGCAAGGAGTATTTTATGGTCCACGGGAAATATTCGTCATAGCTGTCTCACCAGGAGCTCTTCCATCAACCTTCAGCAAAGCCATGCACCAACACAGCTTTCTATAAGTCAGTTACAGCAGATATCCCCTCCACATGCCTAGGGAAATGTTACACTTCCACAAGAGATTATATAAAAATACTTTGTGACCAACCAAACCATATCCTCTTTGAAGAAGTTGTTGAAAGCTTTGCTCTGTACCATATTAGGTGTTAGGAGCTTGACAAGTGACAGCACATGGTGTCTTATTATTACTATTTGAGGGAATAGGTTTCCTTCCAACCGCCTCAAAGAATCTGACATTTTCTCCCATACTGGTTCACTAGCTGCCGATTAATTTAAACATAAAACTCTAGACACTCATAAAGGTCGATGGATTGCAATTATATTGGAGGTCTATAGGCTCAATTAAAGTGATTGTTTAACATAAAGAATAAGAGACTGCCTGAAGCAAGAACTGGAGATGGCCAAAATACTTCTTTTTGAAAAATGACACTGCAGTGAGTTACCTATTTAAGTGACTGTTGGCTCAGTCAATATTTAAACCAGAATGGTGTTAAGATATTTCAATAAGCTGTGTTAAGAGTAAGCATGTTTAATATAGTACCAGAAAGAATTAATTGGAAATGGGCTCCCCATTTTTCTAGATGCCATACAAAGAGGAAGTGGAAGATGTACTGTACTGAACAGCTTGAATCTAGACAGTTAAAATGGAAACAGACTGAATGCAACGGAATCATGTAAAAATAAGAGTAGGGTTTGAGAAAGATGGGGAAATGCAGGCTGTACTGCCCCTATTCCCAAGGGTGTCTTCTGTCTTGTTCCTGTGTCATGATCAGTTTCCAGGAATCCTTGCGGCCAAACAGGATGATGATGTTCATGGAAAGGTTTCAAGGTGTTGGTTTCTTATGATACGAGACTTGCAAAGCGTTGTGACAAACTATGGAGGTTGTTTACAACAACGTAAATGCACTTCCTGAATTAGCTGAACAACAGCTGAACAACTTGGACTGTGACAGTCAAGTCAGATTGCAGGAGACAAAGGAGTAAAAACCATTTTGCTCCCTTTATATCACAGGAGGAGAGGAGGAGAAGCCTAGTGAACAACTGGTAAGAAAGCTGTGCTGAGAATGGACTTGGGATACAGGTCCATTCCAACAGCTGGCATCTCCACGAGTTCCTCTCTCATCTCTTCGTGCACACATGCTGAGTCTGGAGGAAATCACCATGGTGTTCCTCGTGTCTCCACCACTGCAGGCTCTCCCCTGCATGGCTGCAGCTCTGCCATTTTGCTGGGGCAAAGAGGACGGGGCCTTGGCTAGGAGGTGTTTTTATTCCCTTCCCTGAAGTACCTGCTGTCCTTGCTGCAGAGGCTCAGCATTTCAGTGGCTTTGATGTGGTCACACAAGCAGCTTGGAAGAAACATTTTAGACTATTTTGACTGACTACAAGGAAAGATATCATAAAAATGGCTTTACTGTGTGTAAAAGCAACACCAACTTGAGGTCTGTTTCCCCTATCACCAGCATCAGCAGCAGTTCTCCAGGACTCACTACTCCAGGATCTCCAGGATCAAGCATTTTGGAAGCTAGAAAATCTGACCAGCAACTCCCTTACCATCCCAGCCCTCAATTACACAGCAAGGACTGGAAGAACACACCAGTGAAAAATGTGTCAAATGAAACTGTTCGTTAGTGGGAACTGGTTTGCTCTTCAACGGTATGAAGCAAGCCCTTCAGCAGTGAGAGATCAGCCCATTTCACACCAAGTCCACAAACTACAGTACAATAAACCTAAGTGTTGGCTGATTTGGGATATGTAGCTCTCCTGTGAGGACTGATATCCTACACCGCGTGTATCCATGCACCTCTTACTTCCAGATCTCCTTGGCAAAGCCCAAGTGTGACTATTCCCGTGACCGGGGCTGTCCACATGGGCGAGCCGCTGGGGGAGCTTCGTGCTCTCCTGGCCCCCCTGGACTGGGCTCGAGGAGCTCTAGATTTCAATGAGGGCTGCAGCTGCAGCTGCAAAGTACTGATCTGGATCCAAATTTCCCAAAGCGGTGCTCAGATGATTTAGTTCCTTGTTGAAAGGAGCCAGCACTGAATTTTAAAACTGAAATGAGAGCCAAACTTCCTCAAAGTCTGGGAATGTTCTGATCTAGTGGGTTTGGTTCGAGCCCGTCTCTAATATGAACCATATAGACACAGGGCCCAAACCTGTTTTCATTTCTGTTCACTTGACATGAGAGCAGGTTGGAAAACTTTCCTGCAACATAAGTTTGTTGGAAAAGACCGATGGGGTCAACAAGTTATTCTGATATTCTATAAATCGCAAGGAAAATTTCTCCATGAATATATTTTAAAAGGTAAATAGTTCTCTTCCCAAAAAGATGTTTCCAATAGTTTTCATTGTTATAGTTTCTAAACGGATTTACATAGTTACCTTTTTCATGATGCATCATCTTTTCATGACATAGCAGCAGCTCTCTCACATACTGTACAATTCTACATATTATTACTGAGGACATATCGTCATAGCATGATTGTTACTGATATATTCCATTCCTTTCATTTTATGTGTGGCAGCCCTTCTTAATATGAACGGATACATCTCGTCCCTTCTTCCAGCTCAACATGCAGCTTGTGGGAAAAACTGACACTTGATGTATTGATACACTGCAAAATTTTATATTATTCTAAAATGATACACAGATTAAATGCTATTCAAAACAAAATGTTAAATCTAAATACAATGTGTGAAAGTTCTGTCATTAAAAAATGTTTCAAGAGGAGCTCTTCTGGAAATCCTGCTTCAAGGAAACTTCTCGAAGTGTTTGATTTGATTTGGAAGAAAAACAAACAATGACCAGTGAGATGGAAGAGTCAAATCTGATCAGTTCAGCTTTACCTGTATCTGCACAGAGTGTAGAGGATTAGGTGCTAATTTATCTTGGAGATGAGAACCACATTGATGGAAGGGAAACAGCCTTTGCACAGAAAACTGCAAAAGCACAAACAAAAATAAAATCCTTTGCTAAAATGCCCCTGAATGTTGGGCCAAATATAGCTGTGATGCAGAGCAGTAATCCTGAAGATGGGCAAGCTGGCAAGCTAATGGATGCATACCCATCCTGGCATGGACCTAGCCCGGAGGGCAACCACCATAGCATGACAGAGAGGAGGGGAAGCCGTGCTCCAGGATGGTGGCTATCCCTCAGAGCAGCCTTGGTAACTAGAAGCCTGCTTTACTCTTGGCAAAGCCAATTCTGTTTCCCAGTTTCATTGCTTAGCCTGCAAAGTCAGAGCCGCCTCAGGCCCAATGACATGCAGCCAACCTTCCAGCACTGAGCAGTTGTGCCTGGTGGTCCATGCAGCCCCCTGCCCCAGCCCGTTCTTGGTACCAGGGCTTGAAGGAGAGATGGTGCTTAGGCAGGCTACAAGGTCACTAATCATGCTGACATGCCTCCCAGGACAGAGTCATTGACTTTGAAGGAATGATCTAGATGTAAATTCAACATCCCCTTTGTTTTAATAACGATGTAGTATTAGGACGCAATACATGGAAAATCGCAGCCACAAATAAGTTCACAAATGTACGAGCCTGGGACCTGTTGTCTTGGTAACTAACTTACTGCTTAATGCAGGCCACAAATTTTCCCAAAAGATAAACACTTCTGGCACATTAGCACACACAGAGATCACAAACCAAAACTGGGGGAAATGACATGTGCAGTAGTAATTTTAAATGCTGCTGTTCAGTGTCATTGGTATCAAATAGCTTTTGTTTGTGTGCTTTAGGTTTTTCTTTGCTTTGTTTGCTCATTTTTTAGGCCATCCTAGGCATGAACATCCTGATCTGGGATCTTAGATAATACTTTCAACCACTTTCTTTTGTACTTGATGTATTTTCTTTGCTCAGAGCTTTGCTACTAGCAACAAATTGCAGGCTTACTCGCAGGAATTCGCATTTCAGTCACCAACCATTTATTGTGGCTAATATTTTAATTTGTATTAGCGTTAGATTAAAACCGTTACTGTGATTATCTTAAATACTCATCAGATACAAGATTCCTCACTGTGAAGAACCATGCGCCTTTCAACCTGACAATCCAGGAACAGTAATATTCAACACCAGTCCAAGAAAAAGATAAAATGTGTGCTTATATTCATAATAAAGACATAAGCAGCATTAAAAGTTTGTGCTTAATTTATATTAAAATAATGATGTAAGAAATAAACCTCTTCACTTGGGCTGCCTAATCATGTCAGGTGCTCCCAAACCTCTGCATTTTGCTTAGGATTCCCTAAGTAGAGCACCATGCCCCTGTATTTTACAGCACCCATTAAGCAAGTATCATGACCATGCTCCTCACACCATGAGTAATTACTTCATGCAGTAAATCAAGGAATTCTGGAGTGCACCAGACTTAGAGCACATGCACAGACCATCTGGGCAGGGCATGTATATGAATTCTTCAAAATCTGCATTGACAAAATTTCCAGACTGCAAAAAAAGGATATATATCCAGGAAAACCCAGATATATGATAGCTTTAACTGAGTCTAATCACAGGAGGAATTGTGAAGAGGCAGATTACGCCACAGACGACCATAATTCTTAGAAAACGCCCTCACCAAACTCTAACAATCAACTATGGCGTGCATGGAAAATTCAATTTTCTTTTCATGGGAAATGGAAAAACCACACTCCTGACATTGAAATGATCCTCCCCTGACAAGTTTCAAATCCTAGTGCCAATGCATGGAAGCACTAGCCCTTCTTAAAAGCAAAAGAACAAAAGCTCACTAAAATAAAAATTTTTGCCAATGTATTTTTCCTTAATGTCACCCTTAAAAACAGCTGGATACATGTTGCTAGCTTCTGCAAAAGCATCTAAGTGAGATATACACCTAGGAAGTTCTCAGCCAGAAACGTCAAAAAAGTAATCCAGAATTGCAGACATCTGGAACAATCAGAAGAAACTGTTCAAAAAAACCCTTATACAGGACAGTACTAGACACACTTAGCAATGCTGATGCTTTGTCCGTAGCAAAATGGGCTTAATTCATTTTAAGAGTCTTCACAGATGATTGTATCTTTTAAATTAAATTAATTTAAAAGCCTATTTTATTTTTAACTGGTGAAAATTTCATGCATAAACCCAAGAATAAACAAACAAATAGAAAGATGCTAAGGAAGCAGGACAATAATATGCCTTTATGTGCAACTTGATTCATTAGAGTAGTGTGGCAGAGAAAACTTTTGAAAGGGACTTAAATGTGGTCAGTCTAATCCAGATCCAGATCTAGCCTGGTTACTTCATTGTAATTGAGATCAGATTCTGATGCCATCAGCAAAAGTTGCAAATACTCTTCCGAATACCGTTAGTTCACCCTCACATTTGTTGGCAGAGCCTTAGCAATATATTTTGGCACCTGGGATGCCTCCTTTCCTGGATTGCTTTTGGCTGCTCCTCCTGGCAGGGGTGCACCACTGGCCGGCCAATGTCGAAGGCAAAATCAAACCCTGTCTTTCTGGGGCTATGCCTGGGGGACAATGGACAGGGTCCAGTTAGGGAACAAAGCAATCAGAAGGCAAAGGTGGCTGCAGTACACTGGATAAAAGGAAAAGTGACCCAACTGGGAATAAATTCAAAATTTGAAGGAAGGGAGGTATGACTGTGCTTTCCTAATTCTGTCCAGGACTCAGAGAGAGAGAGCCAGAAAAAAATAGCACTGGGGGAGATATTTTCTCATGGTATCTCCAGCCAAAAGCAAGTTATTACCAGAAGTCTTCTGAGACGCATTGAGTCAGGAACTGAAAAAAAAAAAAAGGGCTTTGGGACTTAAGACAAGATGTAGATGACTTGAGGCACCCACTTCCAAAGCTGGCATCCAGAAAAACTCCACCCAGCAGCCACACAGCCCTGGAAGTGCCAGCATCCACAGGGCTCCAGTGGGGTGCGGACACAGGCCTTCAAACCCCACGCCAAGCTATGTGGTGTGGGCAAGCTCGGGTACAGGCACAGGGACAAATCCCTGGCTACAGACTGTTAATCCTTACAGAGACCAGGAAATATGAACAGGGAGGGTTTCGTCCACAGGCATCTGTGCTCTGAGCAAAGCTACATCTTCACAGGCTGCTTCTCTCCTTCACCAGCATAAGTCACATTTACCCCACCAGGGTTTTTCTCACATTTTATAGGCAAAACTGAACACCTGATGTGGGGCCAGTCCAGGAAGGGGATGGCTCAGCCCCCACTCCAGTCTTAAGTATTCCAGGGTGAGGTCCTTGTGCAGAGGTGGGCAGGTTGCTCTTGTCAGAGGGAGAGCAAATTATGGAACAACAGGGCCCGTGTCAGTTCACCTGAGTCCTTAAAATAGAATGTAAGCAGTAAACAGTACCTCTGCAAAAGCAGACATGGCACCCTAAAAGTGATGTACTTTCTCTGGGCCACATCCATGCTTAGGTTGCTCTCAGGATAAGGGTGGTGAGTCAGCAGTATGTAGGAGAAGGCTTTGTTGTACACACATTTTAAAAAGTTCAGACAGTACTTTTCCTGATATTCATCTTGATCACAATTTTTCTGTATATATTGCATGTTTGTAAGTGTATTTATACATGTAAGCATTTGTATGTATGTATTTTAAGTTATTTTTATATATATATATACTGGGTATTTATTTAGATTATGAAAAGGTTATTTCATTCTATGTTAATAGTGCTTCAAAACCTCAAGCAACGCTATTGTGAGGCTGGAAGCCTGTCTGTTTATGCAGGTAACTTGTAAAATATAATCGTTCCTTTAACTCATACCTTTACTTTTCATATAATGCTGTAAAATCTGATCAAGGCATATCACTGGAGGCTCAGCACTGTGCATGTGCAAGCAGGTGTCCCATCCATCTCTGGTATTGATACTAAAATCAGACAATGTGAGAGAGTCAAACAGCAATAAACAAGTTTGACAGAGCTCTAGCAACACTTTGAGTTGTTTTGTTTTGTTTTAAAAAAGGGAATTGAAAGCAGTACTAAATAAAATGAGAGGGGTCACAAGTCTGTGGCCAAAATGGAACAATAACTATAGTAAACTGTTGGGCAATAAGAAACAAGAAGAGTTTTTCTTTATTTTTTTGTTTGTTTGTTTGTTTTCTACCCTCCTTGAATGTTTTCCACTTCTTGTCAGCCACTGGATTGTGGAAATTGATTCCTTCTGGATCTTTCCCAGTTATGTGTGCTAGGACACTGGCAGCCTGCAAGGCAGGCAAAGCAGTTGCCTCTGATTCAGATTTCATGTTTCTTCTGTGGAAATTCTCCTCTTTCCCTCTGTGATGAGTTGAATTTGTCCTGTAAGAATGGCAGCTACTAAAGGGTTAGGAGCTCCAGCATACATCCAGTGGTGTCAAGTGGTTTCTGACCCATTAGCGGTAAATTGCATAGCAGTCTATACATTGCAGCTGTTTGCAAACTGCCCATCACAGCAGAAGGGGTGATGGTGTGCTGCCACTTCACTTTTCCTCCAGAATGTTTGCGCCTGGTTTGCAGACTGGTTGAGTTGCCAAATGCCAGTCATTTTTGCCATCCTGTCGGCCATCAAAGTCCAGACCTACCTGATGGCCATCTTTGTACAGAGGAACAACACAACAAACCATTGAGCACAGCTGCATTTTGAAACAGTGCATTGAAGCTGTCAAATCAGGGTTAGGATCTCCAGTTATTTCAAACAGGCTTTTAATTTCTCACCCCCATAAAATCTCGTAGACTGTTACCCAGACAACTTCTCTTTAGCATGGGCAGCTAATATAGACTTTGGACTACCGCAGGGTCAGTGAGCAGTTCTGCCTGCAAACTGAGTCCAGGGAGCTCAGGGACCTGGCACCTGCACAGGTGGAAGTCACAAGACAAAATCTTGTCCCATATACCATGGGAAGGGACTTTCTCTGATCATCTGGAACGCATGCAAAGATCTTCAACTTGTCATAAAGCCGTATACTCATCAAGAAGAAACTGCTGTTGGTTCGATGAGGCTGACAATCATTCCTGACTAATGGAAGAAATCTCAATGTATGTGTGACCTTTAGATGAGCTACTCGAATGACTGTGAACTGTTTAAATAAAAGCAGAGTTTGGCTCTGAATAATAAGTAGCTTAAGAATATCAATAGAGACTCAGTGGGTTAAGAGAAAAATGCATTACGGGTGGCTTTCTAATTGACCAGAGAAAATCTTGGAAATTTAATCAACACATGCAGACTACACACCGACAGTTCATTTCGCAGACGTTTTGTTAAGAGGCCCACAGGTCTTACGTTGAGGAAAAACTCAATTCAACAATCTCTATTTTTACTTGCATTGTTGAGTGAAGAGAAAATAGATGCCTTGACAGTCACGGTACAATTTTGCTACACATGGTCTACACGTGAAGCAGAAACCAGTCCATCCCAGTACATTCACAAAGTGAGCACGTAACAAAATAGCAGGTGCCTAAAAGAAACAGAAGGAACACAAACTAATAGGAAATTATTAAGACTAATATGATAAACATCAGCCACCACATGCCAGCCCATAGCCACCCTCAGATATTTTGTAGATTAAATGGATCTTCCCAGATGCATAAAACTTAGCAAGTTTGAAGTTTTCTGTGGAGGTATGAGACACACAGCGTTTACTCCTTGATGCCTTTTAAGAGTATGGCTCTTTCTGAAGAAAACACTATTTATTTTTTGGTGTAACATTTCATTAAAAGTTATGAAAGGAAAGAAACTTTCTGTAAAATTAAAAGAAAAATCAACATTTCTGAATACAAAGTATCCATGTGAGATGTTTCTGTTTGATCTCCACTGCAAGCCAAATCTTTATCAGCTCATTTATATTAGCATTATTGGTGCATCAGGAAAAAACCCTAAGCAACCAGAGAGTATTCTTCAAACAGATAAAATCCCTCATTCTCAAAATCGAAATCAGATTGCTTCATGCCTGAAAAAAACTGGTCTCATTGTAGGCATTGTTTTACAAGGGAAAAAAGGCTATACTCATTTGTAAAATGAGGAACTCTCACAAACAGTGAAAACCAAAAGTGCTGACACAAGAGAGGAAGAATGTTACCACAGTGCGATGTGAAGGAGACCAAAAAATCCAAACCTATACACTTTCAACCCTATGCATATGTTCTCGATACATTCACTCACTCACTCATTCTCATTCTCTTTCTGACGCGATTCATATATTTTGAGGGGAAAAAACTAGAAATCTCTTCCTGTCAAGTTGGCTTAGACAAGGTTCACAAGGGCAATATGAATTTATGCCTAGAAGTGTTTCTGCCACCTTCTCCTTTTTGTATTCAAATCTGATTATTTCTTCCATTAAGGGAACAGAACCCCATTTTGTACCTGCAAACTCTGCATAAAGGTAGACTAGGCAGAAGCATTCTTGTTATTGATGACCTTTCTTCTCCCTCCTTCCTTGCTGTTTCACTTATTTGAAAGATTTTTGGGTTTAGTTCTCTGGAGCAGGGAATATATTTCCCAAAGACTGTACAGTGACTACAAAAATTGTTCCCTTTCTTGGGTGGGAATTATTAACATTACTGTAATATCTATACATAATAACAACATAAAGAAGAACAGTTTTCTCTTTAAAAATGCCCCACCCCTTCCTCACTTACAGGAACTGACAAAAAAAAAGACATTTTAAATTACTCTACTTTATTATGTTTGACAACATTTTTAGTCAAGAAAAAGAAGAAACAATGAGTCTAAAAATCCTCAGAAATAAACCAACATAGATAACACAACTGAGGAATTTTGCACAAGCCATATTTGCACAAGTATTCCCATAACTATTTAAGAACTAGGTGGGGAAAAAAGCATCAAATTTGTATACTTTGACTTCTATTTAGGAAAGTAATAACCTTCTACCTAGGCAAACAAGTAACTCTGCTTCCTGACCACTGTCCTGTCAGTTGAAGAACAACTTTTAAACACCCCGATTCTTCAGTACGTCTTTGTTGCAAATCAAGACTGTGATCTAATGTTTAGTCAAGAAGGGATCTTCCTGACATGGGGCCTTCTGGTGGGTATCACACAAAGGCTTGGATGAGCAAAGTCTCACATGTTTGTTTCAGACTCTGATGACCACCTTAAATTGACACCAGAGGAGACACTTCCTTCTCCAGACAACAAACTGTTGAAACACTAAGACTAAACTTTTTAATGAAACCAGAAGGCTCAAAGACCATACTGCCAGCAAGACGTGTTTCATCAACCATGTATTATAGTCTGAGAGGACAGAAAACTCAGCAGTGAGTCAGGAAGGATGGTTATTTCAGATTTTAAAAGTAGTAGTAATCTCTGTGTTAGTCTTTAGGGAAAAGAACATGACAAACTGAGAAAAGGACCTCTTTGTAGAAGGTAAATATAGAAAGATAATCCCTTTTACAGGGATTTCCATTCAATGATAATAATAAAATGTTTTTAAAATAGCAATAATAATAAACAGATGAAGGGTTAGCTATCTCATCCAAACAAACAAATAGGATGAAGAACGGGTACACTTTCTTAAGCAGTAGTACTGTAGCTTGTGTTTAATAGAGAGAAAGTAGTAGAAGTGAGGAAGTAGACGAGTACTCACAGCTCTTCACCTGACAGACCACAATTGTTGCAGTGGATGTTGCAAGTAGTATGACAAGAGAAGAGAGCTGAAGGAAGACGTAGCAATAATTACTTGCATGTTGGTGCTGCAGGAAGCATTCTGGGAGAAGGAATTGGGGTGTTTAGGAGACTCACACATGAGAAGGATTCGGAACTCTCTTTGAGCTAAAGGAAGGGCCACAAAATGGCCGTAAACCTCAGTCATATAGGTACGGTGACATTAAGTTGTGAACAGTCCTCAAAGTAAAGACATAATATATTTATTAGGCACAGAGCTGAACTGGGGCAGGCTTGGTATAAGAAAAGATATATTTTTAGATCTTTTCTTCTTTACAGTTTCTTTCTTTTTGTGTGATTCCTGCTTTTTTCCAATCACTGTTTAGCTGCCTTCCTTTTTATTCTATTTTGGTTTGGATAAAGACTTAAAAATTAGAACTGCTGAATACACTTGCTAATTGGGGAACGTCAAGGGGACTGGTGTTCAGATCGCTTTAGATCAAATAAAGCTCCAGTGGAAACTGTAGTTATTTCCCAGAACTGTGAAAAATCAGTGCAGATACTCAGGTACTGAGATATGAAAATATTCCTGCTCATCCAAGTTTAAAAAGTATTTGCTTTGTGCATTAGTGGGTTTGTTGATTCATTATTATCTGAGAGGTATTTAGTTAACTGTACCACTGAAATATCCTGTATTGAATTTGACAATGAGGATAATGGTATTTGGGGTTTTCTTTCTTCAGATTCAGATTTGCTTTTCTGTCTGAGACTTAAAAATATTGGAAACAGTGGAATGGAAAGGTCTATGGGAGGTCTGGCTAGACCTTAACAAAGCTGTAAATTTGTCTGCTCGTTTTCTATGACTCTGTCAGCTAATGTCTTCTACCAGCTATGCAACAACAGTGGAAATGCAGAGTTGAATTTTCAGTTGCACATGGGTTACAGTACACCTTAAAAGGAGTATTAAACTCCAAGTGTAGCCAAGATGTCCTTATGTATCCTTATGAGTTGGTGATGATTGTCAGGACCTTCCTTTGATGCATAACAATGACTCCTATTAAAACTTTTGGGAGTGCGGGTACAGATGTAATCCTTGATGACTTTGGGAAATGGACTTCTCACTGCAATCTGCTTAAAGAAATACAGTAGGCTTTGTAGAAGGAGAAAAGATTGAATCAACAGCACCTTTCGTGAGAACCATGAAGGCAGAGAGCGATCTAATAATGATAGTGGCAACAACTTGAGAAGCCTGGAGAAGTCTGTAAGCAATTACTACAGCGATTTTTCTTTTGCAAAGTGTTATGTTATCAGACAGTCCCAGTCTTCCCTTCCCTCATCCAGCATGTGCAACATAAGGCTGCTGAATAAAAGTTAAATTTGCTATGTGAATGTGCAATTGTCTTGATCTGTAGACATCATCTAAGTGTATAGAAATGGCTGTTGAAGCATTGCATCCCACTGAAAGATGCTTCTAATGGGTCTGTTTTAAGAGCTGTTGTGAGACTCAGCCCAAACACAGAGCTCCCACATATGCAAGAAATAGGCTCACCTTTAGTGTATGCTTCACTTGATATATTTAGGTTTAGCGCTTACAACATCCTGAAACTAAAATAGTATGATAATTAGGAGCTGGAATGAACTTCCCGAGTCACTGGGTTCATCATCCCTTGGCTTTACTGGCTATAATATCCCCATAAAGCAATGGAGCTTCAGCTGAAAGTTACTCAGTTTTTACTGTTCCTCCCATGCAAAGGTTGTTCCACGCCCTCCCTGCTCTGATGGTCAGTAATTTTCTTCTCTTTTCCTGCACAATTTCAGATCCACTTTACACCCACTTGTTCTTGTGCCAGCACTGGACTTCGGCATGTGTAACTCACTTCCCTCTCCACTTCTTATTTCTTTGATTTATTTGTAGCAAGCAATTATATCCCTTTTTGGCCTTCATTTTGTGAGGCTGAGAGAGCTAGGCTTTTCTAGTGTCCTCCTCCTGGAAGACAATCTTCACTTCCCCTAATCCTCTCTGCACCTTCTTTGTACCTATTTCCTTTTCAATTGCCCTTTTCCTGATTATGGCTGACAGACAGTACATAGTAATCTGGATAGGTTTTGCTCTGTTTTGTACTAGGATGACAATACTTCCCTCTCCCTGCTAGAGTGTCTTCTAGGTGTCTTCTTTAAGGCTGTGTCATGCTGGTAGCTCACAGTAACGCTGTGAGCCATTACTATGACTACATATTCTTCCTCTTAACATATTTCCAAATTATGAGTTCCAGTATATAGAGAAATTCTTGGCATTAATCCCTAATAGTGTGATGGCTTCATACTTAACATTATTAAATTTCTATTTCTATTATGCCAGCCCTCAAGGTCATCCCCATTATTCTAGTATTGTTGTATCATGTCAGTTCTCTTTGGTACTAAAAATGCCCCAACAAGTCACTAGAGAGACACTGACATGAGATCAAGCCTCAGCACCAGGTCTTTCAGGAACTGTCCTTGTCTACATCCACCTAAACATACCATTTTCTTTGCAGTACCAGGTATGGTTGCCTTCTTTCACTAGCCACCCTATAGTTCTTGTATGTATCCCTATCTCTCCAGTCTGAACCATGCTGCCAGAATCATTGGTTTGCAGAAGTCCAGACAGATTATACTTTGTTCTTTTGTCTAGAAAGTCAATATTATATCACAGACAAATATGTGTGGGATAATATGCCAATGCAAGACTTGTACTTTGCCCCATTTCCAGTGTCCTTGATTGTTCCTGGTGCTCAACCATTTGTCCTTCATATCAAGACGTATGGAAAGACTGCCTGTAAAAAATTTTCAGTGGCTACACCTGTTTTGCAAAACTAATCAGGGCAGTAGGCAAGAATTACACTGGTACAAAAATTTGGATAGCTTTAATATGTTGCAAAAAATGAAGGCTTCCCGAAAACTCTCTAGTTTTTTAATTCACAACAGACTTTACATTTACAGGAAACCACTTCTAAAATGCACCAGATTTCAATATTTTCTGTGTCAGCTATTTAAAATGTTCCCAAGAGCTTTCCTTTTGCCTACCCTCAAAGCTTCCTTCTCCCAGTTCAGCCTGGAATTCCATTATAATTGAGCTGATCCAATTTTTGCTCAAACCACTTTCACCACTGGCAGTCACTAGCCTCATATGAAATAACTTTGTGAAGCTGACAAAAGCTAGAATTTGATCTCCTATGCAGGTCTATGCTTTCCAAACACATTCTGGTAAAAGTAGGAAGAGATTGCATCATTAAAGCCTGCAGTCAATTCAAATTACTTTTTTCAGCTCTGCATCGCACTTTGTGACTTTGCAAAGAAGCGCTCAGAAATTTCACACACAGTACAGACCAAAGTTGCCCGTTTCCTTCATCATCATAGGGTGGAATTAAAAACATTTGGCCAAGCTGCCTAATAGGCAGCTGCTTGCAATTAGATGGAGCATTACATCCATTTCTTAACTAACTTCACAACTGGATAACTACAGTATGAGCAATATACCATGAAAATTTGTCAGCATGTTTAACTTATCTGCATTTCTAGTGGTTTCTGTACCTTGTCCTCATTTTTCCAGTCTGCTCGCATACTGTCTGACTCTTAGCATTCCCACCCTGTCGCAATATGGCTGCTTAAACATTTAAGCAAGATTTTTGTCAGTCTTTACGTAGATGTGCAGCTCTGTGGTAGGACATAGGTTGCAAAACAAATGCATTTGATCATTCTAAAAATAGCATGAACGTCTGAACAGAAAGCTAGTGATATCATTTTTTTATATATACTGCACTTTCATTTCCTCTGCTAAACTGAGGTTAAGTCCCACTCATCTCACTCACACGAATAGTCTTACTGACGTGGGTTTGCGCAGAAAATTAAGAAACCATTTTCACTGTTTCTTCCAAGAGCAGAAAAAAAAGCAAATGGTGCTTCTGAAGAAGCAATTGCATTTGCTACCCCTTAAAAATGATGTCACAATTTGAGAGACAGAATATGCCTTTTCTCAAAGCCTATGTAACAGAAAACACATCTCAGTTCAAAAGCTATAAATTCTGCAAATGTATGGATACTAAAAAATAAATTAATAGAATTCCTGCTTCCCATTAGTTACTCTGCTCTATTGGAAGGTAACAATATGCATAGATATATCAAGGATCATAATATTAATGCCAAAATATTAATGCAACCAGCCTTAAGGCAAGTTCATGGCAAATGCATTTGTTGAATTTCCTCTCTTTCCCTGACTAAAAAAATAAATATTCTGGGCCCTGACAATTTTACTATAGTGGGGAAAATGCAGCATACAGACCAAGGACAGGGTGAAGGTTGGCAAAGATATCATTCCTTTTGTGGACTCAAGGGAGGCACTGGAGGGTGTCATTTAGGGAGGATGAAGGAGACCAATTTGATATGACAGTTGAGGAAAGCAGATGGCAGAAGGACAAGAATGGTATAAACTGGGGTAGAACAAGTAGATAAAGAGAAGAGCAGGTTACTCTGAGACACCAGGCAACAAATCTTGGAGTGTTAATGTGTACTGTGGGTTCCCCCCATGGATTCTTGGTGCCTCCAGTGTTGTTTTACAGGGAAAATTGCTGGGTAACAGCCCTACTGAGGTGTTGACCATGAGTGCTTCTTCTGACCCTGCCAGATCTGTCCAAGTGACCAAATGAAGGACAAGCCTACCAGGATTTGTTGCCTAACAACAGGCAGCAGCTACCCCCGTGATACAGGCTCATAAAAGTGGGGGACAAAGGATAGAACACAGTGGACTCTGTACACCCCTCCCAATGCCAAAGGGAAAAAAAATCTCAGCTTTTGAATTGGGATTAATAAAGGAAGCATATTCAATGTGGCACAGGGACAGGAAAGTGTGCACTTAAAAAGAACGAGATAACCATTATATTTACAATGTTTAGCCCTTTATCAACACTTCTCAAAACTAGTCAAAATCAGAAATTAAAGCCTACCTTGACAGCTCACCTTCTGGCCAAACTCACAAGCCACCAAGCTCAGCTGATATATTCAGAATGTAAAAGTGTTTCTGGGTCCATGTGTGAAAAAGACGAAAGGGGAGATAACCAAAGGTGTGAGCATTTACTGGTTTCTTTCTTAATTTTGTAGCTTACAGAACTACCTTTTCAAAGATGGGCTTCCTAAAACCCACACATTTAAATTTTATCTTTAACCAAGGATCTCAAATATGGGTTCAGAATTTCATAAAATGGGTAGTTTCCAGATTTAAAAGAATTTACTCTCCAGTATCCAAACTGTCATCTAATTTAAGCCACTGATAAGCTTGTGCTGATGACAATGGGAACAGAAATTAGGTTTTTCTAAGAGAACTGGGACAAAGAAGCTGTCTTAAAAGAGCTGACTTCAAAGGAAGGGGGCCAAATAACCTGCTGTTGCATAACACATGGTTGCATTGCTGTTCTCCTTGACTTTTGAATTTAAACTTTGCAGAGAGGGTAAGGATACTACAAAGTAAGGCCTTGGAGTTTCCACTTCCTATTAGTAACTGTGCTTTACTGGAAGAAATTAATATCTATAAATGTGTCACAGGGTGCAATATTACTAATGATTTTAGCTGGAAAGAACCATCTCATGATTTTTCCCTCTCCCATCCCTACACATATATTCTGCAACACAGGGTTTTCTTTCTTTTCCCGTATTCAAGAGCATGTCCAATCAAACATTCAGAGCCTACCAGTTCACTACAAAAAGCCCAGTCTTCAGACAGTAAGTGCAGAGAAGTTTTTGAAGATCATACTGTATCAAAAATCTTTCAAAAAAGCATTCAAAATCACTAGCCATCATAGAAAAGACAGCAAGTTTCCTTCAGACAGCCCATCATGCCCCTGCCCCTGAAAGTCTTGGTTGCCTTGACTTAGCCAAGCAAAATTAGTATCAGAGCTGATCTCAGAGGTGATTTTATGTGCCAAAATGGAAATATATCAGTTTGAAAATACTGAAAATACTTCTGTGCCTCAGAATATCTGCACTTTATTCTCCCTAATCAGAATGCATCTCCTACAGTCTCCCACACACATGGCCAGGAGCCATGCCCATTTTTCCAGCAGCATCAAGCTTTTCTGTAAAGGACCATAAGGCACATAAGGTTAGAGCCACAAGCGAGACTTAACACATGTCAGATGCCCAGGTTTGGTACCAGCTAATTGCCCAAGTCATGTACAGTGCATTGTCTGCAGTATGCTCCCTTGGTTTCCTAATTTTGATGTCTGGCTTGCCTGCTGCCACCAGACATAGTGGCTCAGAAATGTTCTTTGCAGCCCATAGATCCAAAGCATCAGAAGCAATGCCCAGGCATGCTCCCATCACCTACACAGAATGCTGGAGGAGTGAAGGAAGCTATTTGTCATGCCCATTCCCACCTTTTTTAATATCACAGGCTCAAAGTTAGAGCACAGATGTACGGGGAGGGGGGGTTGGACACCATGTTGCAATCCCTCTTCTTCCTAAGCGGACTTAAACCTGTTCAAGGTAAGTGCATAAACAGCATTTGCAGGGTCATCCTCACATCGTGGTCCCATAAAAATGTATTCAGATTAAAGTGTTATTGATAACCTAAGTAATTTTCTCACCTAACCTGCTGTATGTTATGAATCCTACCTGTGCACAATGCAAGGCAGCCTATGCTTCTAATGACTTATTGCAGTCTCATCCAGGGAGCCTCTTGGGGTTTTTTTCACCCTCCTTAAATATATGTTCTGGTAATGGACTACGAGGACTACTTGGTTTTGGTGTGGAAACCATTACTCTAAAACACACAAGCGATGACCTATTAGCAAGAATCCATGGTTAATATACCAGCCAACTGGCTAGGTTTCAGAAAGGTTTCCCTCTGCAGTGTGAAAAAGAAAATGTGCAAAGCAGCTACAAGAGAAGGAAAGCTAAGGTCAGGGCAGTTCCCAGGAGCTCTCCATGTTTACAAATATGGAGCAAGCTTGCAAAAAGCTGGAATGAAGTTAATCTAAACATATGTTAATGTAACTGAGATTGGAAACTGGCCCTGTATGCACCTCTGTAGAGATACCATACTTCTAGGTTAAATGTGAGAAAAAATGTCCTTTGATAATTATCACCTCATTGTTAGGCAGCAGATTTTACCACAAAACAGTTGATGTTTGTCACTGACAAGAAGGTTTTATCCTTCTCACGTGATGTGACACAATCTCTGGCCCCAGACTCAGAATATATCAGCCGACGTCAACACTTTCTCCTTCCACTTTCTAAATATTGCTGATCAGGCCAAGTTTCATTTCACTGAAGAGGCCACTTTCTTTCCTGGCTGCGTGGATGAGAGAAACTCAGAAGGGTTCAGACATAATAGCTGTGTCTCTCTCCATTCAGAGAGCAACCTCTGTATATTTCAGCTGAAAACGTCCCTAGGTTGCAAGCATGGAAGGCAGCAAAATGTTAATTTGCTGTTGGGGCCCTTGGGCCTTGCTTAACCTCACTGCCTTCTCTCCTCTAACTGCCCCTCACTCAGGACCGTTCTACCAGAAGAGGTACCCCTGGAAAGAGCTGCAAGAGTGAAAGCAGAAATATTTACAAGCATTTTGCTGAACTAAAACACTTACTTTCAAGATGCCAGCTACCCACCTTCTTACATCAGCTTTGCAAAAGCCTTGAATTAAAGTTTATGATAAACACATAATTAGGATAAACATTTTTTTAGGTTGCAGCTCAAACTGAACTCTGACGTAGTGACCGATGATGTTAGGAGCTAATGATACAACAGGGTGTCTGACAACTGCTAGCTTCTGTCTTCTCTGGTCCTATTTAATGCACATGGTATCCACCCCAGAGTATTCAGGCCATGCTTATTTGGTTTTGTCCAGTGTCATTCTACATATGTGTAGACACACATATTTTGTCCTTTATCCCTGTTCTACCAACTAGTCTAAACCAAAAGATCTCCAGGAAAAAAAACCAGCAAGTACTTTCCATGCATGTGAAGCTATCTGTCATTGGCAGTGTTTCCACTTGAAACTCACATTATTCATGTTCCAAGAGTACCTCCTTCACATGTCCTCCTCCATCTCTCCATCTTCCTTACTTTGTGCTTCATGTTCTGTCATGTCTCCAGAAGTTACTGCCACTATGCTAATAACATTTTATTTTTTACACTTAGGATATGAAAAATATTGTGTTCCTTCTCATGAAAGTAGGTCCAAGGGACAAAAGTGATGGTCCTGATAATGCACTGGCTACTCTGAAGAGTTAAAATGGCTTTGGCTGCAGAAATAGTAGCCTGCTCTAAGCATATTTCTGTCCAAATCTGAGTATTGAGTAGAAAGCACAAGATGAGGAAAAAAACCTTTAAAACACAGCAAAACATCAGAAATTGCAAGACATTTTAATGGAAAGTCCCTTTGGACGATAAAGGACATCCAAATCTAATTTCTTACTTAATTAAGCTCTTTATTTGAGGCTAAACAGAAAATGTGATTTCAGTCCTCAGGGAATTTTGAGCTGGTCCCTTCAAGAGCCATAGGCATGTTCTGCTCTTGGTGAAAACAAACAAGACAGTGGAGAAATGGGATAGTGCAAAATGGGAAAAAACAGTTTTTGTTGTTTCCAGAAGCAAAGCAGTTGGTCAGTCAGGTCAGATACTCTGGGGTGGCAGGTGAACCATGCTTGCTTTTGTTTTAGACCCCATGCTCATCTGGAATGTTATCTGGTTCTAACAAAATACTTTTCTTTCCCTGTGAATGCTGCATAACTCAGTAGGTCTCTAAAATCTGGCAAGGTGGGGAAGAAAGCCAGAGGACTCAGCAGGGAAGGAGCACAGAGAGAAGGAGGGAGAAGGTGCAAGAAGGTGGACACAGGATTCATGCACAGAAAGGGGCACAAGAAAGCGGCAGGCGGAGTGTGGTTGCAGACATTTAAGCCTGGTCCCGTCCTGTGGGATGGGTGAAGGGGCCTCCCAGCTGGGCTAGTCTGGATCATCCAGTGACTGAGGCTTACTAATAAAGGGAAAAGTTGCCATGGCATAGGAGGCCATCCACTGGGGAATTCCCTAAACGTCTGCTCTACCCAAAGCTTCCCTTTTCTGAAGATGCCAAAAAAAGCAGGGACGGGGGAAGGGAAACACAGACTTTCATTATTTCAGTCACCATTTAGGACTGAAATGCGATATACAAATTTTGTTCTAATTTCCAGTTCCCACGGCTCTTTTGTTTACCAGATAGGAACTTTAGGCTTTGGTGCTACCAATAGACTTTCTCATGTCTACAGATTTCAGTGTTCTGCAATCCCCCCCATCTCTTTTTCATCCTCTGTGGTATAATTCATTGCTATAGGTAGTATAACTCTTACAAAACTGTCCCCTGCTTTCCTTCTCTGAGTTCACCGTTTGACCAGACATAGAACGACTCTGGGCTGGTGAGTGTGCATGGCTCTGTTCCCCTCACTGCCCACTCAGCAGCCTGCAGCCGGCAAAACACATGTACCTGGTCCTGAAGACATCCTTTTTCTCTGTGCAGGTATGCAAAAGAAGCAGACAAATCTGCACAGAAAATACATCAAGAAGCAAGTTTAGCTGGGTAAGCTGTATTTCTGGTACCAAAGCACTGGTACAGCTACCTCATGTAGATGCAGTCTACTCTTGTTCAAGAAGAGGAGAGGAGAGGAGAGGAGAGGAGAGGAGAGGAGAGGAGAGGAGAGGAGAGGAGAGGAGAGGAGAGGAGAGGAGAGGAGAGGAGAGGAGAGGAGAGGAGAGGAGAGGAGAGGAGAGGAGAGAAAAGAGAAGAGAAGAGAAGAGAAGAGAAGAGAAGAGAAGAGAAGAGAAGAGAAGAGAAGAGAAGAGAAGAGAAGAGAAGAGAAGAGAAGAGAAGAGAAGATCGCTTCTTTGATGAACCCAGCACAGATATTACCTGAACCTATGCTGTAATCCTGCCCTGTGCGATATTCTCACTGCCTAACTCCCCTTCTTCACAGCAGCACAGGTCAGCTCCACACGCACCCCAAGGAAGACCTGCATGCTTTCTTGCTTGGGCTTGAAACCAGAAACCTTAGTCTGTGCACGTTCCCTGTATTGAAACATGGTGGTTCTGATGGATGTCCCAGATATTACAAACTAAAGCAAAATGAACGTTTATCTCTGGTAAACAGGTCTTCACTTAATAAAGTTGCATGAGTACTATAAACTTAAAAAAAAAAATAGCTGAAATATACGTTGGTTTAATTCTCTGGAGACGATAGTCTAACAATACATGTGTCCAATTTTATTATTCCTGTGTCCAGAAATTACAGTACCAACTGATCACTTGAGGCAAAACTAAAACCCCGTTGGTAAATGGACAGCATTTATTGACCAGCTAAGCGAGTTGTACATTTTATTTGCCAAAAATGTCTGATGAGCCAAAAAAAGGCCTTTTTGAAGTAATTCAGCTTTGGAAAAGAGAAGTATTAAAAACTGTAAGTTTTTGTGAAAAACATTTACCCCAAAATTTGAAACAGGTGAAGGATGTGCAGAAATTCATACTGTATTTTACTGGAATTTCAGGATTATTTGTGTGATAGATTTTGAGGCACATCAATTATGCTGATGTCACCTGGTTTTAGGTCAGCAGCTGATCCTCCCTTCATACCCAGGACAGGTCTCCTCCTTTTTTGCCATAAGGCTCCAGGGGAAACCCTGGCTGTCCACTGGGCTCTGCAGTGGCATCCCTGCTCCCCCAAAGGGGAATTTCCTATGCCCAAGCCCTGGAAGGCGAATGCTACAAAAACCTGAGCTGAAGAGAACAACAACAGGGCTGGGATTTGTTGTGTTTTTCTTGACTTCATTAGCAAAGCCAAGGCCCAGGAAGGGCAGGGATAGGACCTTCTACAGAAAATGTAGTCTGAAGCAAGGGGAGTAAAACATAAGCCGGAAGGTGCTCCCAATGCTGGGCACACAACACTGCAGAGCTGGGCAGCAGTTTGGCCAATTTTTTATTATTATTATTTGATTTTTCAAGCGGTAACTAAAAAAGGCCTTACAAGTTTATTTTACTTCCATGCTTTTTCTGAGAAATTTGAAGAAGCCTCTTCAGGCCATGCTTTACTATTGAGAATATCCTTTTCTCAGATTACTGGTTTTGACAGTTATTTTATACCCCTGTAGCTCCCAAGTGTGTCTCCTTGCCTTCAGGGGGAATGGCAATACTAACTTACAAGAGGAAACAAGAAGGGAGCAAGAAGAAATCTGAACAATATTTTTCTTCTTGCGTGGACAATTTATTTGCTAAAAAAAAAATTATTTCATGTTAATCAAAATGAACAGGGGTTTTTTAGAGAAGGAATTTAAATAAATTGTTTCGGTGTCTCCTTAAAGCAAAACATTTTGATGTTCTCATTTTGAAAAGTCTGACATGAAAGGGAATTTTTATTTCAAGCGACATCAAAATTGGCCTGACATAAAACCAGGGATGTCAAAGAGCACTCCTGTTTTACCGGGGAAAAAATGAAAGTATGTCTGTAGTGGTACGGAAACTCAAATTTCTTTTGAATTATGAGCTTTTACTGAATTAAAAAACTGTGTATGAATAATGACAGCCCCATTTTATTCTATAAAGAATAATTAAGGTTGCATGTAAATGGAGCAGTGGGTTTGCCTATTTATTTTGGGGCAAATTATAATTACACAAAATTTTTATTAATTATTTCAAATGTGTGGTGGGAATAGGTCTTCTCATTTTCTGAACTCAACGGTATTCAAAAAACCAAGCAAAAAATATAATCTTCTATACTTCCCCAATCTTTCCCCAGATATTAAAATAACTGCTACACCACAAACTCCAAGTCAAAAATATATTTATTTACAGTCATTTTCCTATGACATTTCCTATGACTGTAGATGTGTGCAAAAGTCTGGATTACCCGCCAACAGAATCTTTTCCTTTCAAAAAATGAGAAATAGCAGGCCTTTGCTAGACAAAACCCTCTTCCTAAAATATTCTCTAAGGACATGGGAGAAAGGGCTTGATTCTTAAGTGGCTTCTTTGTAAAACTTAAAATTTAGATGGAACAGAAAATAGAACCCAATTCTAATTAGGGTCTAATGGCCCCTCGCTGGCTGTAGGAGAACTGTTTCAATTACACTCTGGCCAGTGTCATTGCATATCAATGGCTGGAACCTCTAATAATGCCAATAAAGTATTTCTTTTGTTTCCTTTGTTAAACTGTTTGGTTGGAAGCTATAAATCGGGGACAACAGCATCAAGTGTCATCCTATGCTTTTGAAACCATTATGGGGTGCAGAACATTCTGGGGTTTTAAACGTTCATTTTTAGCAGGGCCTCTCACTACGCTGGGCCGCATCTCCTTGCTTGCCTGTTGTTCCCACTGTTCACATTCCAGGAAAGGGCAGAATTAAAAGATTACCAACTTCAGATCCAAATGGAATATACTCCTTTTCTCCTGTCAGCCTGAGCAAATACAGTGCTTGGATTTTAAACTGACCTTATACTGCGCCTTGCTCTTAAATAACCAATTAATTAAAATGTGACGTATCACAAACACTGAAACTTTAAATAACTTCAGTCACCTAAAAAAAGAACTGATAGCTTTTCCTAAGGGGGAAAAGTACTAGTAGCTTACTGAGAAAGCTTAGCCTCCAAGGCCAGTCTAGCTAACTACAGCCTTAGGGCCTAATCCTTGCAAAGTCCATCTGGAGAATGTCCTAATTCCACTGCCTGCTCTTCGCAATCATCCTTCTGCTTTTTTTTCCCCACCCTTGCATCCGTTTAGTGTCCTCATTTGCTTTCTAATGACTTTCTAAAGTGAACACAGCTCTGATTTCTTTCCCAGGTGACCTTTAGCTGGCTTTCCTTTCTGTGCTTCCCTACATCACAGCAACACGAGCCCCGATGCTCAAGTCCATATGAGCATCATATCAGTACCACATGCTCCAGACACAGAGCAGGTAGCCAGCAACAAAGCCAAGCCATGCTAAATCGCACCTGTAACTTCCCAAAAGAGTAAGTGGAGCTGGGTAGGCATCCGAGCCACTTCTCCTGCACTTGAAAACAGGAAAAGATGCTGAAAGTTTTTAGCCCTGGAAGCCAGGGCCAATGCTTTATGTGGGGTATTTCCAGTGTAATTTCCTGCAGAGCTTGCTGCTTTTCTGAACGTCTGATAATTCAACTCACTGGTGTTAGAGATGAGGCAGTGACTCCCTTCCAGACAAGGTCGCATGTCAAAGAAAGAGGTTTTCAAACATTTCTGCCAACCTGATTCTTAAATCCTGCAAGTACTATGAAACCCTTGTTCTTCTTGGGGTTATTATTAATCAGCTGTCAGAGCTGTCATGTAATTACCACAAAGTTACTTTCGTTTGGAGAGAAATGTAGAAATAATAGCCTGTTTTCTGGTATCATGTCTGTTGTTTCACCTTCAGAGTATAAGTGTAGTTTCTTAATTGCAGCCTCTAATTCAGAGGTTTTCATTCTTTTACATATCCCTAACTTTTTTTCCTGAGAAAGACAAGCGTGGAGAAGGGGCAGAGCGAACCCCTGCACGGCAAATGGAAAACCTGATTGTCTTGTACCTCCCAGGCACCCCTGGAGAAGAAGTCTGAGGATCTCTAGCAGTATGTGGGCCAACAGCCAAAAAGCAGGAAGCCAGAAGTCCTTGCAGAAGGAAGTGAAAATACTGAAGTGTTGCAATCACTGTAACCTTACACATACAAGAACATAAAGGCAAATGAGATGGTTCATCCTTGCTGTAATTTCTTGTTACTTGCACTCTGGTTTGCAAGTGCAACCTCTTTAAGCAATTAAGTCTTGCAGTTAAAAGAGCTTGTTGAAGAAGGCTTGTAGTAGCATTAATTCTCTCACATCCTGACACACTGACCTGAAATGGTCAATGCCCTTTACGGCATCAGGCTTCTTACTAACAGGGAAATCTTTGACAGCAAGGACTTGACAACCTGACAATACGGTTGAATTTCCAAAGTGAAAAACTCCTTGGGTAAAAATAAGTTGGGTTAAACAGATACACCTATGCTAATAACTAGGTACCTGTTTACACTTATTAGTCACCTCATTAAAAGTGTTACTCTAAATAACATGCCAGTTATATTTGTTAAAGCCATTTCACAGGAAGCTTAACTAAAAAGAAAAGAGGTTAAGGGCCAGACTTTAACCTCTGCATAAGTAGGTGGCTAATCATGGCTTCAGACACATGAGGTGGAGGGGGAGGCCCTGAATCAGGGCAGACCTAAAAGGTACGTGCATGCGTAACCACTTCCACAATGCTTGAGCTTGAGGCATGTTGTGGGATTGGGGTCTGAGCAAGAGGAGCAAAAACTAACAGAGCTGGGAATACCTTTTACTGCTCTGGGGATAATGCTTTTCTCTTTATGGGGAGACTTTTAAATTATCTCTCGGTATAGCATATTAACAACCTTGTTTTTTTCTGTGTGCTGGTCCACATATGTGGTGCGCCTGCAGATGTCGTGTGAGTTGTTCCAGCTCCCCTCAGCCCTGCCAGGTTTCTCCAGTCCTGACTTGCACACTGTCCTGCTCCGCTTCTTTCCACAGCAGAGGTTACCATCTGTGGGACGCGCTCTTATATTCTAGGAACTATGATGTTATTACCAAATTTATTTTTCCATGTAACTTGAGAGAGGAATAAAAAGCAGATTCTCAGCTAGCACAGATCATCGCGGCCCATTTGTGATGGGGGAGGTTCATCATACTATGCAGAACAATGTCGATCGCTATCAAATGGGAGTTTGACTCTCAAAACCCAGGCACTGGTGGAGACTCCACTAGCCCTCTCCGAGCCCTGGTCTCCAGAAGGGCTATACGGGAGGATAATTCCAGATAAAATGCCTCAGGCGCTACATGGGTTGGACCCCTCTTCCATTTACAACAGGGGTTTGGTTTTTTTTTTTTTTGGATTCTTGAACCAGATTCAAAAAAGCCTTTAATGGGCAGCGGGGGACGGGGATGGGACTGAAGTCACTATTTCTGCCATTTCCCCAGCTGTGAGCTGAGCTGTCAGCCAGCAGCCCCACGTGGGCCAGAGCTCACAGCGCTCTCGTTCCTCTCTTCTTTGTCCTGTGGTAGGCTGCCTGCTCCTGCCCCATCCAGCTATATTTTTTTGGCGTTTGCAAGGTAAAATTTCTGCTAGGCTATAAACTGCTTTGGTTCAGAGACTCTGACTAATGGCACAAAATAAGCAGAAGGAGCATACAGCTGGGGATGGAAAGTAGCGGGCATGGGACAGGTCAGAGTGGGACCTTCTCTGGCAGTAGCACTGAGCTGTTATGTCAGCTCCCATGTATCCTGTAAACATAGCCCACATCCACCACCCTGAAAGCCCCTGTTCAGCTGCCATCAAAATCCCAGAAGGCCTCTGCTGGTTGAAAGCTTTTGAGGTGTTTAGCTCCAGACTTGTGTGCAATGCCAGTGTTGCCCTGACAATGAAAGCTGAGCAACCTCATACCTACCCCACACTTGAAGTGAGCCAAGTTGACTTCCTGAGAAGGAGGGAACACAGCAGGTTCAGGAAGGAAGAGCTCCAGGTTCTTGATCCCGGGTTTCAGGACTGCTTCATCATCACTGGTGGAGAAGGATATAAGGAAGACACTGGGGTGAGGGCCTCTGCATCTACCCACAGAACTGAAGTGGGGCATCTCATCCCTCCTGCAGAGTTTCAGAAGAAAAGAGCATCCTTGGTCAGCTGCATGGGCCATCACAGGATGGTTTGCACCTTGCACGGTGACAGATCCAGATCAGGGGAAGCCAGACACCTCCAAGTCAGACACTGGAGGACCAGAAACCATGATGCATGATGTGTCCCCTTGGCTAACTCCAGGCAGCTCTGTGCAGGATATCAGCAAGAGGGAGGTAACTGCACTGCATATTTTGAACCTACTCTGAGATGCCAAGTCCTCCTCAAGGACTCAACAAGCATCCCAAAGCCCTCACCCAGGGTTTGGGGCTCTGTTTGGCAAGTCAGACATCAGCAGGTGGTGTGCCATTTAACCTTTAGGCAACCGTGCTCTTTATTGGATTGGGCCTGTCAGATCAGATCTTGAAAGTTATTTGTGTTTGTGCTTCGCTCAGCTGTGTGTACAAGAGAGCAGAAATGCAAGCTCTGTAGATAGCCATCCTCTGTCATGCCTAAGTACAGCTGAAATAATTACCAGATGGTGATGAAAGTGATCCACAAGAGAATCACATAACTCCATCCTAAACAAGCTAAGATAAAATTATTGTCGCAGAGGTAAAGGGATAATAGCAACAGGTTTCATTAAAGGAAAAGGAGACTTTTAATCTCCTGTATAGGGACTAGTTTCTCTTGCTGGAGATAATACCTGTAGGAATAGAAGAATCCTAATGTTCCCATGTTCCCTTATGAAATACTTTGAAATGTGTTACTGGAAACTTACTTTAAATACGTATCAAGACTACTCATAAGGAGTATGAATCATTCTGATTTACCAGAACAAAGAAAAGAGGTTTGCCTTTTTTTTTAATGCAGTTGTTTCTAAAGAATTTAGCTTATTTACCTCAGAGCTGGATTATAGGCATACTGAAAAATGACCAGAGGCTCGATTTAAGCTGAAACATATATTATTCAATAAAGAGTCCAAGTTAGTAATTTAAGATATAATATTTTTTCAGGTTTTTAAGAGGGAGAAATGTATTTAAATAACTGTAAATTTACAGGGATACTGTATTACTTCAAATCACCCTTTTAAACTTCTGAAATATCTTAAGTACACATGAGACAAGATGATGACTTCCTAATTTTCTAACTTGGGTCTCGTCATGCTACATTGCCTGGCTGGAGCTCTGTGGCTGCCAGGAGACAGGTAGAGCCTGGGCAGTGCTGCAGGAAGAGGAGGTGATGCAAGACCTGGCCCTGGGATCTCACTGTGCAGTGCATGTCCAGCTGAGAGAGTCCAGAGATTGTCTCTCTTCAGGAAACACAGCAAAATATATCTTTTTTAGAAAAGCCTTCTCACCAGAAAAGTAACTTGGAATGGATACCCTCCTGTATTCCATTAATCTACCTTTACTCTCCACAATATGAGAGAAAAAGTCGGGAAAATTATCAGTGAAGTCATGAGAAGATGAAAACCACTTCGAGTTTGACTCTGAAGAGGGACAATTCAGCAGAGACTGCGCAGTTGCTGCTGATTTTATGTAGAGCGTACTCAGATACTAACAGGATTATAAAACCCAGATAGATGTCTAGATAATCAGGCAGACTGACTGGGCTTATTTGTTTGCTTGTTTTTTTCTTTTTGTTGATTTGAAGCCAAAGATCCAACAAAGATCTCCACAAAGGCACAGCAGTCTGTTAATGGTATTTTCTCACATAAAGTAGTCTGAGAGGCTGAGGAAGAAAGATGAAGAGAACTTAAAACAGTACTTCTAGTGTTTTTTTAATAAAGATGTATTTGGAGTACATTCTCCATTCAATGTACATGCAGATCAGCCTTAATAATAACACATGTTATATTTATAAATTTCAAAGAAGAAAATACTTCAGAGAAAGGATAAGGTAACTCTGAGGAGCCTTAAACAAACATTTTTATATGGTCTCATTTTCTGCCAAGTTTCTTGGAGAAGACACTGAATTTTATCATTTAAATCACAATTATAGAAGTTGACAGATTTAATTTCAAATGTGGTTCTGTTTCTTAGTCCAAGGGCACATACGTCCCCATGTCACACAAGCATCTAATTATTTTTTGAATCTCAACTGTGCAGATCGGGCAAAGTTTCAGGCTTTTGTTTAAATATCCCTGTAAGAATTAGGTCACGTCTAATCTTCACATTTTAATAACTTCCTCTTCAACTGAAATTTAAATTTCCCCCTTTGTGGGGGAGAGGAAAACTCCCATAATCACCTCATTTGAATAACTTGAGAAAAGCAACATGAGTATCACTCAGTGCAGGTGAGCACGATGCAGGTGAGCAGCCACAGCCAAGTAAGTGGTCTTATGTCATCCCCTCAGGCTAAATCTAGCTTGCCTTGGATTAGGGTTAGGATGAGTAGGATCATTGATACTGGGTAATTCAGACCATCCCTATGCTAGGCTTGGGAACAGACAGTGCACCCCATTGAGGTATCTCCACTTGACAGAGAATGGGTGGAGGGGTGGCTACCTCTGTGGCTCAGGGTACAAGTATACTGCCTGTGCAAGAGATGGAGGACAAGAAGAATTCCCAAAAGAGACACAGTAGATGCATTCTGCTAATTCCTGGGACCTGTAACACAGTTGGTGAGGTATTCAGTCATGTTTCCATAAAGAAAATGCTACATGAAAAGATACTGGCAACAGATATGCTAGCAAATTATATATGATTCAGTGTGGGTGTTTTCCTCTTGTAGCATGTCAGGGTCCTCAGTCAGCCTGCTGTGGTGGGCAGTAAGAGAAACGATGTCCCTTCTTCAACAGTGGCTGTGGTTCAGTTCCTCTAAACTGGTTCTTTGAGATCTTTCTGAAGCAGCAACCCTGCTCGAGAAGCTAAGCCCATCTAACTCTGATCTTGCTGTGAGGAACCATGTACCCAGTGCCTGAAGAAGCAGAAAGGGGGACACAGCAGAGGACAGAAGGAGCAGTGGAGAAGGGAGGAAGGTGAACCCATCCCCCGCTTTCAATCTCGCAGTGGCTTGCCATTAGCTCAGCAGCTCATGGTCTATGCCACCTGTAAGGATCTTCAGAAAAACACTCAAAAGAATACTTCTGCTTGTATATAACTGCCCATCTTTTCAGTAGCTTTTCCTTCTGGCAGTGCAGACCTTACACCGCTTCCCTTGCAATGACTGACACCCTGAGGGTTGCAAGGTCCTCTCCCACCATATGGAGTTGCAACAGTAAACAGAGCAGCTGTAGCAACTTGCATTTAAGGGAGGTTGCCTATATCTTTGTCCCACTCTTGCCTAGAGAGAAGCCCCACTAAACCTGATAGTTAAACCTTGGCAGGCAGGCAGAAGAGTGCGGCTGAACCAGCATTTCTTTTCATAAAGGACATGACCTTATTTTCAAAAATGATAAGTAAATTTCACAAATTACTCAGTCAAAATTATATTAAAGATACCTTTAATACCATGAATGCCAGCTTAGGCTCAGAAGTGATATGTGTGTTTATTTTTTTTCCAGGAAGTTGGTGCTGAGAATAAGTTTCTTGTATAAGACACACTAAGTGCCTCAGAGTCCAAGTGGTACGAGATAGAAATGGTAGCTAGTATCTTACCCACTCAAATTTTTGCTAAATACTCTCTCAGTTTAACTCTTCCCATGCTCTCTTTCTCTGCTTAACTATTTCTTCTCATTAAACACTGAAAACCACATACATACGTAGGCTAGCAAAGTCTCTTGACCCACTATTTTGTATTTATGAAAGGAGAAGCTATGATGAGTGAAATGAAAAGTTGGAACTTCCAGGTGTCCCAAAGGGCATTCCTAGAATATCATCTAGAAAATCCTGTCAAACTGGACACAACCTGGCACTGGCTTCATTGTAACCCCTGAAGAATTCTCTCTAGGTCCATCTTTCACTCATGATGGCCATTGCATTCCTAGATCAGCTCCATTTAGTTTGGACCCGCTATAGTTTGAAAGCAGAGAATTTTGGACATTTGGAATGAGAGTGGTCTAATCTGCTTTCCTGGGATGTGTAGTAGTGCTGTGAAAGGCACTAGAAACATAGATGCAAGCCTATTCCCTGCCTCAGAGTGATGCAAAACTACTTTAAAGACAGGGCTGCAGAAGATTAGCACTATGAGTCTTGTACCTGAGCAATCTATGCTGCTGGCAGCCTCAGCTCTTTCAAAACATTCCCATTTACCATTGGCTAGCTCTACATAACATGACTCCATCATGATTCCTAGAAACTGGCAGGTAATCCGTTCTGAAATATAAACCTCCCACATATTCTCTATTGCTCTAATTTTTTTTCTTTCTCTCCCTTTCTCTTTCCAGTTTCATTTCTATGTCAGAAAGCTCACAATTCACAGAAAGGGGTTTCAAATTGCTCAGCAAATTAGACTAATAGAAGTGTGGTTCAACGGAACGGGGCCAAAAGTCCATCACCCCCACTATCCTGTCTCTGCCAGTGACAAATAGGACAAGAAGGGCCTAGATGTGCTGGCTGCAACAGCTTGTAGCCCTGAAGCTCCTTCCCTGCCTCCTCTTCCTTCGCCTGGACCAGGAAAAGCAGAGCAGGAGCTGGAGAAAGCTGACACCACCTCCCAGACTGCCACCACTACCTGTCAAGAGCAAAGGTCTGATATGGCCAGTGCTGCAGTCCATAACCATGCAGAGCTTCACCTGGCTGCAGGCTGCTCCTCAGATCATCTGGAGAGTTTGTCCACTCACTGCTCCTCCTCTCCTCTGCACCTCCTATACAGAGGGAGTAGGGGGGTGGAAGGGAAAAGGGCAGAGTGCCCCCTGCCTCCCTGCCCTCGCTACTCCATTGTGTGACCATTCATCTGCCTTCTCTCTGCAGCTGAATCCTCACAGGCCTTCTGCCACATCGCCCCTAAAATCCCCAGGTATCCACAGGCTAACCTAGCTCAGATCTCACGGCTATCTGGGTTGAACGCTTTGGGAGCAGGGTGCCCTACCTTCTGTGCAAGAGGGCCATGACAGAGTCTGGTCAAAGAAGGAGGACCACTGAAACCTAGAGAACCTGCAGCCTGAGTTGCTCTCCAGCACAGATGACAAATACAGACTGTCTTGCCACAAACTGAGTATGTGTTGAGGAACATGATCTATCTAGAAAAGACCAGGACAGAGTGATATCCCAGTGAACCATCTACAGCACGGGTGATCCAGCTTGGAGCAGGATGCTATGTGCTTTCTCCCACTACCTCCAATGGCACCAGCACAGCTAGCATCTTTTCACCATCAGCCTGCAATGTCATACAACTGTCCAAACTGTCAGGATTTCCTCACAACCTGGGAGTTCTCTGGAGTCACTAGATCTCCATGGTCAGCAATGCCCAACAGATCCCATGTTGCTTCTCCAGCTCACAGAATGCCCCTCCCGCTCTGCCCCGGTCCCATCTGCTCCAGGGCTGCAGGGCATGCTTAAATCCCATGGTCTTCCAAGACATCCTTAAGCCCTACAGTCCTCTCTAACTTGGCTAAGTTTACAAGCCTTGCCAGGTGCCCCCTCGCATGCTACTCTACAAGACAACATGATATCCAGAGAAACCACCTTTGCACCACACCTTGACAAGACCTTTATGAATTCTTGCCCTCTCACTCCACTGCCTCATCAAACCATTCCATGCAGAAACAAAGCGCTAAGAGCTCTCCTCACCAGGAGAAGGCAAGGACCATCAGTGGGCCAGCAGGCTCTCTGAGCTAGTGCTGCGTCCTTGGGAAATTTGGCAGGCAGGGACTGTAGGTCCTGTTTTCAATGCCTGGCCCTGCCACATCTCCTTGCAGGGCACCCCTAGTCGGCATCTGGCAGCTACTTAGGTGCCTCAAGGGAGCAGTGGGTGCAGCTGGGGTGCCCTGCCAAGTGTTCCCTTCTGGTTCCCTATTTTAATCCATTGACTCTCCCCTATGTTTCTTTTTATGATTTTTGCCACTTGTGATCACTTAGGGGTTTTTTCCTCTCCAGTGTCTTCTCTTCATCATTCCTCTCTCCGTGTTTTTTTTTATTTGTTTGTTTTTAGCCTCTGTCAGGGATGGGCTGCCTCCCATACCTAAAGGGGGGAAAAAACATGGGGACAGTGGCCAATGCAGATAACTTTGGAGCAGTACAAACCAAGGGAAAATATAGTGAGTGATCTTTTCCTGGTACACTTTCCCAACCATCACAGTCTCCTAGCCTCCAGCAACTTGCAGGTCAGGGATGTAAGCAAACACTTTCTTCAGAAACATTGTTCATCAGAACTCTCCTTCTTTAGTAATATACAGTGGAGCATGTTGTATTATCTCCCCCAAATACATTAATATTAAAGGTTATGTCTGACTATGGCAAACATTACTGGGTGAACAAGGCATGCTGCACCATGCCCATAAATAAGAGAGACCCATGATGTCCTTGGAGAGAGAACAGAACTTTTATAAAGCCATGGAAGTTCTTGTTACAAGCTTCATTACAAATGCAGACCGTCTGCCCATAAACCAAAAGTCAGTTCCTGCCAATTTCCTTGTACGCTTCTAGTTCCTGGTACCTTATGAACCAGGGCTGGGTTTTCTTTCAGTAATGAAATGGAAAATGAAAGAGCATGAAGGGGCAGCAATGGCATGCTCTAACAGAGAGATACATATGAAGAGCAAAATTCTTACCTTCTTGAAGTCAGCAGGATGTTAACACTGACTTCACGGGGCCAGAGTTTCACTCTGATCTGTAGAGGCTGGCAGGCAATCTTATCGGTCTTTGGAAAGTGCTGCTATGCTTGTTATTTGTAGTATTTTCAGCAATTTTAATGACATTAAGCCCTAGGTGGTGAAGCCCCAGGAAACAGAAGGATGCAGGCAGCCTGAGTGATAATATCATGATCCCTGCTAACTCTCCTCGCTCAAATCAATACCTTCAACTGCTCCATGCAGGGCTGCAATGAAAGGAACAACACAAAGCTACCACTGGGATCCTGAAAGTTTTTGAGGGAAAACAAGCAGAGATCAGCCACAAACAAAATGTCCTGACCAGGCCACTTTCTTTTTTTCAGTCTTGGGAAGTGCTGAAAATTCACCACTGCACTTACACTCACTCTGGATCAGTCATACGGCAATTTATCTTATTTACATTTTTACTATTTCCATAGTATCTACTCTAATTGCAGCTTGTTAAAGAATTTTGGACACATTGTATGCAGGTGCTTAACTCCACCATAAATATTTACAGCAGCATTGCCACTCAGGAGTTTTCACATGTGGCCTTTTTAGGCAATAATTTATGTGTGGTTTAAGTCTTCTGATGCATTAGAGCATGCAGGTGAAATTTCTCTTTAAAAGTGCAAACAGTGACATCAAGTATTGCCTAATAGCTAGAACATGCTTCACATAATATTCATGCTGTTTTGGGATCTAATCTTTCAAGTATTCTACGCCTGGCCCTAATAATGTCTTCTTTAGTTTTCTATAGCCTAACACATGGGCTGGTTTCTTTTTACAGTGTTGGTTTTTTTTTTAAAATCTTCCCACCTCTCCCACTTCATTCATTGGCAAAAGACCCAACTGAACCAAATGGCAAAGGAAGCAAGAGGAAACCTGCAAGGAGAACTTATAAAACCACTCTCATCTTTTAAAAAACTAGTTTCTAAAAATGCATGTGGCATACATTGTGTGAATAGAGCTTTGTGAAGAGGTCCCTTTATTATTTAAATTCAGGTAAGAATTTAACAAAAACACTTCTGAAGTTTAAAGAATTGAAGCTGGTGATGACAGAGATTAATGTTCAGTTTCAGGGAATCCACTTATTAATTTTGTCAGGCTGAAAACAACGGTTAACAGTTTCCAAAATAGCTGAACAATGTCAGCAAACATTTGCTTTGACTGAACTGAGACCCTCCCTTGCCCTAAGATCAGCTCGGGGACATTTTCAGAAAGGCTTTCTTTATCTCTTGACAGTGTGAAAAAAAACTTTACCTGCAAATTGACTGGTGTGTAGAAGGAAGCTATCATTCATGCTAATGGAGCCCATCAGCTTGCTTTCACTGTACCATGATACCCTGGAGCAAAAAATGTGAAGCCTCTTAAGCCCTGAGCTTAGCAATAGGATTTAACAACTCTAAAATGCCTACCTTCCTCTGTACACAAATTGTCCACCACTATCCCACACGTTTCTGTGACAGCTGGTCAATGTAAACTAGGTCTTAAAAGATTTTATGTTGATTTTTATGCTTTGGGAGCTGTTTGCTTAAAATAAACCATATAATTTTTAAAAAGCAGAGGCACAAAGATACACTGGAAAACTGCAGTAGAAAACAGAGCAGAAAATTGTGCAGAAAATTGTTTACAAAGCTCCCAGTAGTTTGGTAATGCGAAGCATCTTCCCCGCTCGCTGCACTCCCCAAATAAAATGTTGGTGGGCACATTTTGAAAGCGTTAGAGATCACAGCTTCTGCAAAAACATCACTTTTATAAAATGTGAAGGCATGAGAAGGGTTAATCCTAGAACACAAAGCCAGAGAACAAAAGCATGAACGAGCTGGTCCCAACTGCACTGGATCTTTGACTGGGACACTCAGGTGGGTTAAGATGCACCAGATGTGTCCAAGTGGCCAGGAGCATCTTTGTTAGAGATGATTTACCCTTTAATAGTATCATAAGGCAAAGAAGCATTCAGTGGGGGGAAGAAATGGCTCTAAGCCATAACTGGCAAATGGGGAACATCAGCCTACTCCCAGCCTGGCCTCCTGAGATCAGGAGCCTTGCCTGCCCCGGTATCTGACACACCCCATCTCAGGCAAAAGAAGAAGGGTTGAGACAAAGGGCTCATTGACAAGCCCTGCATCTCAGGTCTCTTCTCTTGCCCATAAAAGCTGATTGTAACTCTCCAGAGCTGGTCCTATTGGCCTCCACCCTTCACTGGACCCTCTCCAAAAGTGTGAAAGCTCTGAAAGCACTACCCTCCTCATAATCCAATCAACACTAGGTACTGCCAGGCAGAAGTTAACAAAAATGAAGTAATTGGTATGGGAAAGAAAAAAAAAACCCTCAGGAATATGACCAAAGCCAAAAGAGAAGCAGCAAGATTAAACAGAGCAAGGGCAGGGTGGAACAGCAGTCCTCACATACAGCACCAAGCAGATATCCTTCACTTCAGGTGAGACAGCAATTTATGCATCCTTCCGCTGTGGATAGGTGGCAAAATAAGACTGGTCAGGAGTAGGGTCAGATGGTGAAATACAACAGGACAAGGAAGCAAACCACCCCGAGAGAAGTGTTTTATGAAAACCTGCAGTGAAGTGTAATGCTCAGAGTCTTCAGAGCCCATGAGACTGGCCAGGACTGCTGCCTGCTTGATGGAGACATCCTCAGAGTCAGCCCAAATGCCAGTGTCCAACCAGGACACGTGGGAGCCTGGAAGAGCCACAGGGAGGGCTGGGAGTTCCCCTTCCCTGCCTGAGGTGAGGTGAGAGTTTGTTTTCAGAGGGTAAAAAGGGTTGAGGTAAAGATGGACTCTTTCTCTGGAGGTATCTTTAAAAGTCCCAAAGACACAGTAAGTTAAAATGCAATGCTTGTAGGCAGGTAAAAGAGGATGAATTAATATTTTCAGTAAACAAAAAAAGGTATCTTTCACAGGCAGCTGACAAAACCTTTTTCTTCTGGCAGCAAAGCAGCATTACATCTCTGAAAGTCCTTTAATGTAAAGTGCTGAGACCCATTGCAACTGAATGGTGCTGAAAAAAATAATGTGGTTGAACCACTGAGGAGTCACAAATAGAAGAAGTAAATCTCCCTTTACATGTTGGTGAGTTGGAAAAAGGGAAGCATCTTTTTTAAAGATGGAACAAAGGTGGATTGCTTTCATGCCAACAGAAAAAGATTAGTCACACGTAAATCTTCATACAGAAGAAAAAACACCTAACACAATCCTGGGCGTGTTTGGTTCGGACACACTGCTACCACAGAAGATTTAGATGACTTCCTGGGTAAGTACAGGTGGGTAACTAGGAAGAAGAGCCAAGGAACCACAGCATCATCCACTGCTGCTGGCCTGTGACAGGGCATTTTAATGAAAGAGGCATGATTTGGTCTGGTTTTCTTCCACTGGCATGCCACTGCAGGAGTATCTCTCTCAAATGAAAATTAAACGGGATTATCTAGGGTGAAAACAGAAATAAAAAGATTTCCAAGATGCCTTGATACTGGAAGATCTAAAAGTTGAGAGAGATATTTCTGGAGACTTTCTTCACCTTGGGACTTTGTAACAACCAACATTTCACATGAAACTTCTAGATTATTTTTTTTTAATGCAGAACTGCACCATCAGTTATCACTTTGATAACTCAGTTAATTCTTATGTCTCTTTAACCCTGGGAGAAAATTCATAATCCAGGACACTCTGGCTGTGCTATGAGCATCTACGTTTATTTTTCATTGCACTTCTCTGAGTATTTGAGATAGCTCTGCTCACCTGGAATACTTCTTACCCAGAAAGTCCAATTTCTCAGCTACCAGACCTGAGATGCCCTCCAACTCCCTCACTATATGCAGCCTCCTGTTTTCTGGATGTGGAGGTGTGTTTGTTGTCCACATGGGGCATGCATTCAATGCATTTTCAGCACTCTAGCCCAGGCCCTTCTCAGCCAGTCCCACTGTGCTACTTTGCGCAGTGATTTGCCTGTGAGTCAATTCAGTCTGGTCTCACAAAGTCTTTTTCACTAATATTCAGTCCCCCCAGCTATAGGCAGCAATTCCATTCTCCATCAAGCAGCCTTGGACTCTTGGTCTGCTGCCCATGTCTCAATGGGTATGGCACCAAAGGACTCTGAGAATAGATAGGAGTTTTAAAGGCAGATTTTTGATGAAGACTACAGAAGTCCTACCAGAAAGTATAATAAGTCTTTCTAAAAATTATTTCTTTGCATCCTGTTGTACCATAAAAGTACACTACAGACCATAGATTGTCTGGACTTACAAATGAATTCCCAATGTTTAATCTATCTGAATTTCTTTCTTGTGGTTTTTTACTTTAGTGTAGTCCTTCACTAAACATTTTTCAGCCATTAGCTCAGGACTATACATTTTTCATTATTAAACTGCCTCATGTTTTCATTATATCTGCATGTCAGATTTTACTTAGTGATATATCAGTGGGATCACTTCTCTTATTACTGCACTTGAATTCCTTTTCTGAGAGAAATACAGTTATTTCAGATGAAAGAGGGCTTCTCAAAGCTAAATGGCCATGAAGCATATTGTCAAAACAGCTACTCAAATTATTCTTGCTGGACCCATGACAATTTGTATAAACTGAAGTAATATCAAAGTAATATCCATTACGAAAAGGGAACCAAACTAAAAATTATCTCGTTGGGGCAAGGTGCTACATATAGCTGAAGGAAACACCTGCCCCATGGAAGAGCTGCTTAAATAGACAGGACAGACAAAAAGTGTGAGAAAAGTAGTGTTGTTGCCCCATATTATAAACTGGGACTTGAGTCATAGGGTGAGTAAGTGATCTGGAGAAGGTCACACAGGAAATCTGTGTCACAGTTGGTTATTAAACCCAGATTTCCTGATTTGCCACTGAATCCCATAATTACAAGACCATCCTTCCTGCCACTTCCAACTCTATCTATAAAGTACCTTACCAGTTGGGCAATGATTTACAGGAAGAAAAAGCCTTCCGTGCATCCTGCAGCATGATCTTGGGTGACTCTCATAATTGGGTTTGAATCCATGGCCCTAGAGCCTGGCTGAGAAATTGCATTTCCTCATCCCCATCAGGCTGCTGCCTACCCTTGTGCAGGTGTCCTCTGACCCAGCTCGTGCCCTGGTGCCCAGCCTGCTCCGCTCCCTCACACCACCCTTCCCTGCTCCTTGGCAACAGCTCCTCTCATAGCCCTCCATGCAGGCATCTGAACCAACCCTGCCGCTGCCTTCTGGTTTGGTAGGGATTTCTCACTTCATTGTGAGGAATTCTGGCTAGTGGGGCTGGAGAGAGAAGGCCCTGGAGACCTTCAGGGCTGATCCTGCGGTGCATTTAGTGATTCTACTCGAAACTTATGAAACGGGGTCACAGCGCACACAGGCTAGCTTAATCTCATACCTCATACTTCAATAAAAAGGAGGAAAAAAGACTAAAGATGGCAGTGTCAGGGTGGGGGAGGACCTACCGAGATTTCTACCAACGGGGGAGGAGACCTGGGGCTCCAGGAACATCAGATTTCTTGGAGATTTGGGGAGCATCTGGAAATCAGAAGGCAAAGGAGATTGGGCTGGGACTCCTGTGAATAAGAGATGGAAAAGAGATGTGAGGATGTGAAGTGGACACAACTCAGCCTAGCTAGGAAAGGAAGCAACTGAAAGCAAACAGCAAATGTCTGAAATACCAAGTTTAGCAGAAAGATAATTATACAATGTCGCAGATTTCCATAACTTGCTGAAGAAGACTCATCAGTTCTATAGATGAAAAAATAATTTGGGTCTGTTCTTAATGGTCTTCTGAGAGGCTTGAAATCTGTTTTTGGAAGTGTTAAAGAAGTAGGTAGGGGAAATAAAGAGAAGATACAGACAGGCAGCCCTCCCTATGGAAGAAGCAGCAAACTAATTTTCAAGTTTAAAAAAACAGGGCCATATGGCTGGATGGTAATGCAGGGCTGAACCCTATTTAATATCAGCATTAACACTATAGAAGCTGTTGCTATAGTAGTGACATCTGGAAGAAACCTTCAAATAGATTATTCTCTAACCTGGATGAAGGATTCTGCCAGTCTGTCTGTCAAAGAAAGCATTCAGTGCAAATCAGTAAGAAAGATCTTGTTACCTGAATGCAATGTAATTTAGTGGCTAATCAGTTTGACAACATTAGAAATATAAGGAGAGAAGAAAAGAAGAATAGAAGCCAGGAGACGTAATTAACAGCCAGGAAGCAGAAATTACTCCAGGAACACAAGGAGAAGCATCAAACTTCTATATGCCACTATCCCCTGAACTTGATCTGTAAAATCACACCTTGACTCTGTTCCCATTCTAGTTGATACCCACTGTTCATAGACTCCACCTAAAAAACAGTAACATTACCAATGGATAGTATTATTGTTAAAGATGAGAGCTGCAGGCACAAAATAATTCTAATTGCCAGAACAGTGATAGATACAACGTCCCATCTTTGTTTAATGTTGGTTTGAATACCTGTTTTTCTTTGGCCAAGTGAGAAGGTTCCTCTTGACTAATTAAAATGAGTCTGCTGAGCGCAGACATTTGGCAGCCTCTGGAAACTCAATTTCTCCCTGTAGCTGGCCTCTCTGGCTGGAACAGTATGTGAAATTGTTGCTAGAAAGAGGGGTTTGTCGGCCTGTTTGTTGTTTTATATTATACTTACACAAAAGCATTTTAGACCTGATTTACTACTTCTGACACTGAAGAGATCAGCTGAAGTTGACAGGAGCGATCCTCAGCACCACTTGCACCTTATGTAGTCACTGGAATCATAAAAGAGTGTAAGAAAATTAGCAGTGCCATTTCCATCCACTTGCACAATGTACAAAACAAATGCATGTCAAACACTCTGATGTGAAATCATGATCATGACCATATGTTTTTGGAAGGTAACAGACTGTATGTGGGGGATACAGCATTTAACTCTAAAGTTGTAATTGAAAAAATCTTGGAAATAGTAGCTGACATTTTTCACACTTGTTTTCAAAAAATACTGTCCTTTACATGCTTTAATGTATTATACCTATTTGTTTCCTGCAGGGAACAAAATTATTTATTAATTGAATAGACCTTGACATTCATCAAAGGTCTTACCTCGATCCCTTCAAAGTCAGTATGGGTGAATACCTGGTTTCACCCTGTATGTCTTCACTATTCAGGGGAGCAGATCCGACACAATTTCTGACTTGCAGCCCACAGGCTTCCCATGGGAGCAAGGGAATCCTGCTTATCAAGAACAGGCATGGGCCCACACTTAACAGGTTACATATATTTACCCCGTGAAGGCAACAGAAGTTTTGTTGTAGAGTCCAGTGGGAGCAGATTCTTGCAGAGTTCCCTAATGTCATCTAACGTGCCACCTGCAGACATCTCAGAAAATAAGTGTGTTTACAGTTCACGCTGACCTGGTTCTTCTCAGACATGCGTGAGTGGGAGCTAGATACACTACTCATATCAGTAACATTTAATACCAATATTACCTAGATGTAACACACAATGTGCTATTTTCAGTATGTCATATCCCTCACACAAACAGTAATTCTGGACTTTCTTGTTCAGGAAGCCGAGTTAGCATGTACAAGGGTCAGCACGGTTCAAGAGGTGAAAATAGAGACAACCTTCAGACCAAAAAGCCTGTGCCTTTTGCAAATCTTGTTTTACTTGAATATATAAGGTTGATAAAATTACGTAATACCAGAACTCACGGAGTCTAAGCAGGAGTAGCTGTAAAAAGGAAGAAAAAGTAGATGGAGCACTGGAAGAAAAATAGAGGTTTTGTTCTAGTTCTGAGAAAGTGGTTAAGAAGTCCCTGGATGGGTGTCATGCAGTTCTTACTCCGGCAAAACTGCCACTGACTTTAACTGCAGTTCACTCAGTTGGATCAGCCTGCTAATCAACTAAGCACTTTTCATTTCATGGCAATAAGAAGGTGTGCTGAAAATGCCATCATATCTCTAACCATCTTCAAAGCCTAGAATGTCTTCACACCATTTCATGGGTTTCCCCCTTCCAGTACTAAAAAAGGATGCTATAAAAGTCATGATTTAAATGATATATTGCAATTTTATGGACTTGGAAGCTAATTTTGCTTAGAAGCATTTTTATGGACTTTGGAAGGCAAGGGCAGGGGGAAGCAGAGCTCCTAAGATCAAAAACTTTCCTTCTGTAGGAAAAGGTTTCAGGGGGGAGCAGTTTCTGCCTCCTCTGGATAGGACTCAGTTGCTTCTTAAGTCTCCAGTATTGAAAGGTTTTTGCTGAAAAATACATGTAAATACAGAATCCATTTTATCTGCCTTGCAAACAAAAGAGATTATTTTCAGCTCCTGTTATGAGAGGGAGAAGGCGGCGGGGTCTTTCCAGGGAAAAGCTGTAAGATGTTTTCCTTAATTAGTTTAATTACAAAATGTACTAAGACTATTAGATAAACATTAGGCTGTTTTCAGGTTCAAAACAGGCAGATGTTAGCAGGATTAAATCAAAATACTTTATATGCCTTTGAAGATTTTTTTTTTACTCAAAGACCTCAGCTCTTGTTTTTTTTTTTCTTTTTAGGCTCTGTAACAGCTGATATTATGAGATTTTTTTTCTTTTGATTAGAATTATGTCCATCTAACTCATGCAAGTCAGCTTTCATTAGCAAAGGAAGCAGGATTTGGCCTATGGTATCACATTTCTGGAATCTGATGATTTCTTTTATATTCATCCATTCTCCCTGCTCTGATCAGACTCTAATTATAGCCAAATTACAGCTATTGTCTCAAAGGCTGAGTAACATATTTGTGGTATTTGGGGGCGAAACAGAAGATGGCTGATTTAAAAATAGGAATTATACAAAGTAATAAGAGTTGTTTATAATAATTTTTTATGGAAGATGGCAATCATGGGGAGGGGAAGGCATCTTTATATGCAAGTAGGAGAGAGTGTACAGTTTGCTGAATCAAAGTTGTCTTTCTACAGCTTCCCTCAATATTAACACTTCACCAGCCTCTATGAGGTACTGAAGAACTACATAACTCCAGGGTAGGAAGTATAAAACATGCTGCTTTTGGACCTAATGAAGAGTTAACGGAATATATCAACAGATAAAGTACCACTGGACAAACAGAACACATAAAACTAAAATTATGTCATAGTTATAGACACACTAAGAGAAGAAATAACACTATATTAACCAAATATGTTAAGAACTGACCCCCATGCTCGTGTATACTCATGAGCAATAAAAACGCTTCTCTGAAACCATCGAAATTATTTCCAAACTGAATATAGGACAATGGCATTTCAGTCACAAACATCCTTAACTATGATCATTTTATCATCTAGGATTGACAACCTGACATAACCACTTTTAAAGGTATGAATGTCATCAACCATGAATTAAAACAGAACTCAAGGTAAAAAAAAGCAATAAACTATTTTGGTCAGAAAGGCAGTTTGCAGTGCTAATATATTTACAAAGCATTTTTACTTTGTCGCTTTTAAAATCTATTGCTAAAGACTACCTCTAAGGTTGTTTATTACCGGCCTGCAAATTACTCCAAGACACAAGCAGAGCCAAATTAAAGACTTCTCAAACATTCTTGCATATCAATAGATGTTGCTTTACCAGAACAAGGCTAAATGCAGTATATTTTATTGCATTACCTTGCTGGTCACCTAAGTAAGATGAAAATGTAAAAAGCTTTTTTAGCATTTGGTTTTCAAGAGGAGATTTGGGTACTTGGCAGCCTCTTGCCTCCACAGCTGGTCTAAAAACGTTAAGTGTGAGTTCATTATTTTCTCTGAGACTATCTTTACTAGCATCCACTGAGTAGACAAAAACAACAAAACCCACCAGGCAGGCTGATGATGACCAGACAGCTTCACAAAAATCCATGAAACACAGCAAACCAGTATAGGAATAACGCCACAAGGACAGTGATATACCACTACACATTCAGCAAAAAAGTATGCATTGTGAGTATGTGCTCTTGCACGTGCACGCGCAGCCCAGTGGCCTACCCTTCACACATGATAATCGCTTTAAAAGCCTTTGATGAAAAAATACTGGCTAAAATCCCTGAAATGTTCTTTCTGTACACGAACTGAGATGTGCAGTTCCTTCTCTGAAAGAACTGTATAAATATCATCAGGTGTAAAGTAATGCAATGACCATCACATTTCATTAAATGACTAAATCTATTAAATGATTAAATCCTTGGGCACACCAATTCATGTCAAGTGTAAACATACGGTGAAACACTTTTAAATCAATTACCTGATGATAAAGGAATAATCTTCTTATTTAAATGAAAGCAATTAATGTATGTCAGGGCTATGCATTTAAGAGGTTTCCAGGATCAGAACCATCCATTTGATAGTACCTAAACTCACACTTTCAGAAGTTAGATTAAATATCTCTAGCAGATGTTGAGTAGTATTAAAGCTCAGGGAAAACTACATAGTGTTTAGGGGTTTTTTTCTTCCAGCTAATTTCATTCCATAGGATCTCACAACTTTGTACTTTACACAACATTGAAATGCAGCCACTAATTCTCCTTCTGCCATTTGTTTCAGTATCAGTAAGCAAGATACCAGGAGGGAAGCAGAAGTGGCGATGCTGCTCCACTCATGCAGCTAAGAGGTGGCATTGTGGAGTTCCTACTAGCAAGGTTGACATGAATAGCATGTGAACAAGAAAAAGAGTTGTGATAGGGCCAGATGATGTGCTCTGCAGCAGCATCTCAGCTGCTCAAGATGATTATGGCTGTGGGGCCAGGCACAGCATCCCTGTGCTGGACTGGGCACATAATCTGCTTGTTGTGAGACACCTGGACCACAAAAGCTGAGACTTTTGAGTGACCCCAACATGCACCAGGCTAGCTGACAAAGAAGAAATACAGTCACTAGTTTAACCAAGAGCATTTACAGAAATTGCATGCAGGACCTGCCACATTTTCTTTGACTCCATCTTGCCAACTAGGCCCGTCTCCTGTTGTTGGCAGGAACTGCGGCCCTTGGTCTTGCTCTTGGCAAAGTCAACCTAAGGATAAATTAACTGCCACTGCCTCCCTTTTCACACTATCTCTGTCTCCTTTACTCCTTTCAGCCTTTTAGTTCCCACTTCTACAGATACCTTTTTTTAAAAATTATTTTTGCAGTATCATGGCATGGTGGCATTGATGGAGAGGTGGATGTTACCCCCTCAGGTCCACACACCCTTTCTCCCTCAACCTGTGATCCATTCACCTCAACATGGCCCTCACCAGCACCAGAGGTACCAAGCACCATCATGGTGGCAGTACTAGGAGTCACCCAGCACATGTGACCACTAAGAGGTCAGGTCCTAAGCAGAAGAATGTTAGTGAACACCAAGCATGAGCTCAGGCGGTCTGGCCATGGGCCCTAACTGAAGAGCAGCCTTCAGTGTGCCTTGTGTTGGGTACTAGGAACTTGCTGGAAAGGTCTCATAGTGTTGCACTGTGGGTATGCTGAATGATGTGCAGTGTTAAGTGATACTCATGTGCAGCATGACCATGCCCATGTAATGCAGAGTGAAACTGCGTTGCACGTGGCTTGTGCAAGAAATCTAGCCTCCATGAAAATACAACATACAGTCATTCTGTGTCAGGGCCCTAAGGCAGCCCACTTAAGTGGTAGCGACAACCGTGGGCATTGGTGGAGCACACTAGTACCCATTCTGCTGAGAAATAGTAGCATGTTTCTGGAGCAGACACAGCAGTTCATCCAGCACGAGTTCAGTATTCTCCAGCATTGCAGGGCATTGCGTGGGTTAGACGTACCCAAGGTTGCAGCAGGATGGCTAGCTCTCCCTTCTCAGTGCCTCCCTCCAGCTTTCACCCTAATTCTGTGAGGAAGTAGTTGCTCTTCCCAGCATGTGAGGCAGGGAGATGTTCCAGCCTGCTGCCAGCCCAGGGCTCAGAAACTTAAGTTGTCAGATGCAGGCAGAATCACGTAATTAGGTAGATTGCTGCAGATAGGGTGCAGATAGAGATGGAGACGTGTCATGAGTCTTGGGACTTTCTTTTCCTTTGGTTGACTGGCCTTTGGTGCCAGACCTTTCCTAAAGTTTCACTAGTTGTATCCTTAGTTCAGTCAGTCAATCTACTGCGTAGGTGCCTGGCAATTTTCTCCTCCCTGCCCTTCCCTTTGTCCCCTCCTCCCACAGCTGTATTTTAGGTTTTTTTGGCTAGGGTTTCACTGTATCCTGCCACGCAATCTGTCTAATACCTATGTCTATATGGAAAACATAAAATCAGAGGGGGAAAAAACAGTCACACTGAGAAACCCTTCCAGGATCACTACGCCAGCTGTAAAATCTTTGGACCTGTCTGTCTTTGCTCTTGTCCCATTCTGAGAGCCATTTCCAGAAGGGATGCACAGGACCCTTAGATGTAGAGAGGTCCTTGGCCTACAGAGTCCCAGTCTTGGCTGACTGCATCATGAATGATGACAAAATTTATTTCCCTCCACAACCTATTACATAGCTTGGCTTTGATTATTACCACATCCTGCATCCTAGGTTTCACCAACAATTTTAAAAGAGTCCCCATTCATGCAGGATGATACAGAATCAGACCCTCAGGGACATCATATGCAGTATAAATGTATCACACTGAAATATTTGACTCATAGTAACTTTTCACTCTCACTGCCCTTATATCCCCAAATTGACTTCTGGAACTTCAGCTCTGGTTTACCTCCAGCGTACGGTCTACATACCATATATGTCAGGAAAAACTTTGAGCTCTCTCCCATTTCTGCTGAACTTTGTCACAAATTCCCCTTAACCTTTAATGCGTAGATTCAAGTTCTTTCTCTAATGACTGAAGATCACTTTTAAGACCAGACCACTTCTAAGCATTAAAACCTGGGAAATAAGTGTAAAAGACCCTCTTCTACTGTTTCCAAACCCAAATAATTAACTGAATTACTTAATTTCAAAATCTTTCAGAGTGGAAAAAAATGTCCTGTCTGAGACTCTCCACACCAAACTTAAGCCACAAATACGTTTTTACCGTGACCATTTACAACTGGGAAATGTGTGGTTTATACTGGAATGATTATACAGCTTTAGCTTGGGATGTCATAGGCCTTCTGGTAAGGTGAGTAAGTAAGAACGGAGCCAGTTCTGATCCTTCACGCATATGTTAGGCACAACTATTGCAGTAAAGCAGCTCCCTGGCCCTTCGCACAGAGTTTTACCAGTTCTGGGTTTTGTGGAATTCTTTTTCTAATAAAGTATATGGTCTAAGGCCCAGCTTGAAACAAAAATGCTTGTTGCTTGCTGAGTTGTATGAACTTTGGAAATATGGCAATAAAATGGACACATATGTTCTATTATTATTATTATTATTATGCTTAAGGGCTACAAAAATAAATCATTCTCCAAGCTCACATGGACAAAATGAGCACTGCCTTCTGTGAGCGTCTGTACTTACATGTATCTGTTTACTTAGATGCATCTGTTCTTGATATCTCGTGGAAAAATCAAATATTGTATCTTATGAAAAACCATTGCTGACGCATTGTTCAGAAAATCAATTCTAAACCAGAAGTCCATTAAAAAAACTGAATACCTGGGTCTCTCTGCTTGGAACTCTCTTTTATTGTTATTAATAGATCATTTATCTTCAGTATGGTTGGAGAAAAAAATTCCTTTTTAAAGTGATGAAATGTAGAGATTTGCAAGTGCTGAAACCCCCTGATCTCCCCCTCTCTCTCGTCACCTGATACAGGCTTAAGGTTTCACAGTTTGTAAAAATCAATGGGAAGTTCTCCCCTTGCCAGTGGCCCGGGCCAATTTAATAAGTACCTGAACAGAGAGCTGGCCTGTCCAAGGGGCAGTCACCTCTTGCCTGGCAGGAGGAGCTGCGAGGGCCAGGACACTGGAGCTCATTGTGTCCCCGTGTGAAGGCCCTAATCAGCAGTGGCGAGATTTCTTCTCCGAATCCAGCTTCCTCCCCCAGGACTGACTGTAACCCGGAGGGGAACCTGCCAGGGGATGGCCAACTTCTGCCACAGGTTGCAGTTACCGGGGGTGGGGGGACTTCATGTTTCCCGTAAAGGGCTTTCTCCTCTCTCTTTCAGACAAGCACTTCGCAGGGAAACTCCAAGCAGCTGCTGGGCAATTTCCTTTCAACTCTGTCCCAGCTTCACTGTTTACAGTTTTATGAAGGCAGCTCCGACTGCCCCTTCTCCTTCTCTCCCTCCCACTTGTTCAAGTCTGTCGATACCCGATCCATGAACATTTGTTTCCTCCTTCCCTGGAGGAGTTTTGCGCTCCACTGACCTCAAGTTCAGCCCCAGCGAGGCTGGCAGGAGGGCTCAGCTGGCTCTGGTTTCCCCACTTGCTGCAGTCCCCTGTGTTGGACAAGCAAAACCAGTGTAATTCAAGCAGGGGGAACCCTTCCCTTGCCAGCTCCTCACACCGCCCTGGGCTCTGCCGCTGGGGAAAATTTCACCCACCCTGGTCCCAGCCCACGGAGGTGAACCCCCTACGCTCTGTCCATGGAGGCCACTGGTGCTGGGGGTGTACGGGAAGGTCTGGACCCTCGCCCCTGCTCTGGCTACCCTTAGCTCTCCTCCCTGGTCTACACCGCTCCACGCTCTTCCACACCGCGCACCGTGCACCTCACCGCACACCCACGACCTTGCCGCACCTTCCCCAGGTGGGTCCTGACCTTGCAGCACTGCTGTGGGTGCACAGGGATGCAGCAGCGAGGGGTGGCAGTGGGATGGATGGATGGATGGATGGATGGATGGATGGATGGATGGACAGATGGACGGACGGATGGACGGACGGACGGACGGAGGGACTGTGTGTTTTAACTCCCCTCGCAGCTTGATCTCCAGGTCGTTCCCCTCCCACCCTGTATCAATATTCTTCAGCATCAGACCTTTCTTGCCTCCCCCCACTCCTCTCCCCACTTCTTCCCCCTCTTTTCAGCAGCGACAAAGCCTTTTTCTTTAACTCCTTCGGGCTGTCCGCTGCGATCCCCCGGAGATGGATTGAGGAGGGGTTGGGAGGTCGGGGCTTTCTGCCTGTCACCAGCTGCGCGGCGCCCGCCTAGTGCGCGCCGCCCCGGAGAGGGGAGCCGCGGGGATGCGCGGAGCTGCCGCCGCAGCCGGCCACTCGCGGCGGGGACGCGAGCGGGAGCCGCGGGTGGAAAGAAAGGGTGCGCGGGCGGGCGGGCAGCGGCGCAGACCCCCGCGAAACCCGGAGCAGGGGAGGGGAGAGTCTCGTACCCCGGCTCGGCGGATAGATCAGCCCGGCTTTCCCGCCGGCTTCCGCGGCGACCCGCGGAGGGTGCGCGCAGGCAGGCAGCGGGCGGCGGGCGGCGGGGAGCTCCCGCTGCCCGCACCGCGGCTCCGCAGCCCGGCGGGGAGAACCGCGCTCATTCCCCTCGGGCGGAGCCGCTTCGGCGCTGGCCCCGCGGCACTGCGAACCCGCTGCCCCGCCGGTGGCTCCTCCTGCGCCACCGACCACCCAAATGTTTCTTAAATGGCGGAATTCGTTGCTTTCTAATTAGCGGCGCCCGAATCCCTCTGCTTTGTCTTGTTCTTGCTGCTACGCGAGTGCATGTCAAACAAGGGAAAAATACCTGTATTTTAATTAAATTACCTCGCCCAGCTCGCGGAGGAAAAAATCCCCAAACCAACACACATACACGTTTTGGGAGACAATCTCTTTACTTTCTGCTCTCCTCCGCTCGCTTCGCCCGGGGTTATTCATCCCGGTTGCCGCGCTGTCGTTTATTCGCGTATATTTACGATTCCCGACAGTCGCATAGTAAAGCTGTTTACTCAAACTGCAGCGCGGGAACCGAGGCGAAAAGATTTTGGGAAGGATGTGAAAATGAATGCGGTTTGATAGCGCCGGGACTACGGCGGGGCTCACACAGAAATCGCGCTCCCGGTGCCGGTGCCGGTGCCGGCGCGTTGGGCGTGCGGGGCTGGCGGCGCGGCGCCGAGCCCTCGCCGGGAGCCGCGACAAGCCGAGCGGTCCCTGGCGCCGAATTGCCACCGACCTGGGGCTCTTTTTCCTTTTCCCTTGCACACCGGTGGCTGGTGGAATAAGTGTGCGCAGCCTTTGGCTTTGATTGCTCTGAAGCGCGCACCACAAACAAGGAACTTCTCGGTGGTTCCTGTGAATCAGCCACCGGCGGGGCAAGTCCTGATGCTCAGGAAACGCAGCCGGGCTGGTGTCGGGAAGGAGAGTGGGCATCTTTTTTTTCTTCTTCTTCTTCTTCCCGGAGGTTTATGTGAAAGAAAAAAAAATCCCTTTAAAGTGCGTTTTAAAGTGTCGGATTTTAGGATAAAACAGGAAGTCCCTCGGCAAAGGGTTTAGGTTCAGTTCGAGGAGTTAACTCGTTCCTCCGCGCCGCGATGCCGGCGGGGGGGGTGACAGGGCCCGGCCAAGCCGAGCCTGGCTGGTCCGAGCCGAGCCGAGCCGAGCCTTGCCGCTCCTCGCCGGCTCCGCGGCTCTGGGAGCCACACGCCGGCGTTACTCGAAATGTGTCCCTTCATACAGGGTTTACAAAACTCGACTCCCACCGGCAAGCAGCTCCTCAGGAGCTAAATGACCTGCTCCTATCGGCCGAGTTTACCGCTTGCCCTTGGGGTAAAGCAACGGTAACCTTCCAACAATAAACTTCCCCCGGAGGTGGAAACGAGATTCCGAGAGGTTGCTGATGTCTCCCCTGGATTGTCCTAAATGTAACATTTTGCGTAGTCTGTAGTGGCTTCCAGGTCATTAAAACACCACAGAATTATTGGGGGTGGGGTGGAGGGGTGTTCAAAGACAAGGGGCCCCGAGCTTGCAGGGGGAGACATCTATGTGCTGGATTCTAGGAGTGGGGAACAGCCATCTGCCCTCGAGCAAGCACTTACTTTCCTCTTAAATCACCCCTTTCAAACCCAATTCACCTAATCCAGTGAGGACCTGAGCCTCTTTCTCCCTGGTACAAAAAAGTGTGGGTTGTTGGGGCTCTGGGATGGTTGGCAAGCTATCGATTTCCCAGCTATGGGGAAGAGGGACTGAATGCAATTCAGCAGATGCAAACAGGCAGAGCCTAGCTGAGAGATTGTTTTCCTCCAGAAAGTAACCTTGCAAGATGCTGAGGTTATTGACTTTGGAGTGGGGAAGGAGGTGTCTGATAATCAGCTCACTCTCTATCTCCCTTAGATTTATAGATCAGGGCCTCTCCGTCACTCCTGAAAATATAATCATGCTGGCAATAAACCCTGAGGGAAGAATGAGACAGCAAGTGTTTTTTCCTTAGAGCTAACACAGTGACCTTTGAGTTACATACCGAAACGAGGCACAATGTTATAGCACGCCCAGCAGTGGTGCATTTGATGGCCCTGCCTTGGCTAAGCTGCCGGTGAAGGTGCCACAGCTGTCCCAGCGCATGCAGGGCTGGCAGCGCTTCCCACGCCCACAGTGCAGGGGGACCCAGGGCACAGTGCCTTGCTCAGGGTCTGAAACTGCTGCCACAAGGCGCAGGGCTGGTTTCACGACACTTGGTTTAGGAAGGGGGAGATATCTGTCTTACTTTGTTTCACCAGATGGGAAAACTGCACCAGAGGGACTGCTTTTTTTCTTCTTTCTTTCTTTCTTTTTTTTTTTCTTGGACAGAAACATTTCCTGTCTTCTTTGCAAAAATGTATTTTATGACCATTTTGCTGTGCAGACTTCTCTCTCTCTGGACATTGCGCAGAGTAACGCAACACCTTCAATCTGTGGAGCAGATACCTCTGCTAGCTTTGGTTTCTTTATCTTGGAACATGCCTTTGTCACTCTTCGACCTGTTCTTGCTCTTCGGTGAAAACTCACCTTTTTACAAGCTGTCAAACGTAACACTAACAGCTGAGCATTCCTTGGGAAGAAAACATATTTACTTAAAAATCACTTAGTATTTATGGCTCCTTGATTTTTTATTAGCCTTTTAACAACGTCTCTCACTTTAACGCTAATCCAGAGGGAAGGGGCTCTCTCCTGTGCCTGTAGCAGATACATCCAAACAGAGAAGGGGAAAAGAGTTGTTTAATCACTTCAAGTATTTCTGATATTTAAGGCCATTTTGGAACAAGTAAAAGACCCCCCTTCAGTGTGCCCTCCACTAAAAAAATAAATTTTTTTTCCAAATTCCATGCTCTAGCTGGTGATAAGCAGGATTCAAACAAACAGCAAAAAAGGCTGCAAATGCAACCGCTCCTGCAATCCCATTCGGCAGAGGAGGCAGTTTCCCAGGGGACCTACAGTTAACGAGGAAGAACGTAATCAGAAGATGAAAGTTTGGCCCTTGACACAAAGATGGCTCAGGCTTCGCAGCTCTCCTTCACTTTCTTTCCTAAACTCAGTCGAGTAACCCCAGCCTGCCCACAGTCTGGCAGACGAAAGGAGGGTAAGTGCAACTAAGTGGTATCCATCTTAAATGGCGCAAGTGGTTATTTTGGCCAAATGTCCAACAGACAGAGAGGCATTTCGGAGAGGCCCAAGACACCCACGAGAATGGGGAACGGCTTGGCAAACACTGAACAGCAGAGACAGGATTTGAAAAACGCACTCACTGATGTGCCTCTCAATTTGCTGTAGTGACTCAGGCTGGAAATCTGGACATCACTGTGGATAACACAGTGAAAACCTCTGGTCAAAGGGCAGCAACAGTAAAGGAAGCTAATTAAATATTGGATAGCAAAGGAAAGGGGAGGCCAGCGTGGGAGAAAGATTTACATAAGCTTTGTCATCGTGTAGATCAGTGGGAAGCCCCCGCCAGGAATAGGATCTCAAAAAAGAAAAGAGCCGAGATAAAATAGCTCAGGGAAAAGCACCACGAACTGTCAGTGATATGGACAACACTGATATTTGAAAAGACCATGGCTGCTTTGGGGAGCATTGGACAATCAGAGGGCAAGATGAGTAACACAGATGTGTAAAATATAATGGGTGTTACATAAGGTAGATTAGGAACTTCTTGGCCACCCTCATGACTTGTATGAGTAATACATAAACAAGACAAGAGGAAATGGAAAAGAGATCTTAGGAATTTTTTGTACAAGGCATAGTGAACTTGTGGAACACACTGTCATAAGACGCCATTAAAAGCAAGGTCTTCATGGAATTAAAGGAAAAATTATATATGGATAATGAGAGTTATATTCCTAATTAAGATAAAAATATTTTTGTATTATCATGTTTAGAAGCACTGCAAATCTTCACCTCTGGGTAACAGGAGGAGGAAGAAACATGATTAATCTATAAACACTTTTTGCTTGGGTTCTTGCAGCTTCCTCTGAAGGAGCCACTAGCAGCCCCAGTCTGAGGTTGAATATTGGCTACACCTTGGACGACCATTCCCATGTTTTTACATCTCTCAAGAAGCAGCTTTCCTTCCTGGACAGCTTTTAGCCCTGCTTGCTAGCACCGAGTCTGGAACTGAACTCGCAGAACAGAATTACCAAATATGACACTAAAATATTAAGTGGCATGAATCAAATAACATTCAATCCTTTTCTCCATGTTATTACGGCACCTATGTAAATTAGGAGGCCTTGTTGATTGCCAGAAAAATATTAAGTCCCCAGATTTTTGAAAATGAGACTTGGGAGCTTTTGAAAACATTACCCACTGCCTCAATAATAATGTGTAATGTATAAACGGTTTCCTCCTCCACCTAATCAGAATAAGAATCATGACCGTTTGTCTGGTTCTTCATGTGCGGCAGAGTCAGTTTGGCTTTCCCTTCTAGTTCAAGTAAGTGCTACAGGAAATCTTTATATTTGTGTTCTAATTTGGGGACTTAGATTTGTTTTTAGTGGAACTAGAAAAGAGTGCAACCATGCAACGTACAAACTACAAAAAGTTCCACCTTTATTTCTGTTCCTTACCTTTTAATAAGAATAATTTTAATTTAACACATCTGGGCAGCTTGCAGACTACCAGATAGTGCCTGCATATCCAGTGTTCTAAGTACCCTGGACAAATACAGTGACTTAACAAATTTAAAAATAAAATAATCTCAAATTAAATAAAGCCAAGAACAACTACTGACACTCATAAACCACCTTTGCAGATCCTGCAACACTATTTCTTTGCCCTTCCATCTTTGCATCTATTCTAGGCAAGGGAAAAAGAAGTTCAGAAAGTTCAGAAAGAAAACAGGCAGCATGTTTCCAGGACTCTGATACTGTAATTTTTCCCTTGGCATGGGCTGAGCTTCAGTACCAATACCTCTGCCACCTGACATTTCCGAAGGAAGGAAATTTCTTAACTAGACTCCTTACCAATTCGGATCAAGGACCTTCCACATGGGACTGCTGAAGCAGGTTACAAACCTGAAAGCAAGTGATCCCTACAATTGTTGAGATATTATGGACGGCTTTACACAGAAATATTATTTACCTTGTACAGAAAAAGTAAGGCACAATGTCCTGCCCAAGTGTATGGGAAGTTTGGCTAGTTCAGGAACAGAAAGCTCTTCTCTAATTCCCATAGCAAGACCACCTTTCCACAATGTATGTAATCCAGCCAGCTCACCTCACAGGGCACCATGCTTTTGTCACATTTTGTCCGTATCGGTTGTCTTTATGGCCGAAGGACAAAAAAGGGTGTAGACTGCCCCAAAGCACTTTTCTGTCAGCTCTTTTCTTCAGAACAGGATGCCATGTAGACTCATGCATACCATTATCATAAATAACCTCAGAACTACTTAAATCACAATCGGTTTGTGCAAGCATTTGGAAACAAAAATACGTGCCAGGTACATATTTTAATTTATCCTTCCTTCTCATTTTTCACTTCTAAACGTTGGTAAATTGCAATATTGTGAGAACTACATAGAGGGCCAGCTTTTAGTTTCCTCATTCCTCTCTTCACTGCTCAGCACCCCAGCGTGGGTTCTCTGTGTACCTTGACATGCAAACGCAGGCTTGGTCACCTCTGGTCATTCTGCTATTGATCATTAAAATATTTTTGTTAGCCAGCTCTCCTCCCTGTAATTTTGCAGACGGAAGCCGTTTTAGTGGGTTCATTTAAAACTTGAGTTTCACTGGTTTGAGACTGCTTTTTCTGAGGTTAAAGAAGCCAACAAACAAATCCCCCAATTTACTTCGTCATGTACACTTGAAGGACACTTAACTTGATACCCCTTTAATTCTAGCCTTTTGTAAGTGGAACTGAAGCTCTTTTTTAATTGCGAACATTTAAATTAAAATGCCCTGTGATGAAAGGGTGATAACAAATAAATGGGTTCATGCCTCTTTTTAAACTAAAAAAGTAGAGTTCCTTCCTCTCACTTTCTGTATTTTCCACCCTTTTCTTTTGTTTTCCAGGCACCCGAAGGTAATAGCCCTTGATAAAAATACAGCTGAGGGAAGGGGGTGTGGGCAGGGGGAGGAGAGGGACGATAACATTATTCCAGGCTCTTGCTCTGTTTTGTTAGGACAGATTTAATCTTCGGGCAGCATCAGAAGATAGGCCTGAATGACTGCCTGATCACCTCTTCACTCTCTCTTCTTTTATCTGGATGACTCTCCTTTCAGGGATGATATCTCACTATTCTTACTTGGTAAATTAGCCTATTGTTTCCCTGTATTTCACTTATTTTAAAATGTTTTCTTTCTTAACTTCAGGCCATTGTTCCTGGGTAGTGAGCATGTTGTCACTGGAGAGGGGATGCGAGGAGGGAACCATATAACTGGGGACAGACTCTGCCCTATGTTGCAAGTTAGCAGTAACTTGCTATCTAGTGCTCTTGATTTCATGGGGGTTTCTAGCAGAAAAAAACATGGATAAAAGATTCGACCTTCTAATTGAAGTGAAAATTAAGGAAGGATAATGAATATTACAGAATATGGAATCGTCTTAAGCTGCAATTTAATTTTCAGGTTAGCAAACACTCAGAATAACAGGCCATGCACTGGAAGGCTGTTGAGTCTGATTTATCTGCTTCTCTCGTCGTCTCATGATAAACACTAAAAAAAGGAAGAAACACAAACACAGATGCCACGGTCGTTTTTGTTCCATTTAACAGTGAATCTCAAGGCTAATGGCTGTAGTTCAGAAAGAGAAACCTCAGGACAGAATACTAAAATGTGTGGTGCTGGGACTTGTTTCTTGTCACTGGAATCTATGTTCGGGGCGGTAATCTTTTATGTAACTGGGCTTTGAAAATAAGAGCCCCAAAACAAAATCCACTGTAATTAGATTTTGCTTGTTTGTGCTGCGTAAAACACACCAGACGTCTGGGGAGAGCAGGCTGAGGTGTAGAGGAACCATGCACAAGCATGTGCTAGTGCTTCACCACCAGCCTGATGGTTGGCACCGACATCAGCCAAGCTTCGACGAAACCCAAGGGATTGCTGCTGTGCTTGTGGTGAGGGCTTAGGGGAAGGTGGTTACAGGCCAGCTCATTAAAGATGATGAACATGTGTTGTGCATGTTTGATGACTGTTGAGAGAAGGGCAGAGTGAAAGAGCTTACATAGAAGCATTAACAAGGACATAATGCCAGTTGACTCACTCAGCACGATGCTGTCTCTGCACAGAGCACGTGAAACTGTAATTAGTAAAATAAGTGTTGCCGTGTCTTCTGGAAACTGTTGGGAGCCACCAGCTCTGTTACGTGGTTAATGACCACCTGCCCGTGAGCACCATGTGGATGACGGGCATTTTACAGGAGGCACATGGAGAGCCTCTTTGGAGGAGGCTACTGTTATCTTCTGGCTCTCTCCCCTCTGGTTTGAACGACACCAACTTTTAGACCAGAAGTGCTCACAGAAAACCTCCTTCATACAGGAGGGCCACGTCCATGAGAGTGAGGTGCCTACAGCAACAGAGGGGCACAAGACAGAAGTCGTAAATCCCTTTTCCTATTTAACTACTCTTTCAAAACCAACAGTATTTGATGTATTTGTGTTGAGTGCACCTCTCACCCTGGAAGTGTTTATTCCAAGCTCAAAAAACCATTATGCTGGGCCAGATCCATCCCTGGTGTGAACATGGGTCACCAGAGTTGCTATCGGTGGGGTATCTTTTTGGACCTGAGCAGTCCGTGCCCGCAGGTGTGGGGGCAGAGTGTTTTGGCGGGAAGCAAGGACCTGTCGAGTCTCCACCGCACCCCTGTGCTGGACCCTGGAGATTGCCTGAGGCGTCCTGCCCTGCACAAGGCAGGGCGCTGGCTCTCCAGCTGGATTTCCACCAACTCCTTTAGATGTGAAAGGATCAAGCAGGTTGAGGGGGGACAGGGTGTACACGGGACCGGTCCCACCAGAAGCTGGGGAAAGCCCCCCTGCATGCAGATCTGAAATACCCCACTCCTAGCAGCCCACCCCGCACCATCACATGCCCTTCCCCAGCCAGCAGCTCTCACAGACAGGGTTATCTTGTTATTCTTCTTTTTTTCGTACTTAAAAAGCAAGAGGAGGGCTGACAGCGCTGGGCGAGAAGAGTCCTTTCTGCAGCCGCCCCCGCGGCAGGCCCAGGGGCGTCCCGGCACCCAGCCGGCCCTGAGGGGAGGCCGCGGCCCCGCGCCCTGCCCGGGGTGCGGGGTCCCCGCTCACCCCCTCAAGCCCCTCTGGAGCGGGAGGGGCGGGAGCGGGGCCGCGAGTAAACCCCTCGCGACAGGGGCTCCTGTCAGGCGCCGCCGCCCCCCGGGAGCCCCTTGGCGGGGCCAAAGTGAAAGTGAAGCGACTCCCGAAACCCTTTGGGGGTGGCGGCGGCGGGAGCCATGTGACAGCCGGGAAGCAGCCCGGCCGCACAGGGCTGCGGAGGGCGATTCACGGGAGGCAGGGGTGTGTGTGTATGATTTCTAACGGGTGCGGTGTCTGTCCGTCCCCCCACCAGCCGCGGCAGGAGCGCCGAGCGGCCCTGCGGCGCCTCTCCTCTCCTTTCCTTTCCTTTCCTTTCCCTCCTCTCCCGGCGCTCCCGCACCGCCAGCGTCTCCCTCCGCTGCCGCACTCGCGGGAGGCCGGGCAGGGCAGCGGAGTAGGGCAGGGCAGGGCAGGGCAGGGCCGGGCCGGCGGGCGGCTCCCCCGTCCCTCCCCTCCCCTCACCCGTGTCCCCCTCTGGCAGGGCAGGGGCGCGTCCCGCAGCGCTGGACCCGGGAGGAGGGACCCGCCTCTCCGGCATGGTCACGGCGGCTTATTAGGGTGGTCGTCTCCCTGTCTTTTTTTTTTTAGCTTTTAATTATTAATTTTCCTCCTCCTGGCCGCCGCGGCGCCTGTCACCGCTCCCACCGGTGCTCCTCTCACCGCTCTTCCCGGGGTTCCCGGCGCGGCCCTGCCCCGCCGCCCCTTTGTGCCCGGCGCGATGAGGCGAGGGGCCGGCGGCCGGCGTGCGCGGCCGGCCCGCGGCGCCCGGGGGCAGCGGCAGGTAAGCGGGGCGGCGGCAGCGGGGGGCGGGCGGAGGGCAGGCAGGCAGGGCAGCGCTGCGTACACCGGCTGCGGAGGGCAGCCTCGCCCGCGGCGGGGAGGGCGCGGAGCGGGGCGGCGGTGCGCTGTGACACCCGATGCCGGGCCCCCCCCCGCCCCGCCGCCTGCCCGCCCGCCCCCGAAGCAGCCCGCTCCTCACCCGCGCCGCCGCGGCGGGTCGGGTTTGTTCCTTTCTTTGTTTTATTTAGGCTGTCTATAGAAACTTGTTATCACCGCCACCCAAAAGGACACCCTCTCCCTTTCCCCCACCCCCAGTTGAGACCTCTGGGATCTCTGCCCCTTCCCGGATTGCCCCTTGCTTTAACTCTCCCCATCCCATCCCAATATTAAACCTGTCTGCTGCTGCGTGTCCTCCCTCTCTCCAGCCTGCCCACCCCGCTGCCTTCCCGAGTCCCCCCCTCCAATCTATGCGCTTGCTTTGATTTATTTTTTCTTCCCCCCCCCCCCCCCCCGTTTGCTTTCTAAGGGACTCCCCCTCCAACCTGTCTGTAGGTATGTTTGTGTAACCAGACACTGAGAGTAGCTGTCTGCCGAGGAATTAACTCGGCAACCCCCAAAGCTTAGTTTGCATTCAATAGAGGTGTTTGTTTTTCAGGTTTAAACCTCCAGACGGGTTGAAGAAATCGCCCGAAAGGAACCACTTGGCAGATTTTGTTTCCTCCCTTGAAATCCCACTGGACGTGGAGCAGGTGGGGGATCGGGAGGGGAGAGATTTTGGGGGGGCTGGGGGGGTGGGAGGGGGTGGGGGATGGAGAGGGACCAGGGCTGAGTGGTATGGGAAGGAGGGGAAAAGGGCTTTAAACTTGGGAGAGCCGAGCCGCGCTTTCTCCCTTCCTTTTCTCTGAGGGCAAGGAGGATAGCTCAAGGCTCTCGCTCTCGTTCGTTAAAAATAAATACTACAGAAGTTGGCAAATTGTGTAGGTTTAGAGAAGTGGATTCTCTCCAGGATTAACGTAAAAAAATGTTGATGTTTGAGGAACTGTTCTTGCTCAACCCGTAAATAAAGTGGAGATGTTGACAGTTTGTCTAGCCTCTGGTAACCGAGAACAAAAAAACCATTTCATTTCTTGAAGGGCATCAGTAATTGTGAGGGTGGGAGGGAGAGGAAGGAGTTTAACTATTAGCGTTTATCTGGTATTGTAAATGAGTTGAAACTCGTGTTTCTGAAGCTTGTTACGCATTTGCTTTTCTGTTTCCCCCCCTCTGCTTTCTTTCTCTGGAGATGGTGAAAGGTAAATGAAAACGATGATGCTCTCATTAATTGGACAAGCAGGCGGTTTTATGGCTCACCAGTGAAAAAAAAAAACAACAAACCGCCACGGGAAAGCTGCTGTTTGTAGTGCAAGCGGTGGGAAAGTGGTCTGGAGGGTGCGTGTGGGGGGACGGCAAAGCAGCGGGGCTGGCTGCGGGTTGTGCTCTTACTTCAAGGGTTTTGGTTTTGTGTTTCCAGACCGTTCACTTGAAGACGCCGGAGGACCATTTGTGGAAGGTAAGAGAGCCTTTTCCCCAATAACTGTGTCCTCCTGTCCTCCAACTGCGCGTACCTGAGCATTCGCCTACCGCTCAGGCCCGCAGTGCCAGCACACGCGTGCTCGGAAGTGGTAAATAAGGGAATGCCGAGCTGTTGCTGGCCACGGTGTGGGTATTGGGAAGCACAGCTTTTTTTAGCAAACAAATAAGCAGCTTTTACGCACTGAGATGCTTGTTAAGTTGATGAATTCCTCCCTTCCAAAAAAGGGATACCCTTTCTTTTCTTAATCAGAACATAGTTTAGGAAAAAAGGAGCTGAAGAGTACAATAAAAAAGTTTCTGTTCCTGACTGTTTTCTACACGTGGAAGTAATATGCCAAACTTGTAGGTCCTTTCCAGCAAAGATGTTAGTATTAAATTTTGGTATGAATTGGGGAAAAAAATATCCTTGTGCTTTCTTAATTACAGCTTTCCCAAACGTGTTGTTATGTTAGTTTGTGGCACGATTCTTGTCTGAAATGAAATAAAATAACTCTCACTAATTCTGAAAATAAACTGTCTCCAGCCACCAGAACTTTCCTCCTTCCTACAGGCTTAATGAAGTGAAAGTGGGAGATCCTGGGGAGGAGGCAAGGGTGGGAGAGATACAGGATCATAAAATTTGTCAGAGCAAGTGATGGGGGGGGTGTCTTTGTTAGTTTGTCAGCATTGCAGTTACAAGCAAAGTATGCTGTTCCAGTAAATGCAAATTCAAGTAATTTCAAATGAAAATAGTAAAAATGCTTTCCCATTATTTTTCCTTAGGAAGAACAGAGTCTTTCACTTGATGGTGATTATTTTGTCATTCTCTTGTCTAGGAATCAAAAACACAAAGACTGAGTAATACTGCTTATTCTCATGAGTTACTGTAGAAATCTACAGCACACTCAGTTCTGAGGGAGTTCCTTTTCTCCCCCTTTACACGAGTCCCTGCCAGCAGCAAGTGTGTTGATATATACTGATCTGAAGGACTTGGGCACGAGGCCAACTCAAGCAATTTAAATGACATGGTTAATAGTGTCTCTACTATCCTTATCACACAGTAGTTGTCTTTAATAAAGTCAGTGAACTTCCAAGTGATAATCGTGGATGACAAATTAACTCGAGCCCTAGCTTTCCTGGTCAGATGAGCTCCGTTTTGCTCTGATTGATAAATATTAAATACTAATTCCAGATGAACTACAAGAATTTGCAAAATATACCTCTTTCCTCTAAATATGTGATTTCTTTCAGGCAAATAGACAGATTATATGAAAGAATTTCTAGTGCTAAAGTGTTCTCATGGATTCTACTGCTAGCAGTATAATTTCCTTAAGTTTTTCTGTAGTAATAAATTTATGTGGGACACTGCATCCTTCAGATGAATGCTTATCAAACACTTCAAAAGAGGAAATGATTTTACATAAATTAGGTAAGCCAGTGTAATATGCCTAACAACTTAAAACTTTCTGTAATTCCTGTAAAGCATTCTGGATGGCAGTGAAAATGATTGTTCCATCAATTTCAATTTGAAATAGGTAACCTTTTCAAAGCAGCTAATATAATTTCAGAAGTACGCACACTGGCAAACAGTAAGCTGTTTCACAGTGGGAGTTTTAAATTTTTTTGAGTACCTCTAGTACTCATGTTGACTTTTCCCTTTGTAGAATTAAAATATTATGACATAATACGAAACTAGAGGAGAAGAGGCAGAGTAGTAAAATTGACAGTTTAACTGCAAATTGAATGTATGATTGCTTAGATTATGATTTTTATTTTTTGAGAGATTTGATCCTAAAAATACCTTTGCTAGATCTCATCTTCCTGATTTCCAAACCCATTAAATCTGGCCAAAAGCCATAGAAACGCTCGTGTTCTCAGTAGCTGTTAAGAGCTTGCTAAAGCGCTTAATAATAATGTGTTTCATGTCTTGTGGCTGTGATTCAAATACAGTGCTATGTGCTTAGCTGATAAGTTTGGAAATGCTCTTCTTAATGGCCAAGATTGTATTTTTGAAAATTGAAGCATGAATGCAGATTGTCTGATATCACAGGTTTGATTTCTTTTGGCTTTGTTTGCAAAATTCATTCCTTTGAGACTAGTGAAAACTAACTAGATTCCACCTATGTCTTAAAAGTAACAAATAATAAAAATAATCAATTACTCTCCTAAAAGCCTTGTATAAATGAAGCCTGACAGATTTTTTTTTTTACTTTGTGTTGCCAATCATTATAGCGACAATGAAAGTTATTTAAGTGTTAGCTCTTGTAAAAGTGAAAGACCCAACCTGAGATAGTATTGAAATCTTATCATGAGGCTTGTACGATGGAGAGAAAATGGGGCAAAGAAGGGAATGTGCCTTTATGTATATATTCACTGTATATTAGATATGTTAATTTCAGTCATTCCTTGACAGTATGAATCTGCCATATTCATTACAACTAAATCTTTGTTGGTTCCAAGTAAAATTTGAATAGTTGATGATGTGAAGGCACAGTATTTCTAGAAACACTTTTTGATAGTTGATAGGTCACTCCTCCTTTTTGGATGCTCTGAAATAATGATAGCGGCTTCCCGATACTCAGGATGTGAAGTTAAAAGTGATCTTCCTTGTTAAGCCTTGTAATTTATGAGTTTTTTCCCTGCAGCCCTCCTCAAACCTGATAGCTCTTTCAGTTTCACAGTTGGCCTCATGTTCCACTTTTCTTTTTGCTTTGAAGGCTGGGCGGAAGGCTTGTCAGGGTTTGCAGTTGTATTGCTGCTCCGTGCAGGGCTGGGTGGCTGTGCTTGAAACCATATGCGTGTTACTCTTCAAGAATTGTTGCCACTGTGCCGATTCCTCTTTCTTATTAAAACCAATGCTAAGGATCTCTTCATTAGCAATGTATCACATTAGAAACCAAACACTAAGCATCATATACTTGCATAATGACGTTTTGAAAGATAAGGCCTTGAAGTCTTGGGGCGGGGGGGGCAGGCACTTATGGTGAAAACTGGGGGCTATTAAATGCACAGAAAAAGTGTTCAGGTTCAGAGAGATTTTTAGACGTAGTGTGTCTGAACCATTTCTGTCTAAAATCTCTTTTATCCTCCCTTGTTTGCCATGTTTATCACTTAAGACCTGAAATTGCTAGCATGCGTAATAAGCACAATCTTACTGCTGTGAGGAATGCCACTGAAGTAATACAAATAATTTTGAGTAAAGCAGTGCCCTGTGTTTGCAGAATGGACTAGCCCTTGCCTTCTAAGCTCCGCAGGGCAAGGAATTGTCTTCGAAGTATTTTCTGTAAAGTGCCTGGCATGTCTGTGTGTGCCAGAAGATGATAAATAATAACAAACAGTAGTTGACAATTTATGTAGACTTTTTTTTATTATTATTTTGGAATTTGCCTATAGGGTACTTTCTAGCAAAAAGAAAAATGCCAGAGTGGCTTCCAGCTGGGGCAAGATGTTCTATGACGGCGAGAGAAGCTTTTAATTGAAATAGAACACACATTTAATCGATAGTATCTTCTGTGAAGCTGTTGGACCAAAACATCAACTGGCGTAAATCAGTGTATCTCCACTGAAGTCTATAGAAACACCACTGACTTACACCAGATGATGTAAGTGTCCTTTTTGGCTTTAACAGTTTTCCTTTCATCTTCTTGCCACTTAAACTTTTACTATGATCTGCCCACATTCCAGAAGCATGGAATGAAGATGGGATAACGTTTCCTTACTTTCCTCGCCCTTTAAGCCTTTGGTGGCTTTTCTTTTGCATGATGATGATGCTTTATTAGTATATATGCTCTAGTTTCCCCTTCAAGCCTGTGAAGGTAGCTGTCCTCAAAATCACACCTGAAAAGGAGCGTGATTATATTCAGAAACACTCCAGTCTTGTCTAGCTTGCCAGATGCAGGTGTGCTCTACATAGCTTCCTGATCATACTGTATTTGTGATTAAAGGTTCCTAAATACCGTTGTTAGTAACCTTCTTATTACCAATTTGTGTCATGTGAAGAAGTTTAGAAACATTTCCCCCCCATTTCCCAGAATAATTTTATTGTGTCTGCCAAGTGTCTCAATGTTTTAGTTATGAAACTGCATCATCCATACAAAGTAACTGAAAACGCTGAGTGTGTACATCTTGTATGGTGGGAAGACTCAAATGATGTTTGGGCAGTAAAGAGGAGAAATAAATGATTTTTCTTATCTTCCAAGCCTCTAATAAACATTTTTGAAGGCAGTGTTACTGAACTAGTTCTTGTTAGACATGGGAAAACTCTGCCTAAGTAGAGGGCCACTCATTTTCAAAAGTTCAGGCTTAATCTTGTTCTTTCCTACCAAAGTATAATGCCGTTTTTAGAATTTCAGCATACTTCTAGCAAAACTTGTTAAGTAATGCAGAGAAGTAATCAAGTTTGTTAAATGATTGCCCAAAATGGATTGTTTTGAAGAAAATGGGGTACTTGTAAGTGTGTGTGTGTGTGTGTGTGTGTGTGTGTGTGTGTGTGTTCACATTTGGATAAAACAGAGAAATCATAAATCCTAAGACACACACACGCAGACAGAGCAGCTGTGAGGAGGGCATGATTAACTGCCTAATCATACATTTTTGCTCAAACGCCTTCTCACCCTATGCCCAGTTTTTCCTGAGCCTTATAAACTAATAATATCTTCAGTGAAAAAAAAAAAGTAATAAGATGAAAATATTGTGCCCAGATGCTGCACTGCAGAAGGTCACACAGAAATGTCTGATAAAGAGTGGATTCTGCAAGTGGAAATGAGCATACTCCATTTCCTTTGAACTGACTGGAAAGTTGCTTTCCTCTTTCCAGCCTGCCAGTTCTTCCAGAGCTATAAAGGATCGTAGTAACTAAACCTTTCACCAACATTTTATTAAAGCAGGAAATATATGTAATTACAACATTTCAAGTGACTCAATAAAGATACGTAGAAACCCAATAATATATGCAATAATTTTAGTTCTTACGGGCACTCAGATGTTGATTTTGTTTGTAGTTAGGAAAAACTATGGATGGAAATGGGGCTGCAAAAGGGCAAGAGTTGATGCCCAAAAAGTAAAGCACATTTCAGAGCCTGCCTTGATTTTATTTTCTATCGGTGATACAGTCTTTGCAGGAAGTGAAAATATCCTAACAAAACTCTAAATTTGACTGAAGGCTATAAGAGCCATTTTCAAAAAATGTGTCTCTCTTCAATATACTTCCAGCTTGTGCAATCAGACATGTTTTCAGTCGTCTTTTGCATCTATTTTATTGTCAGAAACACTTTGCAGGTCTTAAATTAGTCCTAGTGGGACATCAGCCCCAGTGGAGTTATGACAGTTTATAGCGGCTGAGGATCTGATATAATACTGACTTGAGAGCCTGGTCCTGCTAATGTAACATTCAGTGAAGCCAGATTTCATAGATAGCATGTTATGGTAAGGAAAATTTTACTTACAGATTTTTATATGAGAATCTCCTAAAAATAGGAATTTATAAGATGCTTTCATAGGAGAGGGAAGTCCTGTTATTTCACTGTTTTTAATGGCTTGCTTAAACTCCTGTATGGTATTTACAAACTCCAGCTAATGATGAAGATTCAAATACCATAAACTTGCATTGTAGGTTGCTATGTCTAATGGTGTTTTTAGGGTTGCAAATACTTTACTGGCATTTAATTTATAGGTAAAATAAAATAATTTCTCTGTTCAATTCCTTAAGATTGTAACAGCAGCTTATGATTTGGACAATGATTTCTGTAAAATATTTTCAAGTTTGGTGGGTTGTTCTTTTCTTTACCTTTTTAATGAAACTGCCAAGGTGTGCAAAAGACAAGAGGTGGATGTTGGGAAGTGATTTAGGGAAAATAAAAAAAGAAAATAATTTTTTAAGTGAATATCACTAAAGCTAGAAATTATTACTTTTGTGTGAACTTTGTTCCTAAAGAGAAGAACACCCCTAGAAGTTTTTTTTTTTTCTTTTAAAGTTTTATAAATATTGTAGAACAGTGGAAGAAGTTACGTATTGTGGATTGCTTTTGTCTGTAGCGAGGATTTTTTTTTCAAGGCTAGATCTCAGAGGATTTTATATATTAACTACAGATCACTCCCGGCCAGTTACAAAACCTCTGCATGATGCCTACTCATGTAAGGTTTTTGTTTTGAAATCAAACTTTTTTTTTTTTCTTCTACATTACAAACAGTTTGAATAATATATTGGACACGCTACACTAAATAGCAGAACACCCAAAATTTTGGCGGATCGGGAGTTTTATCCTTCCACCCTTGCTCTGCAGTCGTGTTTGTGCAAGTTAAGTGTCCAGTTATATGAATCTGATTGCAGTGGGAGGGGAACGCATAGGACGATGCAGACAGAAAGTTGTTTGTGTGGGAGTTGTTTCCACGATCAGAGCCTTGTACTGTAAGTTGGCCCTCAAAATGAAAGCATATTAACCTATAAGTTTAAAAATAATCACCTTTGGTTTAATTATGCAGTGACAGACTCCTGAAGTCTTCTAAGTGCTGTTCTGCTGTGACTTCGTATGCTGTTATCTATTATACAATTTACTAATGAAATAAAAACAACCAAAAATATATCTGATCAAAGGAATTGTTAGAAATGACACTATTTGATAAGATCATATACTGAAAATAAAGGGGGAAATGAGATCTGACTGAGGTAAAACCAGGTAAATAGCTTTCAGCTCTGCTTTTGTTATTCAAGAAGAAAGAGAAACAATAGGTGCTGTTTAGAGTCAGGAGCTGCCCTTCTAACCTCTGCTGCTCTTAAAATGCCTGAAGGTTATTGCATGGTTCATGGTGGCTTTTATGCTTGCAGTTCAACTTTTAATTTTCTAACAAAAGGAGATGCAGTACCAGCCTGCTGATAAACGCTGCGCAGAACGATCAGAGAGAAAAATGGAAAAATTCCTCACGCTTTTTTCCTCCTTCCCAGTTACTGAAGTATACTGGCATATTTTTAACAGAAGCAGAGCACTGCCTCCTATGTTAAGCTGCCAAAGCTGGAGACTGATTTTCAAAAGAGTAGGAACATTATTTCTACAAGGATGGGATGTGCTTTTGCGTTCAATAGCCCCAGCCCAAACAAATGATTTGTCGCATGTTGTTACGGGGAGTGATCTGAATGTCCACAGGGGCTGTATCTATTTCAACAAGATTTCTAATTCTTCCTGCACTGGCAAAATCGAGTCGAGTTAGCCTTAAATCCAGCCTTTTCAGCATCAGAACTCCTGCTGCCTGTCCCAGAAGTGTTCCTGTTGAGTAGGTAATACAGACGAACCTCAGCCAGCTCTGTGGCCCTGTCCTTACATGTGCTGCTTGCATTTGTTGGCGTGATCATTACCATCGTTTAGATTACTGTGCTGGCTGTGATGCTTTTCACTTGGATATAGGTGCAATCAGAGGAGAGAAGAGGTCAACTTCTGAAGGTATTGTTTTCCAGCACAGTTGAAAGTAATGGAATGTAACAGTTTTAGGAATGTACACCTGCGAGTATATAATAAGAGAGCATCTGTTTGTGTATTTTCACTGCTGACATTCAGATCAAAGGTCCCCTAGGTGTTGTTGTAGTAAGAAAAAGGGAAAGGGGCCACATGTCTTACCAACTCTGACCTGTCGTCTTGTTCATTGTTTGTGAGTTTTCACTAGAAAATCAGTCATGAGCCTGCTTCAATGAGGTGACTTACTTTCAGGGGTTCTCTTAGTGCATATGGATATTCAGTTCAAAAAGCAGCAGATTCAGGTCTTGGTGATTAAAAGAAGAAATACTGTCAGCAAGCGCTGCTGCTTAAATATCAAACCTGATGCCCAGTCTTGCATTGGACAGCTCTGGGATACTGTCAGAAGCACTTTTAAAGAAAAATTGTTTTTCTGAGGCAGCAAGCAGTTATTCCTGCCTGACTGATACCAGAAAAGCTGGCGAGTAAGCTGAGAAACATCTTCAGGCCTTTAGAAACACATACCAGCTTAAGCATCTTCGACCTTTTACAGCTACATGTTAGCTAAAACAAAAAGCTGAGGAGGAGCTTGTCTCTTGCCTTCCAGTTTGCTTACAGCTAAAGGAAATGTATCCCAAATGGAGGAGGATCCCCCAGGCCCTGGAAGTTGTTTAATTAATCATCACTTTCAGCCTGCTCATTGAATGGCTTTTCTTTTCTAACATGGGCAAATGAAAAAGATTATTACACCTGGGAGAAACAATGACACCTGTTAAATCTTCCTCTATTGTTAAGCACAGCTAAAAAAAAAAGACAAAAGAGATTTAATTTTAGATATGCAGAATAAGTAGAACTATGCTTGCTTTCTTTTAGTGAAGGTTATGTGGGATTTGTGCTGGTACGTGTTTGTGTTATAATAATGTATTGTCTTACACCTGGCAGTAATTCTCATCTTCTTTAACTGAATTTGCCTGAATCAGAAATATTAGCTTTTTTATTTATTAAGGTAGAGAGACTTTTATTCTCAAATTTTTGCTTGCTTCTGTGACACATCCGACTTGATTTCTGTATAACAAAGGTGTTTTACATAAGAGTCAAAACTACCCTGACCAGAGTCTTCAGCGGTTTTCTGCTTCTGTTGTATTAACATTTTTGGTCACGATAGATGCCTTGGCAGCTTATGATGTAATTTATAATGTTGCTTCAGTGCTGGGGCTTTGTCAGCAACAGGGAATTTCAGGAAGAATTTTCCATTGGCTCAACAAAGCCAGCAGCAGCACTGTGAGAATTTTACATGGACATCTGAGTGTAAACATGGCCTAAGGGAAACTACTAGTGTGTCTGCTTTTGGGGCACGTTTGGTAAGAAGTAGTAATCCAGGGGTGTTGGGTAACTTAGCTTACTGTCCGTGCTCAATGTGCATAAGACCTCTTGCAATCTTTTCTCAACATGTTGTGGAAAGTTCTTAGCACTTCGATAATACGCATTTTTTTTCTCTTTCCCTGTGGGTTCTGCAGCTCCAGTTTGCTCTGGATGAATTCCTGGGGTACATTGTTTGCTTACCCTACTCAGGCCTGGGAATTCAGTATCTTATTAGGCGATAAAGACTGTTGTTTGGGCAGTTTGATTTAAGATGTTCTTTCCGAGATGGAGTCAGATCGAGTCCTCATTTTACTTTATCTGGATTTATTCCACAGAAAATCACAAGCTGGGTATAATTTGCAAATGTTGGTTTAGTTGCACGGTTTTCACAGTGTGTTCTCCCCGTCGAAGGGTGGGGAAAATATGCAGTAAGGCCTGTGTCACTATTTCACGCAACCCTCGGCCACATGGTTTTATTTTATTTTTGCTTTCTGTTGGCAGGCACTAAAGGGGGTGTTAAATTCGTGACCTACTAATTTTGTTTAGGAGGCCTGTTCAGCCATCAGCACAGAAAAGGGTTACCAGCCTTGCTGTTGCCTATGGCAGCTGTGGTGCAACAGCAGCACGTGCTGCTATGATCATGAGGCTGGACTACTCTAATTCCCTTGCAGTAAAGCCCTCAGCCCAGCTTCTCCTTTGCTTGCCCACCACTTCTTCGGAAAGCAGCAGCGTGGTTGCTTGTCAGCCGGTGGTACTGTGTGCTTGCTGTGTCAGCCCCCTATTTTTTGGGGTTGGCAAGCTATGAAATAGTGACTTGACTTTGAGGAGGTGGTGCTGCTGTATGTATTTCAAAGCTACATGGTAGGAGCTAGTTACCTTAAAGATTACTTTGTTGTGGAGCTTCGGTGTGAAGGATGTTTGCCTTCAGATGCTAACCTGTGTAATTCTCCCGCTGTTATATTGGCTATGAGCAGGGGTGGTGAAATGTCTCCCTGCTGAACCATACCCCAGCCCTTCAGGTTTACCTCTAGCCCATCTTCGGTCATTTGGCCAAAGTGGCATTCTTCCAAAAGGTGCAGGTCCACAACAGGTTAAGCTCTCTTTTTCCTTCCAGTTCTTACTTTCTCTCTTGCTCTAGAGCTGGCTCACACCTGATCCCATACAAGCCACCTTACAGCCCTCAACCTGCAGGCTAAACCACAGAGAATCAAGTAGGTTTCTGAGGGGGTGGCTCCCTGAACTGGCTTTTCACGGAAGCGGACACGCCAGTAGCAAAGATGTGGTGGGAGCAGACAGCCTGGACAAGGGGGAATGGTAGCATGGCCCTAGCATCAACACAGTTCAGTTACCTTGAAAGTGTTGTAAAAATGTAGCTCTTTCCTAGCACTGCAGTTATTACCCATATTTCTGAGCAGGAAAGCCTTTTCGTTGTTCTGTCACGTCTGTACACGTGAGAGAGCAAGACAAAAGGTAGGGACATTTTATGCATCTCTGTTAAAGGGCATGGGGGTGTGTTCGTTATAAATGTTATCAGAATCCTTGTGGTTGCCAGTGACTGAGAGCTGCTCTGTATTGTCATATTTCTTTATGTTTGGAGATAATATATCACTATAACTATTTTCAAACTAGGAAACTCTACCACTTCAATTTAAACCCAAGGAACAAGGGTGGAATCTGTCCAGCTCTGTGACTTTCTAATTCCTGCTTTCTGCAAAAGACTTGGCAATACCATGGCAGGCATTTTTGGGTGAGGCAAGGAGTCTATTTGCAGTATTTACATAAATATTTTTTTTCTGGAAATGCCAGTCATTATACTTCATACTTAAGGTGATCAGCCAGTGAGAGAAAATGATTTTGTTGCTGTTTAGCTTGTTAAAGAGGTAAAACAGTTTCTGCTTATGTCTTTGGCTTTTAAACACAAGAATTTTTTATCTTCCCTGTTTTGTTTTTTTTTTCCCACTTCCCTAAAATAAGTCTAAAGAACTAGAGTAGGAGCCGCCTGAGTCTGGAACTGGGAATGATATTGAATTTATTTTTTTATTTTGGTCATCAGCTGGAGTGTTGAGAAAAATCGAAACCCCAAAACCTGAGTGTGTGACATGCATAACTTAAAAAAACAATGACAAGAGTCTAATTAAAATACCTTGCCCTACCAATTGCTTGTTTTAATCTCGTTATACACGTGATGTTTAAAAACAGCAAAAATAGCTAGTGAGTGAGAGAGTTCAAGGAGAGGAGGAAAACAAAACCAAGAGAGAAAGGTGGATTTTGATATAAAAATAAACACAGCAACAACCATAATGCCTTCTGTCCTCAGAATAATGTTAAAATGGGTTTGTTAAGGTTTCATCCTCAGAGGGGCTTTGTTGTGTTCCAAAGATTCATAAAGTGATTTTTATTTCTTTTTCACTTATATTTAAGTGGGATTCCTCTCAGGTAAACAAAGTAACACACACTCAAAGACTCTTTCTGCCTCGTTTAAACACCCCACCTTATCAAAACTCCATTTCCATGAGTGATGGATCTTGGCTCTGGATGGGAGAATGAAGTATTCAATTACCTTATTTTCATGTGCTAATGAAGTAGAATATGGCTTTAGGGGGTTTCTTTTCAGCAAGGTAGCCTGTTTGGTTATGCACATGCCGCCTTCTTATGTTTCCTTCCACGTCTCTGTCTACACTCAAGCGGTGGCCCTGATGGGCAACAGTGGCTAATCTGTCTGCCTCACAACAAGCCTCGGCCTTCTTCAGCGCAGCGGGAGCAGCCCTGGCCTGTAATTAGCGCAGCCATCAAACCAGCTGTTTGGCTCGAAACGATTTCTTTTGGCACCTCTTGGAACAAGTTTATATGCTGAAACTACGTGAAGGTTTTTATTTTTTTCTCACTTTTCTTTGCATCAGGGAGCGCTGATGTGACCCCTGAAGTCCTCGGCCTGAGCGGCTGCCCTCAAAATGGGAAACATACGGTTTACACATTTGCTTTAATTTGTTCATCTGAGCTTAAAAGTGCAGGTGCCTTTGTGACTGAGAGTCACACGGTAACGCAAATGTTTTTTCATAGCAATGTCACGCTGCTGCCCCTGCAGGAGAGGCACATGTCCAGCTCAGTCACCCAGAGTTACTGTTCAGTACCAGCACCACCTCCTCTGGCATCCTCAGCCTAACTTCTGTCAGAGGGACTGGTTTAATGGGTGGCATCATTCATACTCTTGAAGCTTTAATATACTTTAGGTAATAGGTCCCTAGCAGCAGTTGCAGTCTTTTAGCACTGTATAATCAAAATTAACACATCGTAGGGGTTTTCCTAGCAACTGTATGCTAGGAATTACTGTCTCAGCTTTACCACAATAGATGATGAAGGGAAATAACCATCCAGGAGTCACTTACTGCCAGTTATGAAGGTGAGGAATTAGAAAAAGGCAACGAATTTCCCTTTTTTCCTTCCCCGGAGAATGAAATGAAAAAGCGTTACAAAGTATATTGAAACACATATCCGAGTTTGGATTTTTTTTTTTGTGGGGACTTCTAAAGAAAGTGAAGAGCATTTTAAGTGGCTCTGGTAGGTGTGAGAATAATCACCTTCAGTTCTCCTGTAAACCATTAACACGGGGGGCAACAGACTTTTAATATAAGGAAGTTATGCTTTTCCCCCCTAAGATTCATAAAGAACGTTCCTAAGAATTATTCAGCAGCATAATGAATCTCTGCTCCTGCTAACTGATGGTAACTAGCGAGTAAAACGAGAAAGTGTAATAGGCACTGAGTAGTTGCACAGTTTTGTAAGGTGCACTGTGCTGCTGGGTGTTCTGGATTCTCCTGAAGGAAAAACAGGGGAAAAGAAATGTACGAAAACAAAAATTGAAACACTTGGATATTCTTTTGATATAATCTTTCACAAAGGTACTAAAGTAAATATAGTGGTAAAGTCCTGTCATGAACTAAAACAGGTGAAAAAAGATAGGAGGCAAGTGATAACAGTCCTCGGCTCTCAAACTGGAGGAGTGTCCTATTTAAGTGGAGCTTTAAAAAATTGGTATTGAGAGTGGTGTGTGTTTAGGTAGAGAGAGATCAAGAAGCAACCATGATCAATGAGGTTACCTGGCCTGTGGTTTGAAGTTATGTATGTTAAGGGTGCTGGGGGAAGATAACTTGAGAAGTACTTTGAGAAAATTAGGTAACTTAATAACAGACATTGTGGCTGAAGTACATCACAAACAAGATTTGATTGATTGCAGTGATGTTACCAGTTCCCCTTCACAGAAATAAGGCTGATACCATGTGCTCCTGCAGCCGTTGAATAAGTTTTTCGTGCAAATGCCACAGCCTGCACAGCTCCCAGGAAATTCACCTCCTGTGAAGAAAATTCCGGGCATGCTTTCCCTCCCTCCAGCCTCCTCCCCTTTGGGGGGAATTTCCGGGCCTCTCCCTTATCTCTTGGCTATCCTATCTCCAAAGTGAGTGGAGGGAAAATAAGGCGTAGTTGGAGCTCTGCACATCACTGGCTGCCTTCGGCAACCAGAGAGGCATACTGTGATCTGAACTAAGTCACAGCAGCTCTTCCATCCCTTAAATTTGGGGAAACAGTCCTGTGCTGTTTAGCTAGAGTTGGGTAAAAGAGGTTTTCATGACTAATATATTGTTTGCCAAAAAGCGCTGTTCTGGAAAGCAAAGCAATTAACTTGGTTGTTTATGAATTCAATTTGTTGTTCTGGTTACAAGTTGGAGAGTTTTCAGTTGAAACTTTTTTACGCTTTTAATTTCTTTAATCATTCTCAAAGCGCGGCGTCTCAGAGCATCCCTTTCAAAATACAACATGTATTTTTTAAAATACGCAGACTTTCTTTGGGAACCATTGATGAGTCATTTTTTGTTTCACATTGCTTAACATTATTCATTTGTCCCAAAACAAAACTATTTCACTGTGCAGAACAAAAACCCTTCCTGCCTTCCTAACTGGTTTTGAGACAATTCTTCTCTTCCTCCCCTCCACCCCCTTTTCTATGTCCCTTTCTTGGATCTGAGTAGTAGAGCGTCTGGTATCTCAGTGTGGCTTGAGGTTACTGAAGCAAACTTTCCAGAGTTTTGAAAGAAATAAAGGGAAGCAATGTAGCAGAATGTCTCCTGACTTGAAAAAGTAAACTTGTTTATACTGCTGCACTTGGCACTGATCCGCTCGGCAAGAGCAGATACTTAACGTGCGTTCAGAGCTGGTAGTAAATTAAAATTAAAATTAAATTGCATAGCTTTTACAAAAGCGTATTTCTTCTAAGAATAAAAAGTTGTTTGTTACTTCTTTAGTTACTTAGGCTTTTAGCTTATTTCCCAGGTGTTTCTCAGTTGAGAACAACTCACTGAAGTTGTTCATTTTAACTCCTCACTTTCTGGTCCTCATACACCAGCACCTTGCTGCACTATTTAAACCGGAAACATTGCAAAGATGTTTGTTTGCATGAGCATGTTTACTGAACTTTTTAGAAGTCTGTAAACTGTTGTGTTTTGGAAAACTCCTCTCTGAAAAACTAAATTTTTCAGCACTTTCCATTTTAGAATTATGATGATAGGAAAGAGAAGAAATGTTTTGTGGTGGTAGAGTTAATATCTTCTACATTATTTTATATGGAGGAGAAATGTTGAGTTCACTTTACAGTGAGATGTGTCTTGGGGACTGTGATATAGCTTTGTATATTTAAATATGCATAATTCCTAGGCATGAATTCTGTGTGAGAAGCAGTTATCTTACTGCATCTCATCCCACTGTAGAGGGAACTGTGAAAGTTGTACAGTGTAACTTTTGTATATGATAGGTATATACAGCATAACCACCAAATTGCACTATTTGGTGCCTAACAGTTTATAAGAGGTTCATGTGTATCATTACTTCAGAGGTGCACAGACTAGCAGTCCTCCTTCTGCCTGGTTATATTTAATGTAAAATTAATCTTTACTAAGAAATGTAAAGCCAACAGTCTCAATAACCAAGGAAAAACCAGAAAGAATTGAGAGAAGAGTATAAAAATAGGAAAAAAACATCTCAAGAGAAGTCTCCCCAGCGAACTGGTTACAAACCAAAGATTAGCATTTAGATCATGCTGCTTCTTGCGTGTCAGTAATCTTATGCAGACATACAGTGCCATTGAATTCTATTGTGGCAGCATAGGCAGACGTATATCAGGGAAACTAAAAGCATTTACAGTTAAAAACCCATGCCACTGCATTAAATCCAACCTGCAAACCTTCATGCATAAGTAACCATGAAGTCACACTTAAAGGCTGTTGTATGTTGGATTTCACTTCAGCTTCTGAGTGATCTTAAGGACCAGAGCAAGTAAAGCCACGACACTAGGCTGTTCTTGAGGTGACCAGAATATGGTACATGTCAAATCCACATCTGAAATAAGAGGTCACACGCTCTTTACCAAGCGCAGACAAAGAAAAAAGACTCTTTGATGTGGTTGTAGTGTAGTATCAGCTTTGTCTCTAACAAGACCTCTACGCTGCAAACTTGATTTGTGTATAAAAGGCTGTACTGTTGGGTGGAAGGGCTGCTACAGGCTTATCCTTCCTGTTGTCTCCACCCCCACCCGCCTTCTGCACCTCTGTGGTGATCTCTGTTTGGCTGGCTAGAGTCTCAGCCAGCTAGTCATCATCCCAGCCCAATCACCTAAAAACCCCAGTTAATCCCATCCCAGTGCATAAACCAGCACAGCCATAACAGCGATAAACAATTGGGTAGCAGCTGCTTGTTGCAGACATACACCCACTGGAGGGTGTAGAGGCAGGGGGACCTCAAACAGTGCTGCCCAGAGAGTAGCACCTTAGGTGACAAACGGTGCCTCAGTGTCTCTCTCTGGTTCCTAGTGCATGTGGCAATTTCTTTACCTACCGCAATTCATACTTTTGCTGAATGTATACCCTTTCCTAATACTAGTATTGCCTTTCCACCCCACTGCTATTCCTACCTGTTTCTGTGCCTAGGGCAAGACCTACACAGTAAGTATCCAAGGGTCCCTCTTTCGTGCTCTTGCACAGTCCTCCTCTGCCCAGGCATCACTGTAAAGGAGTTAGTTTTGGTATACCTGATCTGGCAGCATAAGACAGAACAGTGCCCCTCTTTTAGTCATCATTATTTACAGATGAGATTTATATACATGGAGATGTGAATATGGTAAACCTTCCAATACTGTCTTTTGTAGACAGTGGACATGGTAGGAAAATGGTAGCTAGAGGATGAAATAACTAAGAGCCTCTTGTGGGCAACTTTGCTGCTCTTCTGCTGTATTCTTTTCATGCTGCCACTGCCTTTTAAGTAGCTTTCTGTTTTGGAAAAAAAGGGGTTAGGTATTCTGCTAAGTAAGAAATATCCTTCCAGTCACATTACTGTAATTAAGTTGTTCCATGGATCGTTAGTCCTCATACTTCAGCCATGAAACTGTGTTGGCCTGTTTGAGAAGAAATCCTTACCTCCTGCATAGGTACCACTTGTGTTTGGGCAGCTGGTCAGGCACGTGTACAAGAGGGTTTTCACTTCCTTCAAAATTCAGGCTGTCTATAAAGATGGCAAAAAACAGGATTTAAGAGTTAGTTAAGGACATGCTCAACTTGATACTGAAAATTAAAGGGGTCCCACATACTATCACAGCAGAATAGCCACTATTCTGGCACATGTGTCAGCATCCTTTCTCGGTGCAGCAGCTTGGGGTGCTGCAGGACAGAAGGGTAAGCCCTGTCTTCCCGGATCCATGCTTCACCCAGAACCGGAGTATAGAGCAGCAGGGTGTCAGGCTTGCACTGCAAAAATGCTTTCACTAGCTCCAAAGTGTGGCTGCCCAGTTAGGGTGTAATGGTGTTCTGCTGCCAAGTTACTAATGCACAGCCCAGGTGAACTGGTGGTAATAGCTCTTCCTGCTGTCCTGTTCCTTACCTGTCTGTTCTAGGAAAGTGCTGATACTTCCAGCTCTGCTGAGACACTCCTGGCTGCACTGGTATGTAAAAATCATCAGTGACCAGCTCTACAGCATAACTGCTAGCATGGTTGTGTTTGAGAAGAATGCATGTATTTGGATTCAAGAAAGGAACTTGAGCACTGAGCTGCCTGTTCTGCCTTTGCCGTGGGGAATATGAGGATGGGAAGCAATGGGTGAGGTGTGCTTAGGGTCCTGTCCTCCCACCCCATGGACTCACAGGACAGCACTAGCATGCCAGGTAGGGCACTCTGCTCCCCAGCTATAGTGTGGTCTCCTCTTATTAACCTTCTCTTATTTTTCAAAACATACTACAGAGTATTTACTAGGCCATAAAAAATACACTATGAGGAGTTACCATGTATAATTGCAGCTGCCAGAATGAAAAAAGTAATCTTTATAAAGCTGGTGGTAGTGTATTTAGAGGGGGATGAGTTGCTTTGGGTTTTGATGTTGTGGTGTTTCCACGCTACCTCACAAAACTCTGTGCAGCACCTAGTGTAAATGAGTGAAAATTCAGCTCTCCGAGGAGTGTCTTTGAGCAGGGGTTTCTTATAAGTCAGAATTGTGAACTCAAGATACCCATGGTGCCCAGACCCCCATCACTCTGCGTGGCTGTGAGTGGAGTAACACAGGCCTCCCCCCTGTCATTTGCTCAGCAAATGGAGAGAGAAAACACCAGTGGAAAAGGCGACCAGCATGGTGCCCACACTGGGACGTGGGCAGCAGGTGTGCTCCCAGTGGCTGCCTGCCTGCAGCTGGGGCTGTGAGCTGCTACAGCTACCAAAACAGGATGGGCTGAGGGAATTCAGAAGGCAGTCTCTTGATTTGTGTCCCCCAGACTCCTCCTAACCCCGGTAAGGGCTGTGTTAAGGGAAACAGGGCCGTATGTCAAGCCTTAGGTGTCACTTGTCAGCCAAGCAGTTAATTTTTCCCAAATACTCCTCAGAGAGCAACATGCAATGTAAGGTGAAGGAGGCTGTATTGTTCTCCTTTTTTTTTTTAAAGAAGGCAATTAATAACTGTAAAGGAGGTATTAGTCAAAGGAGATTCATACCTCCTGGCAAATTAATCTACCCTATAATCTTTTGGTTATACGGTTTAATATTTTCTTATGTAAGAGCATTAGCTGTATTGCATGTTCACACTGCAAATCAGTCGGTCAATTCTAGATCTGCTCTATAGGCACTTCAGATCACAGTTTACATGAGGGACTGCTCCTCCAACCATTGTCCTGGGAATTGCTCCTGCATGCATCAGAAATCTGGCTTTTCTCTTACTTTGGTAAGGAACAAAAGAGGAGCTTATAGAAGTCACTCAGTTAGCTGTGAAGCAGCCATGACCTTGTTTGTTTTGTGCTAGTTTTCGGATGAAGAAAGCATTGACGTTTCTTTCCCATCCTTTTAGATTGATGGGTGGAAGCAGTCCTTGGATTTGGCTATTTTCAAAACAAAATATTTGACCTGAAAGGTAATATTTATAGCCGGCAGCTAATAGAAAACACGCTTGCCCTCTCTCTGTCTCTTGTGTATGCGTGTGTGTGCACTCTGGGTTCCCTCCTGGGCCTGACCTCTGCTGCGCACAGCGGCTTCATTGACTTCACCTTCTGTTCCCTTCTCCGGAGAAATGAATCACTGGAAGCAGCGGGGCTCGGTATGCGGGAGGCAGGGTGCAGGAAGTTCACGGCAGTCCCGTGCCATTCTGACCCGCTGCAAATGTCCCCTCCTGCTGGAGTGATGGATGGCGCAGGGCTTCTGCGTCAGTCACTTGTGAACTCCGAAGGTCACCCAAGAGAATGTATTCTCCCTTGGGAAAGAGACCCTGGAGGGATGTTGATTTAGTGACATCTAGCAAGGACTGACCCTGTCAGTCAGTGCAGTAATGTTGTAGCGGGGAATAGTGTTAGCATTGGGTCACCGATCTAAAGCAGGAGGAAATGATAGCTGGGCTCCGTAAAAGCCCTCCTCTGGGGTGCTGACTGGATCTGGCAGGTGGGAAAGGGCTATTTTGGATGAGGTATCTGGCTGAAGGAGCAACTGCAGTCCCAGCTCTCTTGCAGCAGCAAGTGCTTTGCGTTTAAGCAAGGGCTGGTGAGGCCTTCTCATTTGCTTCCAAACAGGCAGTCTCCTTTATTCTTCTCGAGGAAAAATTATCTTGTCAGCAGGGCAGTAGGGTCTCTAAGAGAGCTTAAAAATACCCACGTAAATAGAAATGGTGCCTGCAGTTTTTTAGGCTCAGTCTCCTGTGAAGTTTGGATTTGAACACATCTAATTTTCTCGTGTTTGGATCCCTGTGCAGGGCCATAAATCTGTTGCTGTTCAGTGACGATTTGTTGTGAGGAGGGGTGACTCAGTGGGATTCAAGGTAGGCACCAAACAGGCAGTGCGGTGCCTACGCCATTAAAATGGATACAGAGGGGTGGAAGCACACCACTTGTAAAAACAGCATTTGGAGCGAGGTGGGAAGTACCCGGGGTGAAACAAACACAGCTCTGGTCTCCCTTCCCTGTTTGCCACAACACAGGTCAATACTTGAAGTCAGAAGACGGCCTCTACCTGGGATGCAGTGCTCGTGGGCCTACCATCGAGGCATTCTCAATACTGTAGTCTGACCATAGCTGTAGAATTACCATATTTTTGAAAACACATATTTTTTCCAGCCAAAATTTCTGATACACCAAACGGCAGTGGCTTCACAACAATCCTAAAGCCGACAGGAAAATTCAGCATTCCCAAGACATCAAGAAGTTCCAGTTTTCAGTTTAGCCATTACGGGTTCGGAAATAGAGATCATAATCTAAACAAGTTGGAATTTGAGTGAATTTAAGCTGAGTATTTATTAAAGCTCTATTTAGACTGGGCCGTGATGAGGCTGGACTGCAGAGCTACAGGCTGCGATCAACACTCAGCAGGAGGTTATTTAGATTAAATACCAACTGTCTTGGAATGGTGGGAAAAGTTTCAGACAGAAGTTTTATTTACTGGTTTTTGGACAAAGTTGCGGGCTTGCAGTAATATTTCAGGAATTCTGCTGGACAGATAGTTTTCCTCCTTGAAGAAGTGTTCTTTTTGCATTGCAGTGTTCTTGAATTCAGCTACTCCTCCCTTACAGATCTTCTGATGAATACAGTTGATATCCAGTTTGCTCCCCTCCTTTATCTCCTTACCGTGAGACTGTAATAATCCTTTTGCTTTCTTTCAGTCTGCATTTTTTTTTTGCCAAGAGAAAAACAAGACAAGGGAGAACTTCTGTTTGGGGGGGAGGAAAAGCTTCACAATTTTCTCATTTTTCATGAGGTTTTTCTCCCTTTTTTCTCTTTCCTTTTCCATTTTTCATGTTAACCTTTCTTCTCACCTTCCGTTTTCCTGTGTCCGATCTAAAGGGTGGGCTTGCCCTTCTCATCTACTCTTTTATTTTTGAAAATAAGAATGATGACTGATTATTTTTTCCCGTGATTGTTTATCTACTTGTCCACACCTGTTTCTTTCACTCTGGTTTCCCTCAAGTTTTAGCACATATTTTCTCTTGTTCTGCCCTTCTCTGTTTGTTTCTCCTTTGTGGTGATGCCAGATCCCGTGGTCCCCCCTCTTCTTTCTGAGCTGCCATCCCTGGGCTTGCCTCCTCCTCCCCAGCCCTGACAGAGGACTCTGCAGCTCAGGTGAGCAGCCCCTGCTGCTGTTGTGATGCCACAGATGCACTCATGCCTTTCCATTTCTCCCATCACAGCAGCATTCAGTTTGAGCGCTAATGTGATTTGCATCGTTTTATTTTGGGGTCAACCCTTTCAATAACTAATGCATGTAGGAAGCGCTGTAATGACTATGTTGTAGTGCTAGGCTTGTACTGTATAAAACGGGGTCCACTGACTTACTTTCAGAATGAGTGCACAGTGTATAAAAATCACAGAGAGGAAAAATGATACTCATGCATTTAATGTCCCTGTAAACAGAATGAGTGATTCCGTAAACAAATGTGGTAAGCACCTCCCTAAAATTAAGAAAAATGCATGTTTCCTGTAATACTGCTTCATGTTTGTATGGGGTCTCTTGTCTATTTCTGGCTCCATAAAGTGAGCAATACAAAATACTGGAAATTATAGTTAGACGACTAAAGGTCTCCAGTTTTTCTCACTTAGGCAAGTAAGTGAGATTTCCTGTTTTGCGTTGTCATCTGGCTACCATGACGGAGGTATTCTGTACAATTGCTAATTTTATCTAAAAGTTTTTCTTTTTTCCTTTAAGGCGTTCTCAATTGCCACAAAGTTTTCCTGAAATTAGTTTTACTAATTGCTGTATTTCTTTTGCCTCAGTTACTTTTCTTTGTCTGTATCAGAGCTTGGAGGTTCCAGGTGAAACTGTGCCTACCAAAACAGTTAATGGAGCTACACAGTCCTTGTCACAGAGCACTGTGAAATAAATCACCGCACAAAAGGCCTTGGCCATAACGGGCTAAAAGCAGCTGCTCTCCAAAGGCCACAGGCACAAGGCTGCACTGTACCTCAGCAGGGAACTGGTTGGAAGGTGGAGGTCTTGCAGGCACAAGCTGATGAAAAAGAGTCAGGTGCTAGAGCAAAACAAAGTGGCCCCATGGCCAGTGCTTACCAGATGGGTAGGAGGGAGGTACAGAGACTGGCATATTTTTTCTGGAGAGGCACAGTCTGAAAGGCTGATGTGTGAAGTGTGGTGCTGCTCAGCATAAGCTGAGGAAGCCCAGGTGATCTCAATTGCCAAAGGAACCCTGTATGTCCTTGTGTGAGCCATGCAGGACAGGCTTGGCAGCATCCATCCACACACTGTGTTAAAAAAAGTAAGTGATGCAGACTTTGTACAATATAGATACCTTTCATTAATAATTTCAACAAAATTCAACAATACAAAATTATAAAATTTGTTAAAATGGAAAATACTGAAAGCCTTTGACCAGAATCTACTCAAGCTCAAACTGAAACTCTCTTGATTTTCCAGCGTTGCAGTGAAACCAAATACTCATTAAATCACTGTAACAGCATTTAACATCGTCATGTCTTTTAAGCAGTCTGAAGAAGTTTATTGTTTCCAGCAAAATAATTTCACCAAAGTCACATTTATCATCTGAACTTTGCTAAGTAGGTTAATCAAACTGTAATTTAATATCTGAACCACAAACACGGCATCAATTGTGCAAAGCTCTCTAGTACACTTTCAGGTCTTATATCTTAAGTTATCCCTCTTCCATCCTGCCCTGCATAGAAATGCTGTAATACTGCAAAACTAAAAGCTTTACCAGTAACCATAGGTGAACAATCTCAAGACACATAGCACATTTTTAAATAGTGTCTCCTGCAGACCCTTGTAGTGCTTAAGCACAGACTATTTCTTACAGCACCTGTCTGATATGAGCTTTTGGGGAGGGTCCCATACATACACAGTTTCACCTTCATATCCTGACGTCGAAGAAACTGGAAATACCCTTGCTATTTAGTTTAAAAAGGTGTCAACAGACATTGGAAAATTAAGATTGTTAAAAGGAAAAAAACATGAGTGAGAAAAGATTCACACGTCCTCAGCTTGTGCAGCACTCTAGTATCACAAGGAGCAGAATTACAAACTAGATGGTAGTGAGCTTCTCATGAGTTGTTTTCTGCAGGGTAGGGAGAGACTGATCCTTGGCTGGTATGCATTGACTTACACAGCTTCCGCTTTTCCAAGGTGCGTCCTTGCAGAAGCTGTGACCAAAATGGCAAGTTATCTCAGATGGTGCTAGATCACAGTGATTTAGGAGTGACGCCTGGTGCTGGCCAAGCAGTAGCCACCACAGGAACATGTACCATGGCAGCTCTGGTTTGTAAGCAGTTGGGTCTGCATTTGCAGGAGATCCCAGCTAGTGGACTTCTGTTTGAAAATGTTTAAACAAAATTTTAAAGTAGTTTTGGATTTTGTGCCAGGGATCTGTGAACACCCCTCCGCGTGCCCCATTAGAATTCCCCATGAGGAAGGCCCCTTTAGGAAGTGTGCTCTTCTGCTGTTGTAACATCTCTACTTTCCAGAGAATTCAGCATAAAACTATAATTAATATGGTTATTCAAACAGACAAGCAGCCTCTCTAAATTCAAGCACGCAGCTCAGTTGCTAAAATGATAGTACATCAGCAGTAAAAGTAATTAACTCCTATACAAAAAATACCATTTTCTCTTTTGGAGAAACATTCTTGTTCTTCATGTAAACAGGGCAACTGTAGTGACCTTCCTATATTGGATTTTACCAGTACATCACACAGTTCATTTTCCAAAATCTAATAAAACGGATGGGAAAATTCTTTGAAACTCATTAAAATGAACCCTAATATATATAATTTAAAATGTGGTTTCTCTGCTTCTACAAGCTGTTTGCATGCTATGCTATACTACTGGTTTAAGATCTCTTAGATGAGGAAAGAGTGATGCATAACAAAGCTGCAGCTTTCCCCAGCACGGGAGTGACTGCCCGAGCAGAGATTTCCACCAACACAAAGAGAATGCCTGAGAAGGTATAAGGCTGCTTTTTACTGAGGTAGCCTCTCAGCCTAAATAATAACTCTGAAAATTGAACGTAGAGGTCCCAAACTGCTGCCTAAATACCAATTCCCAGGAGGTTATTTCACATCTCAGCTGAAAACAAAACTCCAAAGTTTTCTTTTCTATGGGTTTCTGCAAATAATATATTCAGGTTGTATCCGTGTCCTCTGTTATAAATTTGGTCCTAGGTTCTGGCTCTGTACAATGGGCAAAATTGCAGTTGGGAAAAATACAGTTTTAACTTGGCTTTGTATTGAGACCATTTATTTTATTTTCAGTCATGAGATTTCAAGGCAAGAATATGAATTAATGCAAATATTTAGGCTATGACAATTTCACAGCACATGCAAAAATAATGCAAAGGTGATTTATAGCTTCCCACTTGCAGCATTGTTGGGAAAGTTTTATGTGGGCCTGAATTTGCTTCATGCAGTCACAGTAGCTCTGAACAGCACAATCTCCAACATTGTGTCATACCAGTAAGAAAATACATATTTCTCTGTCACTGTTAATTTGATACTGAACTGTGATAGATTTATGAAAGCTCTGCAAAAGAAGCACTGTTTATTTCTATATGAGGTGCTGCAGGAAATCTATGAAGAATGCTGTGGGGTTAACACACTTTGGAAAAAAGTATGGGTTCAATGTATTGAGCATATAAAGCATTATTTTCTTCTCTTTTTTTCCCCTCTAGATTAATATATTGTGTTTAGATGACAGGGGGAATATAAGTAAGGCTCCAGTTCTGCAAACATTCAATAGGATTGCCCATGGCAGCAAAGCTAAGTATACTCATTTGTCAGATAGGCAATTTAGAGAGATAGTAGGATTCATAACCGAGTGTTTTGCTTGCTCACTCGTAAATGGTTTATTTTGGGCTGATCTTAGGTTGGCTGTGTGCAGAGGGCATCAAACCATGTTCTGAGGCAAATCTCCTTCGTTACATTTGGAAAAAAAATGGTTTGGATTATGGTTTTCCCTCAAATTATTAACAGGCATAAATGGTGTTAGATTTAACTTTCTTTTTATTCACATAATGATCAATGATAGGGTAATGTCTGAATTAGCTTGGAGATCATACAACTGTTTTTATTTGTCCTGGTTTCTACATTTAGATGGGTTTCTTTTTCCTGCATATAAATCGCCATAAAAACATGTTGAAAAATTCAGGTCTCACTTAGTGACTGGATTTGTTGTGGCTACTGCTATCTTTATGAGTTTGATTCTACAAACACTTGTGTACCAATGTTCCACTTGATGGCATGTTAACACACATTGTACAAATAAAAAAAAAACTTCTGGTTAATCTAATTTTAATGAAATATTCTTCTCAGAGAATCTCAGAAATAAGAGATAGAAAGGTCAGCTTGTGCAAACTTTTCAGTTGTGTCAGACTGCTCCCCAATTCCTGACTCACATCTAATGTTCCTTTTTGATTATTTTTATTACTTATCAATTGTCTGTTATTAAGTAACAGATTAAGTAAGATGGCCAGATGCCACACGTTACTTAGGTGGAAGGCTTTCTTTGCCCCTGAAGCTTGCACAGTTAGTCATGTTATTATTATCCACAGAACATTGTTTTTCCTATGGAAAGACTCGTAGCTACGCTGTTTATAAGCTGGCTACTAAGAAGGCGTAAAACCCCATACAGTTTTGACTGTTCCTCTATACACGGAAAGTACAAAATAATTTAAGAACTGTGTTTCTCCTTTTTACTCAGGCGATATTCCGAGTAAGATTTCAGCAGAATTGCTTTTGTGATGCAGCAAAAAAAAAACCTGTCCAAGGACTCTACTGTTTGTCCTCTCTGTCTTTCTGTTTTTTATGTCTCGCATATAGACATCGTGGTTACCCAAATTAACCTCTTCTGAGTTTAGCTTTCTTCCCCCGCCCCCCCCAGTATTTGGATCAGGCTTCTCTCTCTCTCTGGGTGGGGCGAAAAGTGAACTCTCCTGACATACAGTACAAATTAGGTCTTTTTAAAAACAAAGGCTTCACTTAAGAATAGCTGTATTTTATTTCTGACAAAAGAAGGGAAAGCACAAGTGCGCACACTAAATCAAGAAGTCAAATATGTGTAATCTGATGCCAAGTGTAAACATGTATGGACTTTACAAGGCTTGCCGACACTAGATACTCTGATTTTCTTTCATTTGAAAAAGTGCTTTTGAGTTTTCACAGTAGTGCTTGCAAGAGGCAGTCAAAATCACAAAGTTAATAAGGGCAGGTCTATACAATGGCTCGCGTTGAATTGAGACTTTTTAATTTTTTATGGACACTATTTTCTGAGCTGAGTAGTTAATATAAATATGGTAGATCTAGCTCTGTATGCAGCAGGCCTTTTTGGCCTGGCTTTCTGGCAGAAAGTTTCTTAAGTGAATACTATAAAAAGCTGCTAAAGAGTCAAAATATAGTCCCTCACATACCAGCAAAACTGTTTGATTTCAAGGGAGGTTAAGCACTAAACTACATCAGGATATTGGCCCTAAAGCCCACCTGAATACTCTTCCAGCACTGAAGGGCCTGAATACCTTTCTGTGTTCACTGAAGGAAAAAGGAGAGCAGAAGTTAGTGATTTAATAAATAAAGATATCTTGTCTTCACTGCTATTCTATCAGGCTGCTGCTGTAACAAATCATGGTATTACTCCATCTGTGCAGAAGTACTGCTGTAAAATTGTAAATTTTCAGGCTGCTTAACATTTGTACTGAATGGTTCAAGCTGTGTTAATTATGTATCTGTTAAGTGCTCTGGTACTGAATGTTGGTTGAGTAGATCCCGGAGGTCTGCCAAGGAATTTTTCACTTAATTTTAATGTTAACAGTATTTTTGTAGCTGGGTATTTATTTCAAACATTTAAAAAATGGTGTTTGCAGCGAGTGGGACGTCTGTTCCTCAGCCTTACCTCTGATTACACCCCATGACTGTGAGAAAGGGTGTTTCAATTTGCTTGTTCATGCTTCAGAGCCGTTACCAGATTGCTTTGATATTGTTGTGGGGAGGCAAATGTAATTACTTCAGCCCTTTACATTTCCTCTGAAGACAGCGGGGCATGTGATGGTCCTTATTTCTAGTTGAGAGAGATACTGATCAAAATGCAGTTATAAGAGTTTTTATGTGTTGAGAGACAGGGTGCCCCACAGTGAATGCTGTGAGCCTCTGATGTCCCAGCATGCGGGGAAAGTGAAAGATCAGGGAGATGTTACACCACCTTTTGTCCTCCCCTTTCTCCTCTTCCTCACTCGGTGGCAGCTGAGGGCTGGTTCCGCCTACCATGTGAGCTACAGCAGCCATAGGACTGGTCCTGCCTAAGCCACTTGGCACTTCTGAAAAACTGGGCACCAGAAACCACCCGGAGAAGTGGATGATTTTCAGCTCTGGAGGAGTGTGGTGCCCAAGGAGCTGTGCTGGTTGTTCAGGATCACCATACTGCAGCAATGCCCCTAACGCTGGGCGTTCCCTACGTAGGTCTGTAGGCAGGATGGACAGCAAGATGCTGGGTTTACCCCACCTGGCAGACAGCCCGTGGCAGGTAAACTCCCACCTGCTCCACTCTGGACATGCGAAGCAAATGTAGCATGAGCCAAGACCCCAGCCCTAAAAATGTCTACGGAGGGCAGTGCAACTAATTCCCTCCTCATAACCAGCCCTGGGGACAACTGCTTCAGTAGGTTGTGGTTGCTCCTCAGGAAAGACTGTCAGGAAGGGGTGGGATGGTATGCTGCTGCTTGCCCTGCATGTGCTACTAGACCTGAGGGACACCTTCCAAAGAAGGATCTAGAAAAGTCTAGATGGACTCATACAGTGCTGTTCTTTCCCTCCCCTCCTCCTCCAAGCTTTTTCCATGTAAAAAACCGGAGAACTGGCTCCTAAATGTCACTTGGATGAATATAAACTCTTGAAAGTGTCACGTAGCCCTTGGAATAATTCCAAATAAACCCTGGCTTATTTGGAAAAATTGCTCCTTGAAAGAAATGCACAAACATTGGTCTCAGTCCAAAGCCATGAATTCAACAGGGAGACTCTCGTTACAGAGGGCTTTGGATCTGGCCCATTGGTGGCTATGACCAGACTGATGGTCTGTTAAAATAAATAATTTTTAGATTCCTGTTTTACAGATGCCTGCAAAGTTTTGGTGAGAGGAGAAAGAAAAGAACAATCTTCAGCTGCCTTCCAGTGAAATCTTCTCTTTTCCAAACTCTTTGAAACTGTAATTTATGGACTGTCTTATTATTCTACTTTGAATGCAGCACCTTTTATTCTCTCTTTTTACAAGGATTAGAGATACATGTAACCATTTAGAATGGAAAGAGTGAATGAGCTGTGCCAAAGACTTCTAATGCTTTTCATTTTCTTTTTTTTGTTTTCCTTAACTGCTCAGTTTATTGGATTATCTGAATCCATAGGTCATCCCAGGTAGTTTAAATACCCACGACACAGAAGAAGACACAGAGAGAACAGCAGGGACTGACAGAAAAATTCAAAATTTGTCCTAAGTAATGTGTGATATATTGAGTTTCTCAATATGCTTTTGCAGAACAGAAGCTTGAAACTGCTTATTTGTTAATATCATTTGCTTTGCATACATTTCTTTTAAATCATTTTGGTTTGTGTTTTTTTTTTAACTGAGAACAGTGGACAGAGTGCACTTGCTGTGTCAGAAAACCACAGGCGTCACTAGAGGAGAGTTGCAAAGAGGTTTGATGCATTGGTCTAGAGGATGGAGAAAGGAGTTTATTATGAGTTAGGGTATCAAGACAGAGGTTTTTACAGGCAGAAAAGCCAAGAAAAAATATGTATCAGTGCAGAGAATAAGGGATCTTTAGGTTATCACTTGTAATATAATCAAGCCCCAGCTTCCAAGAACTGTAAGTCAGGCTCTAAGGTCATGAAGCTGACTTAAAAATCACAAGTTATGAAAGTAATACTTTGAGTTCTTTAATTAGCCTTCTGGGTTTGGTGCTATTAGATTTCAGTTTCAGGCTTTTCTTTGTCACCAAGAAGACGAGACACTTGATTTCTTTTTCTCATGATGGTTGAGATTCCCACAAAATCACGTTGTTTTTTTTTAATATACAAGGTTTTAAAAAAAACCTGTCTTGTAAGACTCAGTAGAATTCTTAAGAGCTCACAGGACCAGTGTTGCATAAAGTACAAGCTGATGATAGATAAGCAGGGTCTCCACATTAACTCTAATAAATACGTTCTGTTCCTCACCTCATCTGATAGATATCGTCTTAACATCCTTAAATATTGTGCTCATAAACTCTTAAGGAGCACCTGCTACCCTTAACTGTAGAGGGTAATCTCTGCTGTGTCTCCAGTGGCAGAGATTCTCCATCACCCAGGCCAGGTTGGCAGCTCCCTGTGCCATCTTCTTCTCTCCTTTGCACTGAGAAAGGAGCAAGCAGGGGGCAAGAAGGTGCAAAGTGGGCTCTGTCTGTCTCTCTAATTAGCAGCTCTGATTAGTTGTCTTTTCCCAGAAGTCATGGAGATGGTGGAGGGGTGCCAGTAATAATAGGTTTTCCTATTGACAAGTCTGAAAATTGAATACAGACTGACATTTTTCAGGTCATCTAGAAGAATGGGCATTAGTGCATCTGAAAAATCGATGCACTGGCAGAGAAGCAGCACAGGATGCTCTAGTGGGTTTCATTGACCAGCCTGCTAGAATTAAAAGCATGGCTATGTGGTGCTTAAGTGTTTCAGAGAGGTGAATCAAATTCTATTCTTCTGTTAGGCTCACAGTGTAGACAGTAATGTTGTGGAAACAAGACCAGATTTACAAATAAGCACTACAGGCTTACATCTTGGTCTAGGCTTTGGGACTCATGTGATAGCAGGATCTCACAAGTGGGCTCTGGTTGCTCTTTCTGGAGGAGGTAAGAAGGCAGAAGAGAAAAGGGCTTATTTCTGCCCTTAATTTTGAAAAGGGATGACTGTTTCAAGTAGAAGAGAGTTATAGCCAGGGTCGGGGCACCTGGGATAGGCTGAGATTGTCTTACTGAGTTGCAAGTGAAGGAGGTTTAGCAGTCCTGAGGAAGAGACACAGAGGTGATCTGAATGGCTGCGTCATACCCTCCCTTCTCCTTCAGTTTTTGTGGCTGGAGCAGGACAGTAGCTCAGCACTGTGCAAAAGGGACATACTAATTCGTGATTTTGCTCATTGGTACATCTTATCAGCTCCTTTTCTGAGTGCATGAGACTGAGCATACAGGAGAAGCTGTGGCACCGAGATGGGGACTTGATGTGTGGGAGGTAAAAGGCCTCTTAGTCCTCTTTGACCAAGAAGGTACATACTTGGCCCTGCTTGTGCAAGTTACTGCTTCTGGTTTGAAGAAACGGTTGAACCAATGTGCATTGGTTTGGTTTGGTTTTAGTTGGTTGGTTTTTTGGGGGGGTGTTTACACTTTTGAGATGGTCTTTTTAATGCTGAATGCCCAGAGTCTACATGCTGTCATACACAAAAGTTGATGTGGTTTCTTTAATACTCAGCATTCCTGCAAATACAAGATTATTTCTTTTCCAGCTTTTGAATGGAAGAGTAGTATGTATTTATATGTATAGGTATGTTCACTTACAGTAAATGTGGAAATAGGGGAGACCTGGGAAGGCTAAATGAAGAGTCAAAGTGAATCTCAGAGAGATAAGTGGTAAAAATGGGTAAACAGAAAACTCCGCTTCTGTGGGAAAACATGGAGGAACAAAACCACAAACGGGCGAGGAAACATCCAAATCTAAACAAAGAATTGCAGCAGAAAACTGCAGCAAATGTGATCTTAAAGAACTGAGTGCTAACAACAGACGTGTCACTGCTGAAGATCAAGTATGTGAGCACTGTTTTCCCACTTCTCCATCCCCGGTACCTCCATGGAAAGCCCAGCCTGCCCACCTTATTTGTTCAGTAGTGGACTTCATACGACTGATTCAGTTCTCATTAAACTGATTTACTGGGCTCGCTGGCTCTGCTCAGCTTCAGTTTATTCCTACTTTGTTTAAAATTCGGGAAGTGCTGGGGGAGGGGACAGGACACTAATGGCCGTTCTCGTGCAAGTGGAGTGGTAGCTGATTTATTGCAAAGGTTATAAAGGAAAAGTATTAAGTGTGTTCCATTCTGCTTGGCAAAGCCATCCTGCACAATGTCCAACAAAACCCTGAGAGCGCTGTTTTGTACCAAAAAAAAAAAAAAAAAAAAAAAAAGAGGAGGAGGGGTATGCGTGTGTGTGGAGGGGGGACGCTCCACCAAAGATGTGCTCTTCTTCTTTTGAGCATTAATTAAGACTGTAAATCACAGGCAACATGAAACAACTGTATTCGATGGAACGTGGACAGTTCTGGAGTTCTGCTGTGCTTGTGTGATCAGTTCGAATACCTACACTGAAATGCTAATGGGAGAGCAAACTTCAAAGAGAAATTTTGGCATGAAGAAGCAGTCTGCAGGACCATTACATGGATAAAGTTGTAAAATACACTCCTCCGTGCAAACTGGGAAGGGAGGTGGAATGAAAGGTTTATAGGAACTCAGACTTCTTTTCCTTTCATGCACAAAGTCAGTCCTAGATTATTTTGGTCTCATCTTGAAATAGACTTGTGTATTTGTGTTTTGAATAAAAGGGAAAGAGGACTATCACAGCAAAAAAATAAAAAGTACTTGGATAATTAAAAACTCATTTAATAGTCTTTAAAATTAATTTTCCTTTTCTAATAAATAGTTGAGGGAGTTCTTTTGTCACATCATTCATAATGGTGCGTGGGTCACACTCCCAGGTTCATGGAATTTAAAGCCTAAAATTGTTATGATCAAGTAATTTTATCTTCAGCAGAACATCAGTTACAGAAATTCACCCAGTAATTCCTACAGAGATCTCATGTCCTAAATGAATGTGCTAAAGCTTGTTTTTAGGAAGCCACCTAATCTTGATTTAAAGGCACTAAGTAGTGTGGGACAAGCTCCCCCCCCCGCCCCCCCGGTCAGCTTTGTTAATATTTATTTAAAATAAAACTTAATCTTTAAAATACCACTTCATTTCTCCGTGACTTCATCTGGTTTCACTTTCTTACTAATGTATTTGTACTGGGCTGCAGTGGAGCTGCTCTAGCGTAGTTGAGAAGATGATTTTCACCCATTGTAGAATATGGTCCATTTGTTCCTCATTTTACTTTGGTATAAAGCTCCTGGATGCAAGTAACATCTTGATGAAAAACGCTCTGTCCTTAATAGTTAATTCACAAGCATCTTATTTCCCAGCACAACATATTTACGTAATTATAAATAGACTTCTGTCCAACTGCTTGTCCGGGATTCCTCAAAGCATTTTTGGTTTGCCAAGTGTGGTTTGAGATGTAATTCATAATGTGGGGGATTCCAGAATGGCTGATGAGGTTAATTTTCCTTCTTGTAGAATATGATACTGTAATAGTGATGCTGTCTTTAGATATACAAGATGAAAAAAAAGAGAAAAAAAAAGTGAAGAATGACTTTGAAAAAAAAAATCTGGAGTTATTTATATTTAGTATATAGGAATTGGGAGCCTTGTTTGCAGCAATAGTTGCCATGCTTACCATAAAGCTGCTTCTTTCACTGACCTTATTAATTTTATGCCATCAAAGGATAACTGTCTGGTGTCATGATACGACTCTGAAGACTATTAATTAATACAGGTACATTATTTCTATATTTACACAGTATAAATGTTTATGCAAGAAGCGGGGAAATGGAATTTGTTCTATTACAGGAATGTGCATACTAGAGGGTTTATGGAATGAGAATTCAAGTGCCTTAAACCAAAGGTAGAGTTCAGAGTAATTGGACTTGTCGTAACTTGCAGAAGGAGCCAATATATCTGTATGCTACTTATGTTGTCAAGGGAAATACTTGATGTAAAGCACAGTGTGTCCACAGCTTTGCCACTGTACTAGTACTTCAAAACAGTACCTTTCCTTTCCTTACTGACAGAAAAAACACATTAACTGACCTTCTATTACATTTAAGACAGCATCTTTTTTCTTAACTGGGAACCAGGATTGTGCTGGCTTAGCGTGCAGTGCCTTTCAGAGGTACTCAGGTGGTCTTGAACAAGAATAAATACATGCTGTTTCCTAACAAGGGTTGAACCGTAGCAGTCATGTGTTTGAAAAGGCTTATACTTGCATGTAAAGCTTATGCTTGCCTGTCCAGATGTAAATAGTTTAAAGGGTGCATGGGCTTGAATGGTACCTATGCTGGAAAAAAACCCTGTCTTGTCAAGGGTGAGATAGCAGTAGACACCTCTGTTATTTCCCTGCTGCTCTCTCTCTACCCAAAATGGTGATACAGCACAAATGAACACTGTATTAGTAATTCTTTTTAAAAAAAGAGATTTCGGTGCTATTGGAGAAGTTAATACAAAAGGCACATTCTCAGCTTGCCTAACTCGGTGCATTGCCACTGATTTCCATGGACCTAAACCCGTGTTCCTTACATCTTGCCAGCGTGGCTGCATTCAGCTGCTAAGGATATCATGCGCAGCCACCATGGAAAAGCATAATTTTATGATTCAGTTGTCCTTCTGGCAATGCTGTGGCTAGATTAGATTGGCTGTGGCTAAATATGTGGTCACAGGAAAAACATGCATAAAAACTTCTGACCTGAAAGGATTGGCAGATGCAAGGGATCTGTCCCAGGCTTTTTAAAATAAGCATACTATAACCTTGGTTCCCTACTTGCCCTGGGGTGTGTGTGTGGGTGTGGGTGTGGGTGTGTGTATATATATATATATATATATATATATTCCTGTCAGTTCTTGGATTATCTAGGAAGTATACCTATCCATAGCACAGGGACTTATGTCACTTCACAGATAAGTTATATGTATGGCAAGCAGGTAAACATTTCTGAATGAAAGGCAATAAAGGGAAGCAAGAACCAAGGAGAGCGTAGGGTTTTGTATTTCTTGTTGGCTTCAGGTCAAGATCCAGCGCCTTCCCGGGAAATGCACTCCATGCAAATGAAGTGCAGAGGATTACTGGCCAAGTGAAAAACATGTCGAGTGCTATGTAAATGAATGGGCTTTCTGCCCATGCTGGCTCAATCTGTGATAGCGGAACAGCTGAGCAAACGCCCTTCAACAGCATTCATTACCAATGTGGCTGCTGTGCCACAGTGATCTTGTGTCTGTCTATACACACAGATAAGCGTGCTTTAAGTCTCATCTTGTGGCAAGCATGTTGTCTTGGAAGAGAGAAAATCCAAATGGAATTTCATGCTGTCCCTTAATCTAATCTGCAGTGTCATTCTGGGTAGGGAGCTGGAGTGGCGTATTTTTCACCCACCTTCACATGCCTGAATTTGAGTCGGCTCTCTCAGAGGTCCCTTTACTATTAGCAGAGAAAACCAGCCAACATGTACAACACAGTTACCAATCTCTTTCAGACATCTGCAACAGAGAAGTTTACGTTTAGTCAGATGAAACTGACACTTGGCACCAGATTTTAAAGATGTCTGATGTCTGATCATTAAGATGTCTGATAATGCAGTTGGGCACATGCTGGACATATCAAAAGATGGTGGAAATTTCACTCTAGGCTGCTCTTTGTTCCCTGAGGAGACAAAATACCTTTAACAATCAGTCTCTGAGCCCCTGGGTTAATGATGCTAGCATATGGGCATAGGAGCCCTAGGTGCTGGAAAGCCATGCTGCTAATGGTGGGGATGGTTGCTAGCAGTTTTGGCCTGATGCAACCAGCAATCTCTTGGACAATTCATGGGCACAGTTTGGGTGTTAAAGACAGACCAGAGGTCATTGCTGGTGGGTGACTTGGATGCAGCCTTGTCGTAGAGGCTAAAAGATGCCAGTAGGGTAGACATAGGCCCTTTTGGGAGAATAGTTTGCAGTGCCAGAGAATGGTTGCAGCCCTGGCTGTAGCCTGTGTGTCCCTGTTCCTTGTTTATTAAACAATGGCCATAGCATCCCCTGCCTTGGAGTTGTTCATGAGCTAAGTTAAAGCTTGTGGAAGACTGCCCAGCCAGGGCACTTTGCAGCCAGAGCAGTTCCTTGATCCATTTTGCACACAGCTGTAGAAATGCTTGTGTCTTTATCGTTGGGGAAGTCTGGGGTGGGGGAAGGTGAAGGTGTCTGCAGGTAGAAAGAGGGGGGAGGCATCAACTACTTTAAACCAGCATTGCTGCCGGAAACTTGTTCTTCAGATGACCCCCTGTCGACTTCACCTGCCAACCCATGATCGTTTGCATAGTTCCGTATATTGGCTTCAGGGAGGCCCAGAACAAAGGCTTTCCTTAAAAAACTCGACCTTACTCAGATAAAACTCCCACTCATGCCCCAGGGAGTTTTGCATGACGAAGGATTACAGGATGGTGTCTCAGCTTTGCAGTGTGTACTGCTCGCAGCCACTTTTTAGTTTTGTGGGTAAGACTGTGCCCATTTAGAGGGAAACTTGGTTTCCATTTGCTCCCGCTCAGTTTGCTGGAAACTTTTTTTTACCATCCTCTTTGTAGGCTAGAGGTGGAGCTTTTGATGAACCTACAGGTGAAGAGGAAGGCACTCACCAGAAGGAGGTAGGTGCCTTGGGTGAATGTGGGGAAGGAGAGGGCTTTGAAGATCTTAGCAGGCAAGCAGTGGCATTTGAGTTTCATAAGTTGCCCACGCTCCCACCTACAGGGCCACCAGCTTTGCAGAGGTGAGGAGTTACTCAGACCTGGCAGGACTGCTGTTAAGCCTGAGCTCAGCCCGTGAGTCTGTCCAGTGTTGCGGACCCTGAGGTGTTTTTTCCCCTCCTTTCCTGGTGTGGCAGGTATGCTGCCTCATGTCTTTAGTTTCTCTGATTCTGCAATTACTCATTGTTATTTTGTGTGAGCAAAGCAGGCAGATGTTACAATACCTTCCTCGTCAGCATGTCCTGCAGTTTCTGTTTCCTTGGATGAAGCAGTAAAGCAGTCACTTCAGGGCCAAGAGAATTGGGCTCCATTTCATCAGCTGGAAGGTGACTAGTTAAAATCTAACTAGCAGTCTCACACCCAGTGCCTGACAGGGACAGTCTCTGAAGACTATTAAGCAAATAAAAATTCCCTGCTCTGTCATGTAATGGAAATGAGTATATTTCAACAGCCATCCCACTCTAATCTGTTAGCCAACCCTTAGCAGCTTACCAAGCCTGTATTTAACCTATTTCCCTAATGGCAATTAAGAAATGTTTTCATTTCCCAGGGAGAGGATTGCCAATGAAATCCCCCTCTCTCCCCCAATCCCCATCCTATGCTCTGCTCTCTCTCTCCTCTTCCCCACACCCCAGCTCCTTCTTCCTTAGCCCAAGGCATCCAAAGCATTCCCCATGTGTTTGGGTAGCATGCAGTGAGGAAGAAATGATTAAGCAGCTGAATGTTTGAAATCCAGCTAAATGCACCGATTATTATCTGCTTAGGGCTTTCTTATCTCGAACTGTGTGGTGCTTAATGGCAGGCCCATTGTTTTCAGCTCAAAGGTATTAATGAAGGAATCAGGGCAGCAGGCTGATGTCATAGGTGGCTGAAAGGTGACTTGCTGCACTCATTTCCCTTACTCCACCCCTTCGCAAGTCCCTTCCAACTAGTTCAGGAGGAGGGTTAGTATTTTTAGAGTGGGGGGGTGGGAGGGAAAGGCAGCCAGGTTGCATTTGTGTGTCTGGTAAAAGGATTGCTGAGGCTCCTAAATATCCTGCTTAAAAGATGTACCTTCTTAGCTTCTGCTCTACTTTCCCACTTCATAAAGACTCTGAGCTGCTGGCGCGAGTCTCAGTGTGAAAGCAGGCGGCCAGCCCTTGTTCACACCTGCCCTAGGCACTGGTCAGCAGACTACACTTTATGTTCTGAATTATATCCAACGTGAGGTTTCCACTTTGTGTTTTTGATGCAAAGGAAGAGCTGTGAGTAAGTAGCTGCCACCAAGGATTTCTTTCTGAGGTGGACGCAGCCCCCAAGATGATGTACAACTTAAGGATGTGCTTACATAGCCAAGTATCAGTTGTACTTTTTGCCACTCTTCTAAGTTAAATTACATTTAAAAAAAACCCATACATGGTTATTAGATGCAAAGTGGTGTTTGTTGTGAGGAGAGACTCGTCTTTCTGGGATGAGATATTGTGAGTGTCGCCAGTTTTCTGTTACACGGCACAAGCAGCGAAAGAGGTGAAGATTCAGAGTGGATTAGATTTCATTGTCACTGTATTTTAATCATAGGTTGTTATTTATGTAATTCTTTTTGTGACAGATTTCATCTGACATTCCCTTCTTGTTTTATCATAGTCTTGAAAAACAGGCTGCTTTCTTTGACTTAAAGTTTAAGAATTAATAGTATTGCTCTACACTGTAGAACTTGGCATCACGCTGCCTACAGAAATGGTAAACACAAAATTTCATCCAGTTTGGTTTTTTTATGGACCCAGCTAAGAATTTGAAGAAAGATGTGTTACTAGAAACATCTGTGGAGCTATTGTGATTTATGGAACAATAAAAGAAAAATAGCTTTCAGACAGTGGTGTCATAAGGTAGCAGGTAAAGAGTTCTTGTATGCATACGTATCCAAGCAGGTCTCAGACAAGAATAAAAAACAATGGTTGGGTTTTTTTTAATTCATTTTAATGAGACAGTCTTTTTGTGTGATATGTAATTTAATCAGAGCCTTTGTGACTACAGCTAATGTCTTTGCCGGCATGTGATTAGTAAGGATTTATGTCTTGCATAAAAGAATGAGTGAAGAGTTTACTGCTTTTTCTTATTTTTTATTGAATATTGAATATAAAATATATTTTATTTCTTTTATTTCTTATTTGTTATTTTTTTAATTTTTTCCATTTCAGTTTAGTTTTGGTCTGGTGAACACACAGCAGCTTTCACTGATCACTGCAGTATTTTGTACCTGATGAAGGAGCTGTCTAAACAGTCCACTAGCAAAGACTAGACCTCAGAGAAAGCAGAGGCAGAAAGAGTGGCACTGAATACCCATACATACATCAAAGCCAGCTGCTGTCTTGATGAATAAGATTTGCTTGACAGCAAATCATCAAACATGAAAATGTTCCCTTCAAATTTGTTTTTTGTGAGAAAAAAAAAAGAACTGTATACCACTAGACTTTTTTTTTTTCCATTCAACTTACTTACACATGGTTGTTTTTTTGTCATTGGAGATGAAATCAACTAGCGTTCTGAAGGAAAAACTAGGGAACTTTTAGCTGAGTTGCATGAAAAGGGTTGAGTGAACTGACCGGCACTTCCAGTCCCGTCCTCTCTCATACCCCCTCCCCGTTTCTGTAGGTTCAGCAGTAAAAACCTATTGAAATGTGAGATTACCAAACTGAAGCAATCAGTCTGAAATGATTAAGGAAGACGACTATTCTTTTCTTCAGATGACCAAAAGTCATCTTGTTCAGTGTTCCTTATCTTTGAGCTGCTATTTCACAACTGTTTCTGTCTTTAAGTTTGTATTTCCTGTTAAAATCTACTAGTACTTTACCTCGTCTGTAAGCTTGTATGTAGAAACCATCACCAGCAGTTATAAGAAGTGGGATCTGTCTTTCTCCTAAAATTATGTTGAGATTTTTTTTAAGGAAAAAGTGTTTGTTTATTTCTTCAGTAATTTAGCAGATTATGTGTCAAGCCCAGGGTGAAATTTTGTTTGCTGAACTTACCTTAAACCTCAGGAGGGGAGGAAGGTTCCGTTTAAAGGTCAAAGTGTTTCAGGATTTCAATTCAGTATATTTTTTACTTTTAAAGTTTTCCCTTACCCAACACAGACCTCGGATGCTTTTCAGATGTCTTACACATGTTCATCTTGTTTTGAAATTTTTGAAACACCTCTACGTTAAATCCCAGAATAGTTAAATATCCACGTACGTATTACTATTATCCACTGCACACAAACATCGTTGTGGGAAGAAATTTGGTGTTTGAGGTTAGGGGAGAATGCTGGAGCTGACAAAATTCAGATGCTAATGATAATTAATTTATGTAGTGGCAAAGATAGGTGCCCTGCCAGGTTCTTTACAGGCAGATAAGATCTGGTTTCTGCTTCAGTGAGTTTACCATCTGAGGCCCTGGTTTTGCAAATAGTTATGCACATAAGTTATGTCACCAAGTGCAGCGACACTACTCATGCATGTGAAGTTACTCACCTGCAGTGAGCGTATCTGTGTACAGTTTCAACTACATTAGCTTTTCAATTGATTTCACGGTGAGTCAGTAATTGTTGAGTGTGATAACTGAAGTTATTTAATAAGCTGCAAGTCAGAAGTTAAAATAGGAGCCACCTTTCCTTAAGGGAACTGAAAACTGAGATTTTCTGGGAAGTTTTTTAGGATGCAAACAATGCATGTTAGATCTGGCACTTTCATGTCACACTGACTTAAATGATGTCTATTTGCTTACAAATCACACAAGAGAAAAAAATCACCTGATAATTGGAAGGGAAAAGTGTTATTCCCCTTCCTCATTTGTCGTGAAGCTGATCTTGGGGCTGCATTAAGAGTGTTTCCAGTGAAATTACTTTCAAGTCTGGGAAAATTTAATCAGCAGAGGCCTTGGTAGCTGTAAATTTGTGGCAGCAGTCGCTAATTCATCTTGTAATTCTATGACAGGCTCTGAATTGCCCGTATTTGGCCAGGGATCACCTCAGTGGCCAGTTAATGAAAGAGTAGAGGGAACTTGAAGGTCAGTCACACTGAATTCTTTTTTTCTTCCTGGATGTGTCTTTTTATTGCAACCTATCTTTCTTTGTATAATTTATTAAACAAAGCCCTTTTTTGTTTCCTCCAAAGGCAAATCTATCCCGTTGTTTATCTGCCTTCTTTCCTTGAAGCATGTATAAAAAAGCCCAAAAAGTCTCAAAATAGATGTTTCTTTTGAAATTACTAGACAGAATTACACTCCAGCCCATTTATATTTCTTGTCTGAGTATGGTCGTGAGAAGAAAACTGCAACAGATGCTGCAACCAGGTATGCTTTTGAGAGTGGAATTTGTACATCGACATGTAAATCTAATCACAGTACGAGAAGACTTTAGTTATTGGCTCAAGCTCAAAATAAATGAATTTGAACTTCAGAAAACCATGATGAGACTCTAATCAAAATAGCACCAGGAAACGCATTTGGGGCTTCTGCATTCTGACTAGCCCGCACTTAGCTGGAATAGCTTTTGTTTATTGAAACACTATAGTAAATGGGTGCTGACTTGGCAAAACACAGGATTTTCTTGTGACATGTATAGCATAACAGATATGCTGAACATAAAAAAAATATAGAAAGGGACATGGAATAAAAATTTTAATGGCCTTTTCTTTTTCTTTTTCTTCTTCTTTCATCTTTCTTATTTAATAAAGTAAGTGCCTGTTAACACTTTTCTCTTTTTCAGGCTATTTTCTTTCTTTGGAGGACATTAGCCTTACATCTTGTTTTGTCTTGTTCATTCTCTCCCTCAGAGTACCTTGTGTCTTAGTTATCTCTCTCTAGGTTACTACTGCTCCACCCCTTTTACCTCCTTCTCCTTTTCTTTTCCTATTGCTTTTTTTTAATCCCCCTCCTTCATTTTTATTTCCATTCCAAATACAGTATCTTCCCACCTCAGAGTTTCCTTCCAATGTTCAGCCTGTGTCAGAAAAAAATTTGTAGGGCTCACCATCATTTGACACTTCAAGATCAAGTGCTTTGAATGACCACTCTGGCTTCAGAGGAAGTGTTGGTAGACAAAGTAGTGGTTTTTCAGCACCTGAGCTCTTAGCATCCTTTCAGTCACAACAAGATCACTACTACTTCTCAGGTTGAATTTGAAATCCTTTGCAACTCTTGGGAACCTTCATTTATTATTAAATTAAACCTACAAAGTGGGGAGAAACAGGAGATATGAAAAGTGTGTAGAGAAGTCCGCTTTCTGTCTGGTGTACAAGGGAAAATTATAAAAAGATTTAGAGGTGAGGTTATTTTTCAAATACATTTAATTTAAACTAGTCATAAGAATTACCTGCATTTTTATGGTTATCATCTACTCAAGGATGCCCTTACTGTAAGTACAGTACAATGAGCTCTTCTATTTGTAAACTTAAGATATCATGTGACTATTGAATAGGCTTCTGAAGCACATGTCCATTGAACTAGCTCTGATACAGCAGCAGTTATTACTGGCTGCAGAACCTGCTATTTAGTGTGCACTAGCTGTGCCTGTCTCAAGCAGAGGGACATCTCTTGTGGATGGTGTGACTGTGACCACCATTTCTCATTTACCAGCACCAGGGGATTTCCAGCTTCAGCACTTTTGCAGATCACAGATGTGGTATGGGAAGCAAGATGATGTCTTTTAACTTGGTGATGCTGTTGCATCTGCGCGGACAAGAGGGGGGTTTTGCCCATGTTGAACCCTTTCAAATGATGCCAACACAATCTTAGTCAAGTCCTGTGGAACAAAAATGACCTCTGTTCTTGCACAAACCAATGTGGGGAACAAGGTGGCCTTTCACAGTGTTACCAACACCGCATTTCTACATGTGCTGAGTTTCCAACATCTGTACAAGAAGCCACTCGGAGGAGGTTGATTGGAAGTGATCAGGATTGTTTTGTGTACTTCTGTTTAAATCAGAATAAGTGGTTGTATTTGAAATGCTGGAGTTGGCAGTAACTGCAGAGTAACAAAATTGCTTGAAGAAGAACATTAAAATCTTCTGTTTGTTTCTAGAAGGATATTGTTAATTTAATATAATTGGGTGTCGAGCCTCAGAAACCATCATACGCTATGTGTTTATAAAGTACTTTTATTAATGGTGTAAAAAATCAATAACAACCCAAGAAACTTCTCCTTGTGAGAAGACAAAAATATTAGTGCCTTTCCTGACAGGGTTTCTTTTCACAAGGGATTCCTATATGGAACACTAATCAAGTCCATTCAGAAAGGCCTTAATTAATTTAATTAAAATCTGTCAGATCAAACTGATTAGCCTGACATCCAGCCTAGTGGGAGGAAGGAGGCCAGTATATGCGTTGTAACTGTGTTGAGGTGGGTTTGCTGTCTGCAGTCAGAGAGGTATGGCCACTGCAGTGATCAAAGCTGTCTTTCATTGTCATCAGAATAAACGTTATGTCTCCCCCAGGCAAGTGATCCAATTTCTTTTTGTTAGAAAATACTTTATATCTCCACAGCCTGGGCAGCTCAGGAGGGGTCAGCGGGTACCTGGCTCTGCGTGTGATTGAAGGGGAGCACCGGGTGACCTTTCCTACCCTTCTGACAACAGGAATACAGATAAAACATTTCTCATCCCTTCGCTATCCTCTGTCTTAGCCATTGGCCATAACCATTGCCGCACAGGCAAGAGAGCAACAAAGACCATGTCGACAGGGGCAGCTGTGTGTGCTGGCGGTGATCGTGGGCATTGCTGCAGCTGAGCCTTCCAAGGAACGCTGTGTCCACGTAGGGCATCTTCCATTTGAGAACTGAACTGAGGTGGAATGCTGAGGAACTGCACCCTCTGCTATCTGGCTGTGTCCATCCAAAATATGAGGAGCTTCCTCAACCACATAGGCTTCTTAATCCTACAGCTGCTAATAATGATGTGTGGTTTCTATGGCAAACATCAGGATGGCCAATGCAATCTGTCTCTAGCCCTTTCCACTTCCCCTGCCCCACACATGTACCTACAGAGTATATCTCATCTTCAAAGCTTTTTTTATAAACACTTTTATCCATAGTTACAGTGGGATGGATCCATCAAAAGTGTAATAGCTAATAAATGCTCAGGTTTTTAGGCCTCAATCCTACAGGCACTTCGGCATATGTTTTAGCTTTATGTACTCTAGTTCAGGCTTCAGTGAAACTATTCACAGTGCATGAAGTTAAGCATATGTGTAAGTTAGGAACTGCAAAGATTAAATAGCATTCATGTTTGCTAGAAATCAAAAGGTAGATGAAAACAGTGACCCCAGCTACAGAGGAACAGCAGTTCCTGAAGGAAGAGTAGCAGCAGCTAAAGTGAAAGACTTGCCAGCAGAAGACCTGCCAGTGACACGTAAGTGTGTGGCCTTTACTTGTGAGAAGGACCCTTCTCCCGGCAAAACGCTAACGGGCCATTTTCTCCAAGGGTGGAAGGCACCTAGAGTATGCAGTTCCAGTTGTGTGGGCACACACATAGTGAAAGCATCTTTCTATAGTTTAGCAGTATGTGTCCAATTTTAGTACTTGGGCTTGACAAAACTTTGCCAGTGAAGTGACAAGAGATGGATTGTTGGAAGAAATAAAGAATAAATTTCATCTGCAGATATTTTTCATGGCTTGTAGCTTCCCAATATTTTCTGGCCATGTCAGTTGAATTGATACTAATATCCTTGCAACAGGCAAGTTAGCTTTAGTTTGAACACTGAACCTAAAATGAAAAGGGTATGTTTGGTCAGTTTAGGATCTCATCACTGGAGAAGCATGCTTCATGGAATGATTCAGGGTCATAAGGGTAGGGCAGGCAAACGCCTAAGAAAATAAGCCACTAGCAAATACATTTGTCTTTTTTGAAATCATGGAATTAATTTTGCCGCCTTTGCTGTCTAAGCCTAGGTTTAGATGTGTAGACACATTTTCCCCTACCCGCCAAGGGCTTCTTTGATCCTCATCTTGTATTTTTTCCATGATGGCCCAAGGATCCACCCATGATGAGATTTTTTTGCAAGTGAATGTATTACACAGTGTCTGCATGGTCTCTGTTGATGACTCAACTCTAGCAGTTTCTTCCTTGTGGAGTACCAGAGTCTTTTTTTTCCTTTTTGCTTTTACCATGGGGTCCCTTCCCTGGCATCTTCCCAATTTCTCCATTATTTCTGTCTTAAAATAATACAAAAGTGAATTCTATTCCACTGTACTCATTAAATTGGATTCTGCTCTAAATTTTGTGTTATACTTAATCATCAGGTATCTAGCTTGAAAAACTTTAAGATTCCCATCACATAACTGAGAGTGAGTGGTTGGCTCCACACATTGCTATAATGCATTTTTATAGAAATAAATCAGCAAAAAGAAGGAATTTTTAAAGATGTGTTTCTTAATAAGATTTTATAAAGTTTGTCCCTTCCCATAAAACAACTGTACTAACTCTAGATACTATTCGAATCATAATTATTTTTTTTTCCTTCATCTTTTCCTTTCAGCAGCCTAATATTTGTGAGGGAATAACACTGGACATTATTGATCTATTTTCTTATTTTCTTCCTGGCTCCTAGGTCACAGTTTAGGCCCTAGTTCAGCAAAGTACTTAAGAAGAGGCTTATCTTTAAGCACATGTTCAAGTCTCAGCGGAGTAAATGAGAATTAAGCAAATACTTAAGTACTTTACTGAATAGGGATAGAATTAAGCATGTAGTTGAATGTTTTGCTGAATCAGGGCCTTAAAATTAAAAATTAATCTTATTTGTGCTACAAAGATTGGAAAGCTAGGCACTAGATTTGGATCTTGAATTAATATAAACCAGGAACAGTGTAGCACCAACTGTCACAAGGAAAAGGGTGTATAGGTGTAAAAATGGGGTAAAGCTGGGGTTGCTATAATTGTGGGTAAGACATAGCAGAGATGTGCGTTCAGTTCCTACGTCTGTTTTAGACTAAACTGTTGGAGATTGACAATCCCTTGTGCTTTAGTCCTGTCGCTGATGAGCCCTGGAATGCATAAAAAGCCCTACAACGTTAGGGCTAAGTCTAAAGTTGCAGGAGAAGGGGCTTAGTCTTTCTAAGCCTCAATAAATACTCTATTTGTCCTGTGAAGTGAAGGTAATGCCACTTCCCTTCTTTCACTTTGTGCCTCCCTTCTCCATCTGATTGCAAACTCTTTAGAGGTGGTGAGGTTTGTTTCTGCGCGTTTACGTGATGCCTGGCACAGCGGTCTTGCTTGTGGCTTCTAGATGGTTTTGTAATAAAAGCCCATAATAATAAATCTTGTGCTTTGGGCTTAACAAAGTAATTTATGTGACATGACGGAGTACCATTACAGCTGAAGTTTTTGTGAAGATTTAGGTTAATACAAAATAATGGCTCCACTAAGTACCTTTTTGACCAGCATGAGTAGCTTGTGAGACTCTAGAAAAAAGGATTTGAAGAAGCTTGGTAACTTTCCACTGCTTTTTAGGAAGACAGCTGCTGTTTTCAGCCTCTAGAGTTGAGCTGCTTATGGATGAATGTATGGGAATGAAACTTCTTTTGCATGGGCTGGTTTCAGGGATGTTTGTTAAATCTGCAAACCTCTAGTATTTGTTTTTAGTGGCTGTGAATTCCTTCTGAGCAGTTTTTGGTACCAGTAATGTGTTGTCTAGGTGAAGTACTTGACAGCCGTCATTTCTACAAACACTGAGCCAAAGGCTGGCTCAGTGTGTGTCATGACGTTCTGTGTTGGGGCAATTGGTGTTACTGTTTGGCAATGCTTAGAGAAGACTGACTGACCCGAGTGCTCATCTTAAACTAAACTTCATTTAGGGATATGTTAACAAGTATGCATAGTGAGCGTAATATGATCTCTATGGGTGCTAGCTAATGGTTAACTGGCTCTGTGCAACCTGTGCTCCTTAAACAAACGCTATCAGTGTGGGATGAGTTGTCTTATTTCTGCAGACAGGCATAGTGCAGCTTGGAGACTAATGCTTTCTTCTTAGGACTAGAAGACAGCAGGAGGGCTTTCACTGCCTCCTCAAACAGGGAAGGGAAGGCAGGCATCACGTTACTAGAGCTATTTTCAAATAAAGATGGGAGGGATGAGGGTAGTGGGGTCTCTGAATATGTCCTGAAGTTCGCAGGGTGGCTGACCTCAACTCAGCTGTTACTTTGCTTTTTTAACTGACTGTTGTCTGAACAGGTGCTTGATGCAGTATAAAGCTTCTCAGGATAGTTGGCGTAACTTTGCTTTCATGCTTTGAGAAAGGGGAGAGAAATAGGCAAGATCATGCTTTACATAGGAGGTTACTGTGTGGAGATACTCTGTACGGTGAATGAAGGGGCAAGATAGTGCTGAAACTTTGAGCTTTCTGTACAAGGCAAAAACCTAATAGATCAGGTGAGTCAAAACTCTGGGGATCTTGCTTATATGCTGGGGGCTTTGAAAACTGTTGAAATTGCTTGTCATAAGGCATATGGGATAACAATCTTGTTTTCTGAACTTTTACCAAGGCAAAAATTTACATTTTCTATATGGGAGAGGTGTCTCACCCAAGCACAGCTCTTGCAGTGATAGCATTGCTTGGTCAGTTTGATTAATCATCTTTGTTTATAAATGAGTTAGTACCTTTAATCTGAATTGTTAGTAAAATGCTTGTTCTGAATGAGTTGTAATTGTCTCTTTTTTGTTTTTAAATGGCAAACACAGATGCCCTCTACGCATGTGAAATAAGAAAAACAGGCTTTTGTTGAACATAAGTTAATTACTCATTCTTACAGGTAGAAATCAGAACACAGCATGGAAGGCTTCAAAGCACATCTAGAGCAAAACCAACATATTTTGTTTTTTCACAGTTATGGGCAGAATAAATTGGTATTTCAGTTTTTTGACTGTGGCTAGTAGGAGATATATTAAGTACTTCAGAACTTGTCTCCTTGTGATTATTTTTTCAAACTAACTTTTCCTCCTGTGATGAATTAAGTGACCTACCTCTACAAACAAATGAGATTGTTAGCTTTGAATGAAGTAATGGATTTATAACTGTATAGCATCTGCTGCTCACAATAGAAGCTTCTGTTCAGGGCAGAAGTTTAGAATTTGATGCATTTAAGGTATTTTTATTGACCAGATAAAAATTCTTTGTTAAAACATTGTTGGGCATTCAACTCCCTCTTCATTTAGGTTATCCTTGCACTGGTGTATGTAATTTAATTCAGTGAAGTTCTGTGTGACTTAGAGCATTAAATATGTGTTGAGCAAAATTAAAACATAACTTTCTCTTTTTGTGTTGTTTATTAACAGTATACTTAATTTGACTTCAGTTGCACAAAGGCTCTGTCACTTAAGTTAATAGTAAATGTCGCTTTCTAGTTAACATGTCATGAAAGCCTCTACAGTACCTAATGATTATTTTAAGAATGGATCATTCACAAAGTAAAATACATACCTGTAAATCTTTTCTTACTTAGTCTTTTAAAATTACTATCAAAGAACAACACCTTAATTTGCAGCCTGAAGTTGTTAAAATAATTTTTTCTTAACAGACTTATTCATGCATATTTTATATGATAGCTGAATTGATTTATAATGGAGAATTAAATAAAAGTGAAACTATTTTAAACAGATCAATGAAATACTGATAGGCCTGAAACATAGATGATTTTTTTCTGTGAATTCTCCAGTCAGTTTTTTCTTAGGCAGAAGAATCACACTTGAACGATTTCTAGGAATTATTCTGTTACCTGCAGAAAATTTAAGATTATAAATAAAAATTTTTGAAGTGAATCCGAAATTAGGAATCTGTAATGAGAGGCTGTTTTTGGACTCCATGTTTGTTAAATAAAAATGCATTACCTATTTGGCTGGGAAATTCCTCTTTTAAGCATAGCAAAGTTATAAATATTTATCTCCTTAATAGGTTTTTGGATTAAAGTAATGAAGTCTAAAATTACTTTATGAATGCAAGTTTCGGGGGTTTTTTTGTTTTGTTTCATTAACATCCATTTTATGGAGACTTTACGAGTTCCAGTGCACCTTCCAAATATTGACAGTGCCGGGGCTGGATGGAAAGTTCAGACCAAATCTTGAACCTTGTGTTGGTTCTACAGACTGTCTGGAGTCCAAAGGTTATGAACTGCTTGTAAACTATCTCCAGAATAAAAGCCTGTGTGCCAGGACATCAGTGCTGGTATTGTGTTCTCTATTCTTTTCCTAATTTGCAGTTTCTCCCCACCCTGCCCCCGTGGATTGTCAATGGCCTGAATTGGTTCAGTCTATTTAATTCAGTCAGGCTATGCTAATAGCTGTCTACTGAAAGCCTGTCCTGAGACCCCGAGATTTTTCAGAGATGTTAATTCCCTTAGTACTACAAAACTTTTTTTTTTTTTTTTCTTAAAAAAGAGTAGTTCTAAATTGTCCAGTCCTGAGGCGCAGATACTAGAACCCTGGATTCAGCGGTCTAAGTGAGTGCACAGCTTTAATGACACTGACTTACCAGAACTATTTTATTTAACGTTAAGCATCACACAAACATGAGGTAACAGATGTAATTCGTTAGCACTAAAGGGTCCCTTTGCAGCATTTTTAATCTGTTGGGTCGGGCAACATAATGATTAAAATTTGCATTTGAAATACTCTGTACAAGACTGACCCAGTGACCACTGAAGTCAACAGAAGTCTTCCTGTGAATCAGAATTAAAGAGTTTGCTCTGCTTAGCTCTGCAAGATATGCATGCTAAGTCAAATAAGACCATTTATGTCCTTAAATGAGAGGCAGTAACACACTGCTCAACCTACAGGTTTCCCAGAGTGGATCTGGCCCCTTGTGGTAGGTAGCTGGGGGAGAATCTCCAAGCTTGAGTTAGGTGCTGAGGCTCTAAGGTAGCTCACTGGGAGAAGACAGCGCTCAGGAGAGGATGCCCAGGAGCCAGCAAGCTCAGCCAGAAGCATCCTGAGTTCAGCTCAACAGCATGATTTGTGCATTTTTGCAAAGTGGAGAGGATGAGGCATAGTACAACCCCATCCTTCCCCAGTAAACTGAATTGCCTGTCTGTGCTTTGGATATCCTTTGAAGATCCAGGATCAGCCTCTCAGGCAGCAGTGCAAAATGGTAGATTTCCTCAATGTTATAAAAAAAATTTGGTTCTAAATGAACATTTCTGCCTAAAGCCCTTTTCCAAAGAAATAGTTCTGCTGGAGAAGCAGGGAGCGATCACTTACAACTTTCCACAGGCAAGCACTGTATGTATTTTACTCCCAGCTGTGATTAAATTTACCTCTGTTTTAGTTCATTAAGAAAAATTCAGCAGGGAAACACAATTTCTCCTCATTGTGTAAATGTAACAAATAGTACTTATCTTCTTTGACTGGTTGTTTTGGGGACATGAAATTCCTAGTAAAAGGATCTAATTAATATAAAAATTTTCAAAACCCGCACATGTTTTCCTCTGCATCAGTGTGTGTTCTTTAGTTAGTAATGGAGTATGTAGAATCAGTGGGTCATCAGAGTGATCAAAGGTCCCATGAAGGCAACTTACATGTTTGAATTGATCCTCAGTGATCAACTTAAATTTGTCGCCAAAACTTTTTAGCAAAAACTTTTTTTGTATCGGAATTTTTTAGTGTTATGGTGGCATATGCTTCGTGGGTATTTAGATACCCTTAGTAGCCAACAGTGATCTTGATGGTAAATCATTTTACAAGGCTTTGAATGTTCTTAACTCTTAGTGAGATAATCCCAAATTTAGTGTGTAAAGTGTTTTTAAGAAATAGGTTGGCTGACTTTTAATCTGCAGGTCTGTTTTGTACAGCATGCAGTTTCTAGGTACTCAGTATCTCTTGTGCTGCGTAACCCGTATCATGTGCAGGGCTATCTAATCTTGCCGCAGGTGAGAAGCTGTAATTTGTGGATTGTCTTATCGAAATAGAGAAAACTGATGGGGAAAGAATGGTGATTGAGCTGTATTTGGCCCGTACAGTCTTAATTCTGTTTTGAAAAATAGGCAGCACTGACTGAATAATCCTCAGAGCTGTTAAAACATTGCGGGTTGCGTGGTGCGAAGGCGAGCCCTGCAACGGTGAGCCCTGCAACGGTGAGCCCTGCAACGGTGAGCTGCACGGGGCACCAGCGCCCCTCGCTCTCCAGGGGCCGAGCAACCCCCACCGGTGCTTGCCAAGATCTGTTTGTCCAGTGATGCAAGAGTTTGCTAATTAAACAGTTCACAGCGGTGTTCGGGGCAGAACCTGTGGACATTTAACCAATTGAACAATTTATTGCGGTAATTGAAGGGGTTAGCTGGTGTTTATTAACTAGCCTTCCTGTCACGTTTGAATGGCTGGACTAACCCTTGGTCCCTGACTTGTTTTCAAGCATCCAACTGGTGGTGTTGGCACTGCGGTTGTCACTCTTCAGGCTGCTGCTTCAAGGCCAGAACTTTACTTACCCCACTTTTGCAAGTTCAGCAACGTTACTGGGCTTTTTTTTTCCTCGCAGGAGCAAGTGTTTTAGTAAAAATGAAGTGCTGTCCCTTTAGAGCAAAAAGGAAATTTTATCTTAGACAAAAAATAAATCGGGATAATTAGGAAATTTCCGCAAACCACTTCTGGCTTGAAAATGGGTGTTAGGCTTTGTAATCTCAGCGTAGCACTAGTTTATTTTCCTTTCACAATCATGATCACCTCTGCTGTCTCCATCATCATTAAAGCGTGTTTGAGGCTAGGATAAAGGCAGCGGTGCAGTGGCGTGCAGCAGGGCTTCCAGTTAAATCGCTGAGGCACACGAAGTTTGGGACACAAATCTATTCAGGGAAACAATGAGTCCTGATGGCGATAACAGGCTGCTTCTGCCCCTTACCCATGAAAGCTTCTATAACTAGAACTAATTGGCCGTTCCTAAAGTGCAATTAGCAGGGATATTAATCTAGGCCTGACAGGTGTGAAAATGTGTTTCTTTGAGGGCATTCAAAAGACACCCTATCTGATCAACCATAGGGGGAGCCTGGAGCAGTTGTGTCTATAAACTTGCAAGGCTTTAGTTTGTCGGAACTGAACAGCCCGCTTTTATTAATCACATTTGAGTCAGACAACATAAACTCAACAGAAATGGATGGGAGGAGGTTCACCTAATACTAACATAATACTTGATATCACTCCCATCATCGGGAAAGGAAATGCTTGCTTCTGCCTTCGTTTGGGTATGGGAAGAAAATGGAAGAGTTTTTTTTTTTAAAAAAAATAGATTTTAATTAAAAAGATACATCTGAATTATTTTGCATTAGGGATCATTCAGTCATTCAGTGTTCCCCCAGTTCACTTGTAGTGCAGTTTGATTATCTCCATTTGTAATCTGTGCACCTTTTTTCATTTAGTTGTTCTTCATCCCACTAGGCACAGCACATAGCAGTGACTTTATAAGGTGGTGCCACGAAGGGTGGCATCCCCATCAGCTGTGCAGGTATTAAATAGTACGAATGTAACAATCTGTGATGGAGTTTCAGGAACTCAGGACAGATCCATCACTACTACTAGTTCAGCTTCTTTAGGGCTGGTGCTAATGGGCACAGCTCAGTACAGAGGCACTGATTTATACAGGTCTGAAGATCCTGAATTCCACCAGCAGACTTATTGTGGGGTGCTGAAAGGATTCCAGCTGGATCTGCAGACAGCTGCTTGCGCTAGTAGGCTTCAGGCTTGGAAGTAGATGAGGAAATTTGTGTTTCCTGTTTTAATTAAAAGGGACATTAACAGTGTAAGACTGAAAGAAAAAGCCTACCCCAAAGACATGCATCTGTTTTACATAAAATAAATGCATTATAAGAGTGAGAAATTGCTTAATGATGGTCTATATATGGAAGATAGTCTGCGTTCATGGGCATCCACATATATGTATACTGCTTGGACAGCTAGAATTTTCTCCAAAGGTGGAAAGTTCTGTTTTGCTTCATTATGTGAAGTTGGCTCTAAAAAATGTATGCATAATGCTTTATTATTATTATTGAAATATTAAATAAATCTGTATTTATATTTAATCTAATATTATTATAAGCATATATTATTTAATAAAATATTAATTATAAATATAAATTTGTCTATATCTATAGCATTTATAGATTATATACTTTATATTAATGATTATGGGTATATGACATATATTAATATATTTATATATTATTATATTTATATAATATATTAAATGTAGAAAATATATTATGATTATTTTATTAAAATTATAAAATAAATAAAACATACTGAATTTATAGATATAAAAATATAAAACAAAGAGAACTAATAGTTCATCCTTCTGGCAGTATCCAGATGTCTAGAACACTGTGATATTTCTTAGAAATATCTTACAAGTTTTCCTAGAAAAAAAGAGGCTAGAGGAGGTCTCACTGGTCACTTAGCCCAGTCTCCTGGTGAGAAAGGGCATTTTTGAAAAGTAAAAAAAAAAAGATTTTTCTAATGAACAAGGCCTCCCTTACCAAGGCTCAGATTTTTTGCCCCACTGCTGTGATGGAAAAGGCCCTCTCAGACTAATGAGCTTCTGGCCCAAACTTGTTCAGGTCAGTTTTGTTCTTCTGTGAAAATCTTCAGGTGAAAAAGCTCAAGAAATAGCCTCCTTGCTGTTTACCCCATGACATATTTAGAGCGCAACCATATCCTTTCCTAACCTTGGCAAAGCCAGAAAGCAAGAACAATCACGCTTGTGTTGCATATGGATCAAGGTTCAGTGGCCTTCAAGAGTATGAGCAGTGATTGAGGTAGCGTTGGTACAAGTGTGTCCCTGGACTTAAAATTGTGTGCCTTCCTGGGCTGTACAGCTTATGAACTTAGCTGCTAATGTATCTGCACTGCTGTCCTGATGCAGCGATGCCCCTTACAACACTACCCTCTTCCACAGTCAGCAGGCTTGGAGCTGGCTCTGTGGGCTTTGCAGCAAGCATGCTGCATGGTACAGGTATGCTCTTTTGCATCTTTTCTAAGAAAGGCTCTGCATTTTCTAACCTATTGCCAACTAAATTGATCTTGATTCAACAAGGATGACCAGCATAGGAAATGACACCCTCCTTCCGGAGCAATAGCGAGATATGGCATTTCTTTGGAACTCATTGCCCTTCCGTCAAGACATCTGAAATTTCTAGGTGATTTATAGGTTTGGTATTAAATCACTGATTTAGGAGGTCAAGGCAGTCTTTCTCTTGATTACCGTAGATAGTGCAAAACATGCAAGAGGAAGGAGGGTCTTGTGATTGAGACGAAGGGCTGTGATTCAGGACGCGTGGGTTCAGCTCCTGTCCCAGCTGTCTGCTTTCAGTGGAACCTTGGGGAAGTCATTCAATCTCTTCCTCTTACGCAAAATCTCTGACTTTTTCTGTCTTTTCCCTTGAGTAGAGAGATTCTTGTCACCAGCTGCACATTTCTGTGCCTTCCCCACCATTGTTGTCCACTAACACAAGCTGGACAGCCTGCCTTCTCAGGTTTGGGGAGGAGGGTTCAGGTATGGGAGTTCTGGGGTCTGTTCTTAGAATGGAGAATGTGATCCCACACCCAAATCTGCTACCAGGACCCCTGCTCACTTTCCCACCTCTCCCCAAATTCTCCTTCCCCAATGCTTCCTTTTCTCCCCTGTCTCTTCCAAACCACCCAGAAGTGGAGAGGAAGAGAAAGGCTAGCTCTTCCCCTCTCCACTTCAAGTTAAAAAAAATCCTATCAGTCTCCTCTTAACCAGGCGTGGGAACAAGATTACTCAAATTGATGTCAACTCAGTACAAGTTATGCAGTTTTGCAAGTTGCTGACTAAAATTATTGCAATTACCCAGAGCTAAATGATTTGTTAGAGCTGGAAATTGGAGAGCCTCTGGTTTACACCATTGTTCATGGTGGAAGGGATGAATCCTGCTGCTTCACCTCTTCACCCTTTTTATGGACAAAATGCATGCACAGTGAAGGTGTTTGTTCATACTTGCTTAACCTCAAATGGTTTGGGCAGTTACTTACTTCATACCTCAGTTACATTTTCATTCCTATTCAGAGTTTTCACTAGCAAGTCATTTTGCGGCTGCCCAGAGTGATGTTTAATAATTGCATTGAGATATTTCTCTCTTAGAAATCTAAATTGTACTAATGCAGTAAAACTGGCTTTTGCTCAAGAGATACCTGAGCAGAAAAAAATCAGCGATTAAAATAATGGCTAAATAAGCACTGATGTGGTATTTATTGATGGAAAGCTGCAGCTCTTTGCTGCGCAGCTGGTAAGAAACAAGAGAATGAATAATAGCTACCAGTGTCCCAAGTTTGAAAAGTCAGAGGAAATGGCAGCAAGAACAAGCAAATGAAGATGGATGAAACCCCAGGAGGGTGAAGGGAGACGTCCTCCATGCTGGATGGGGCTGGGCGGCTGACTCCTGGGTCACCTCAGCTGTTGCTTTTCGGAGTGGTGTTTTGAAAGGCCGCTGTTTGGGAGAAGTGCTTCCTGGCTGCCACCGCCGCGCACCACTTGCAGATGCTGCCTGTGGGTCAGTGGGAGGTCACCGCCAGTTAACTCAACACCTCCAGCGAGGAGAAAGCTCTTGGGGATAAACGGCCTTACTATCACTGTCTAACCCGCACCGAGAGAACTTGCAGATGCTTAACTTGCCCCTTTGCTTTGTCCCAAAGTATGTCTTCCTGGCATCGTTAGCTCTGCCAACTAATACCTCTCCCCTCGCTCAGTACAGAGGGTTCAGCATCAGTTTCTCCAGCCAGGTGGTTGGCTTTTCTCCTGGCAGGTTCCCCTCTCCGTGCTGTGGCGAAGGCCACACTGCCCACCAATGCCTCACTGGCACCTCGCCAAAGCTGCCAGGATCTGAGCAAGACCTCGGGGCAGCAGCAGCCCACGCACGCTTGGGTGCCCCCAGAGAATGCTTGGGTGCCTCCAGGGCTTGCCATGTGTGTTGGGACATGCTTCGTGGTCCCGCAGGACCTAAAACAAGGCCAGCTCCCCATTGCCACGGCACTTGCAGCTCCGTGGCTCAGTGCCAAAGGGAAGAGGCAACTCTTACACCTCTGCCTGCACTCTGAGTGCCGGCAGTGGTGACATCAAGAGGGAATAGACTGAATGAGAAGGTGGATGGTGTTTGCTTATAAAATTAAAGCCTGAGTATCTTCAGCAAAGTGCATCAAGTCCTGTGGCTCTTCAGGAGCTGAGCAGTTGCATTTAAATAATTGTGTTTTGAAAAAGATTGGAGATGCAAATAAATGGCACGAGTAGTGCAGGAGCCTATTTCTTATATATACCTGGAGGTACATGAGAAATCAGTGTATTTTACATTGCTCCCACGTTTCTGCTTGTGACAGCAGTTAGAGAGCCCTGCTCACAGGTGAGTCTGGGTGCAGGCGCTCCCCAGTTGTTCCTTCCCTGGATGTGAGAACTGCTCGGGCTTCGTCGAGTATCCACATGGATTCTGGGCAAAAGTCTGGAAAAGGTGAAATGCTGAGGCAAGGGGACTGACCTCTGCAAAACCTCTGCAGGTTGCAGACAGCTCTGTTTTTGTCCATAAAAGAATTTAGTAGGCATATATTTTATGTGTGTGGGTACATCAGTAGATGCGTAAAAATACATATGTCTGTTTTCAATAAAAGTCTTCCATGATCTAAACATCTTAAAAATCTTAGGCTTCACATTTTCTTGAATGGGCTTGTTCAGGGAAACAAAAGAGGGTGCTTGACAAGATTATGGTGTTGCTTCTATACATTTCCTTTATTCTTGTGGCTAAAAGGAAATTACAATGTGTTGTTAAGTCAAAGTGTGGTCTGTGGAGCTGAACCAAAAAAACCTTTAAATGGACTAAAATTCCCCTTCTGATAAAAGGGTAAACTACACAGCAGAGAGACAGGATATCTTTAATTTAAATAGTGGGTTTAGGTATATTAATTTGAGTTCAAAGCATCTTTCAAAGGGTATGATGCCCACATTTTTAATTTTACCTAATACTGAGCATCTGGTGTGGACTGGTTTGTGGTACTGAGAGCAAAAGGAAATACATTACTCATAGATGAAAGGAGTGAGGGGGAATCACTGTCCTGACTAAAAATAGCCTTTTTTCCACCAGTTAATATCAGCTGGAAGTTTGATTAAATAGTAATTGTCTAGAAAAAGACAATAATTGAGTGTGACTGTTTCCTTTCAGGGGCCAGGCCCAGGTGGTGAAAGTTAAGTATTGTCCTTCAGATAAGGTCCTGAAAGCAGTTTTCCTGGATGTCCACCAAACCCTTCTGCAAAATGTCCTTTCAGGGTGCTGAGCTGCAGACAGACAAAATCCAGGCCTTTTTGCAGGGCAGCAGCGGCTCTCGGGGATGTAGCGCCGGAGGATTTTATGGCTGCATTGCAGATAGGAGCTGGCTCACCTCTTTGGCTGGAACTCTAACCCAGAGGCGCAGAGATCACAAGAGACAAATGTCTTGAATTAAGAAATAGGGTTGACATCTATAAAAGTCAGAGCATATCTAGTAGGCAACATGTGTAATAAGACTATAACGTTATACCTAAGAGGGAGAGTGGAAAGCTGTCTGAAAAAAAAACGAAGCTTCCATTCAGATCTGCATGTTCAAAACCAAAATAGTCCAGATTAATGCTTTTTGGGTTTTTTTCCCCCCACTTAATGTATTGATCTGAGTCCCCTTTCCCTAAAAAACAGTCTTGTCTTTTTCAGTATGAGGTTAGTGATGATACTGGTAACAACTTTGTGGGGTTTATTGGAGTCCATAGTGAAGAAATGCATATTCCTGTGAGGTTAACAATATTTTCCTCTAGACTTCTGTAAGGTTATTCTCTCTGAATTATTCTTTTATGCTTTGTAACGTTAACATTTATCACTTGCCTGGGACTTTGAATGTTATGAATATCTAAGCATTATTTAATTAACCTTTGCAAGTGTCCTGTGAGCCAGAGAGCCATGAGATAGAGCCAGGCAGGAAATGCTTTTTCTGCCTCGTGAAAGTTTTCAATTTGCTACTTATTCTGAGTGGAACAGACTCAAAACTTTGGGGAGTTTTTGCGGAGGAAAAGTGGAGGAGGAGAGGGCGTGAGAGACCAACTGGTCTGCTGCAAAATAGCCAAAAGTTAGAGAGCGCTCCCTGGGGAAAGGGAAAGCTGTTGTTTCAGCCCTTTGTCCCGCTTGGTGAAGATTTGGGACTTTAGCCTTACGCCTCTAGATGCTGAATTAGGACTGTAATGTCTGAGCCAGAGTCAGGCCAGCTCTGCTGGGTGGTCTGGGGACAAGCACTCGGAGAGGCGGTCGCCGTACCCTGCTAGTGAGAGCAGCTCCCAAAAGCTTTGCTGGCTGTAGCTCAGACCATCTTTTCTCTTGTGCTGCGGGTAAGCAGTCTCACTGCAAGGTGAGGCTGAGCTCTCATCCAGCCAGAAATACCACTCACTTGAAAAGTAGCACACATATTCTACCAGGAAGCTTGGGTTTTGACGTTCAACATTTTTCCAGGGGAAGCTGACCCCTTGGGTAGGTAAGGGTAATTGCTTCAAAGCCACAGCAGAAATTGATACCGTATTCAGTTTGAGAATTCGGATGTCTTGATTCTGTGGTTTAAACCACTAGACCACACTCTTTCTGAAATAGGTAGGAATATTTGCATTTTTATATAAGGAAACTGAGGCACAGAGAGGGTACAAGGCATGCCAGAAGCCACGTAAGAAGCCAGTGGCAAAGCTAAGAACAGAACCCAGGTTTCCTGATACCAGCACCTGTGATTCAGCTACAGCACACTGCAAGGGCAGGACAGGAAGGAACAAAGATAAAAATTGAATTTCTTCTGAAAGTGAAGACTCTTCTTGCTTAAGTTAGTGTTTTCCATTGTACTCAGAGCAAAGATAAAGTCGGATTCATTGCTGCATCCCTATAATCTGATTTTTCTTTTCTTCAACAGTTGGGTTTAACAACGAGTGTCATTTTGGCACCTGCCTTCGGGAAACTGCTGGCCTTCTGCTTACCACAGATTGGTAGGCTAAAGTAAGAGACTGCCCATTGAGAATATAATCCTGGTCTGCATGGGGGGCACAGAGATTTCTTCACCTCTGGGAGGCAGCCTGTAGTTTAAAAGTAAATAGAGCCTGAAACTCCTCATTTAGGTATAGCACAGCGTGCTGAAAGTTAACATGAACTTTACAGAAGGGAAGAGCAGTCTTTAGCTGATGAGAAGGGTAATGAGTTTGCTTGTGACAACTCTAAATATGCAGAAAATACATACGCAATTTTAAAGGGCATGTTAATCATGAGTTCAGGAAAGCAGGTATTTTTTCCTGTCATCCTTCATTGCAAACATAGTGGAAAACCACTATAATTCTGCCCACATTTATCAATGTGTTTTAATAGGAAAAAAAAAATGGGGTCAATAAGTCCTCTGAAAAGAGGCTAAAATGAAGGAAGATTGAGAGTTCATCGCTTCCATATTTTGAGCCTGTGACTTCCAAAATCAAAGGCCTATTAATCCTAATGGATTGGCTTCCAAAATTCCTTGGATTTGTATTGCTGGACTTGTCTCTCTCCGGGGCTTAGCTGGATCCCTGCAGATAGATTTTCAGGTTTATATGCTGTAATTCCACTTAGTCCAGCTGTAAACTTGCGGTGGCTGAATTAATACATTATAGGAAAAAAAAAAAGGGGGGGAGGGGGAAGAGTGTACCTACAAAACCCCTCACTTGTGTATCAAATCCTATGGGAGGAAAACTGGGCATTTCAATTAGTTGGTTGTGTGGCCTGATTGAAGAACAGCCCCTTGGCTAACAAAGCTTTGTCTGTAGTATCAGCTTGCTCCTCATCCACCAGGACAAATAGAGTGGTTGGTCATTAATGGGCTAGCCATCGGGTAGGGGTTTTGTTCTTAAATGGGGGCTTTGTCTTATCCCTGCTGTTTAAGCCCTCTCCAAGCACTCCTCACCTGTCATATCTGTCATACATTTAATTCATCACGCTCTCTGGTCAAAAGCTACACTGATAGTATCAAAAGAAGAGGAGGGGGCTTCTTATAACTTTAGCGATCAAAGGAGATTACCAAGTAAATAAGATTTTAATGAAGACGGCAGGTTTGGAAAGGAGAATTTACTGCATTGCGAATCTCTAACACATAAATGTTCATTTTATCTGTATAGTACTTGGGCGTGGAATCTCAGACTCTTACAGAAAGAAGGATCGATACATGTGTTGGTTCGTGGTTTTAATTAAAAACACAGAGGGAGGAGATATGGGGGGGGAAGAGGTCTTTTATTTCACTTACAAGGGTCATATTTTTAATGTGTAAATATGATAAGTGTAGCAGACACAACAGGTTTGTTGCAGTTATGGCAAATACCTCAAGCAGTTTGCCACTGAATTGGTATTGTCAGACTCATCCTCTCTGTTACTTGGCCGAAGTTTCAAAATATCAGTACTGAAATACACTTGGCCTCACCATAACCACTCAAGAGGCAAAGCAGGCAGGCAGTTCCTAGTCATAGGCATGGGCACCCGGATATTCCTGTGGTTGTAGGTGAAGGAGGCTAGAGATAACAGAGATGCACCTTTTGTGTTGGTAGGCATTTTCCAGGAAGGCAGCCCTGTGCCGGGGGAGCAGGGAGCACCGAACGCCTTTGCCTACAGGTTTGCATCAAAAAGCGTGTGCTGCCCCATGGTGCGTTGTTGTGGAATGCGAGCCCACAGCACCCACACCTTGTTTATTTCTATATTTCTACAATTATTTTCTATTAAACCTGCAGTCTTTCTGCAGGGGAATTAACCCATTTGGGACTGTCAGTCCTGAACGCTTACTCCATTTTCTGATAAAGTGGAAACAACTGGTGGGGAATTATCTGTTGCAGTTCCTACTGCTACTGGCGTGCAGTAGTCACATGCTGTATGGCCAGTTGTTTGGAGATTCAAGTAGCCACAAATATGCTCTACTGGAAACATAAAGCAGTACTTCAGCCACCGGCTGGCACCCATGCAGTGTATGGAGCCAAACCTGCCCTCTTCGCTGCACAACTAGGCAGCTTTATTTTTGCAGGTTTTCATTGTGATGAACAGAAAGCCTTTGTGATTGCTGAAGCCCTTGGTAAAAGAAGGGAGAGTTGTATTATTGACGTGGATGTTAACATCTTTACTTAAAAGACGGGGGAAGTGGCTGCCTAGCTTTCTTTAAACTGAATTAAAAATGTGAGGTCCAGGAAGGAGCTCACAAAAACATGTCTGAGCTTGTCAGCCTTTACGGGTTTGGGTAGAAAACTCCCATTCTCACTTTCCGCTGAGTAATACTGAGAGCTCATTATTTGTGTGGTTTTCAACCTGGCTATGAATTATGAATGATTTATTTAAGAAGTGATAAGCTACGGGCCTGCCCTTCAGCTATGAGGAGGATCCTACAGCAGAGGTGTTTTACATTCAGCGAGGAAATGGTCCTCGGCACCCTTCCGACACTGGAGTTAATATCCTATATTTTCAGTTAAGGGCCAGTATCCATCCTTTAGCTGCTTTTCTGTAGCCCCCAGGATCTCCTGATATGCAAGGCACAATGAACTAGTTTTACTGAGAGATAGATGAAAAATCACATGCTGTCACCTGGTGACATGAATTTAGCTGAACCAGTCAGACCCAGATTTATTTGCAAGTGAAGATGGGGTAAAGATACAGCCAACACCAGTTCAGAAACTCTGCTTGAACCTTGCTTTGAGTAAGCATGTCAACAAATAGCTTCTAAACTGATTTGCTTGAATCAATAATGATAAAACCTGTGTGTGAATAGGGCCTATATTTATCTGATGCTGTGATGAGACAGTACAGCAGAGGCAGCTGCAGCAGGGCTCTCCCTGGGCTCACACCAGTTCAGTGGATGTGTGTTGGTGGGACTGGGAGTTGTTCTGCAAAACTGTGCCCTGTAAACAGGGTTGGCATGCGTGCCAGACACAAACGTTTGCAATTACTGTTGGTTTAAGGAACTCCATGCTTCCATTCAGCTGGAAACTGGGGGCTGGGGGGCTGTCGGGTTTTTTTCCCCCTCTGTAAGTTAAGAGGGGCAGAGGCTAACTTAGAATGTTGTCTTTGCCTTCACAAATTAGGAACTCTGGGAAGGTTCATGGGTTACTTGAGGTATGGACCAACCGTCTTGACTAATGTGTTCTGGTTGTATGTCTTAAGAGGTATTTGCAGGACCAAAGTACTTATGTAAAGAAGTGTTTTTTTAAAATAACGTAAGTCCAGATGACAGCATATAAAAGTCAAATGACAGAGCAATTAATGGATTATTGTTACAAAACTAACCTTTCAAATGAGCTCCTAAAATACTCTGTGGTTGGAGTTTCACTTAAGGAATTTACTTTTAAGCCATTTTCTCCAAGTTTAAATCTGTCTACAGAAAACTTCAAAAACTGGTTTGGGGTTTGTTTTTTTTTTAGGAAAAGAGAGAAAGAAAAATAGCACTTTTTTTTTCTGCGTTGAAGTGAATGCTTTTGAAACGTTCACCCCATACCTGACTGGAATTAAAAAAAAAAATTAATTCACCTTCAGAAACTGGGCATCAGTTTTCTTTGACAGAACAAAAGCCACCGTGCCAACGCTTAGAAATGCAACACATCAACTGCTCTTGTAGCTCATACTTTATTCTCTGCATCAAAGCTCTGGTGGGGGGGAGAAAAAACAGAGAGTGAGAGAGCGAAAGAGTCAAGCTCTTCAGAGCCTCTAATGACGCGTGCCAAACACGTGGAAGGTAAATCCCCTAATTCAGCCTATTCTTTCAGCATTCCCTGGCGGGCAGCCAAGCTAAATATTTCTGCCGGATAAAAAAATGCACCCTCGTATGCGGCACTTTCTTAACAGGATGGCTCTCCGGCTTTAGTGGAGGGGGCTTCTCTGGGGGAAAGCCAACATGTGTGTTCTCTTATCTATTTATTTATTTTATTAAAAAGGGGCTTTATGGGCTGTGATTGGATTAACTTAGTGAACCCTGGAGGAAGAGGAAAAACAAATTGGGAAGCTGGTTTAGCACCCCCACCTTTTTGTCATCTTCTTTTGGGATTTCCTGGCTGGCTGCCACCTTGAGCCTGTTGAATGTTCTTTAGATCAATCAATTAAAAAGGCTTTAATATTTGGGTGATTGGAACGCAACATATGGGCTGCTGGTGCGGATGTCATGTGGTGCGTGGAGTTAATTGAAATGATTAATAGAGGTGTTAGTTTCTTCAAGACTAATTGAAGAAAGAATATAATTGGAAGCATGGACTAACCATTACTGTTGATTTTTTTTAACATATTGTGTCCCTTAAACACTTTTACACATTTATAAGCACGCAGATTGATTTTGTTTAGATTTCTTTAACGCAGCAATTTGCAAAATCACATCTACTGTACAGCCAAAAGTCAAATCTATTTTTATGTAAATTAATCTGAAAAAAATATTTCCATGTGTCTTGTCTGTTTCAGTAACCAGCACATACACAGAATTTCTGGTACCTGTTTTTCTTTAGATCCTCGCTAGTCTTAAACTAACTTACCCAGCCTTACTGTTACCTGTAGGGCTACAGCATCCATCCTCAGAAACTGATCATGAGCCTCCGAAGGTCTGTTAGGGCACTATTCTCTCTGCGCCGTGAGCTGTGATAATTTACGCTCTTCTGGCATCCTAGCACACTGCAAATGTGCCAGGTGTGTCAGGGAAATAGCATCTCTATTGTACTTGTTAGCTTGACTATATTTCAAAGGGATCCAGTTATCTTTACACAGGACTGGCAAAAGCCTGGCTTTGACAGTCAGAAAGAAATGTGAAATGAGAGAAATTAATGAGGATTTAACTGAGATCAGATCTTTTGGCCTCTCCGCCTTCTTTAAGAATAATACATACTTTTTTCAGTAGTAGTAGTAGTCTCTGAATTTTTACCAAAATTGTTAAGCTATTGCAAAATACAGAACAGAAGCTATGAACTAGCTGCAGAGGACATCTGGCAGCAAGGAGAGGGTACAAAGGATGACCCTTCTGAAAGTCATCCCACTGCACAGGGTAGCTCTCAGGTTAGAAATGGGGAAATTGAGAAAACATGACAATCTCTCATCTGTAGTCAGCAAGCACGGGCTGGTCGCCTGAGCGCTGCGCAAGGAAGAGCAGTGTCGCGCTCTGCTCGCTGCTGGGCTGTGGTTACGAGTGCCGTAGCAAACTTTCAGCTGGGGATTTCTTAAGACTGAAGATCGTGGCTTAAATGACTTGTGAATCTGCTAGAGGGCAAGCGGTTACCTTTGGGAGAAGAAAATCAGGCAAGATGGTAATGGAGCGTTGATCCAAAAGGTAAGTGAGCCTGGATTTAGGACAGATAAGCTACCTTTTGAAGCACAGTATTTTCACACCAGCCTTCTTCTTGCCTGATTTTGGTAATAGAGGAAAAACTTGTGCATACTTTTCACGTTCTGGAAGAGAGCTGTCTTTCTGGAAAGGACATACAGATTTTTCTCTGTTGTTTTCCTTTGCACATGTGGTGCAGCTTATGTATTTGTGCATCTTTTTCAGTAGTCAGAAAGTTTATTCCACAGCCCAGAATAAACTGAACAGAGAAGTGATAGATAGGTTTAGTGGGGGGTTGTTTTTGGCTTAGAAGAAAAGAGTATAGGATGGTTTTAATATTTTAGAGTCTTCCCACACAGATTTCCAGTGATGCTTTGAAGGCAACTGTGCGTCTGCAAAGACTTTGAGCCTCCCCGGAAGATGTGGCCTGTCTTGTGTACAGATCTGAGCGAAGCGTTTGTAGAAAGGAAGTGGCTGTCCTGTACTGGGGGCTGAGAGGAAGGGAAGACATTAGGTCTGATTGCAAGCTTCCCTTACTCCCTGTTGCCTGATTTGTGTGCACATAGTGCTAATAATTTTAGATCAGGGGTATGCAGGGACAGACTGGTGCAAAATAACCTTTAAAAAACCATTTTAAAAAAATTATTATTTGGTGATGAGATTAGTCACTTACAGATCTGGTTTTGTTACAGCAAACTACTGCAATTAGGTGGTCACTTGTTTAATTTTTTAATCTTAACAGTTATGAAAAGAGTAGCATCATCATTTTTGTTGTTTCCATTGCCCTTTAGGATTTAGTATATGGAAAGAAGTTTACCTAAACTTGTTGGAACAGGAGCATCTTCTCTGTCTTTATCGAACCTTGCCATGTTGTATAATTTATGCAATTGTAGTGAATTGGCCAGGGCCACTGAAAAAGGACTAGCAGGCCAAGGAAATAGAGTTTAAATCTATGCACGTGCTTTGTATGTGATCTGTGTGTGACGGTAATATTCTCATTGTCATACAAAGGAGAATAACGTCCCCCTAAAATTAATTTAAAGAAACAGATCTTTAGTATAAGCAGGGCCGGTAACATCACCTGTTGCTAAACAGACAGACCATTTGCATTAGGAAATTCCACTTTTAGATGCTCATAAATCTACCAAATTCTAAACATGTGGCTCAGTTGTTTTTTACATTTTACTTGCCTCAGGCTATATTTTTCCCCAAAATCTATTCTGCCATTTCCAAGAACTTGGCTGTGTCCAAAGTTCTGTTGCTAATATTGAGAGTGTGATGACTCTTCTTCTGAAAATTAATCTCCACTATGACAGCCCCTATCTTTTGGAGCAGAAGTTTGAATGACAGGTTCAGTGGCCTGGGGAAGGATAGCATATGTGGCAGGGGAGGGTGGCGGCTGTTGTTGTCAGGGGTGTTCGAATACTGTCCCTCTACCAGGAGCACTTCCCGGTTCCCAGATCTGCACACATGCTTCACTTACATTGGGTTTCTGTCAGAGCAAGAGCAGGACATACACCAGTCCTGTCCCCACCTCCATCCCTGGCTCCCACACCCAGCAGAATTGCTTTTGAGCTAGAAGCTAACCTAGACAGTGGGCAGAGCAGCCCCTCCAGGAGCTGTAGGAGGGCATCACGGCTGGCTTCAATGAGTGAACATTGTTGGGTCTAGAACTGAGCACCTAAACCGAGAGCAGAAGAGTGCCTGCTTGGTGAATGCTTACTGTAAACTGTCCTGAGGCCAGAGAGTCATGCAAAGGAGCTGTTTTTAAAAGCCTATGGACAAGAGCTGAACCTGGAGGGAATTATGAAGGAGGAGAGATTGCTCCTGGAAATCAGCAGTGTCAGGGAAGAGGGAAACTGAGAGTAGGGTTGGTACAAGACCGAGGGATTTATCTTTATGGGTTATTGTAGACGAAGACAAGCAAGTTTGGTGTTAAAAGCGGGTGGATGTAAGCCAGCTCTGATCCAAAAGCTGCCTGACTGCATTAGCATGGTGCTAAGCCCAAGCTAATATATCCGGCTTCTCACCAGGGCTTATTAGCTCGGGCTCAGTGCCATACTAACATAGTCACAGGACTTCCAGTTGGCTTGACACCATGTCTGCTCAACGTGTGAACTGAGCTTACTGCTACATGCCTGCAGAGGAGCACCAGGAGATGCCTGAAGACATGACTACACCACGCTGCTGTTTGGGCTGTGGAGGCCAGGCCTGATAGTGAGCGGGAAGGGGCACGTGAGGATGGAGTGTGTGCCGTGTTTGCGTAGATCAGGAAGGGAAAGAAGTGCAGTGCAGATGAGGAACCAGGAGGGACTGAAACTGGCTCGATGAGAAGACTTGGCACAAGGAGCTTGGGTGTGGGAGAGGAAAATGGGAGTGACTGGAAAGGGAAACTACAAGAGGGGTCAGGAGGACTAGGTGAGGACTGGCTGGGCAAGAAAACCAATCAGAAGTCTGGGGTGAGGTCTGGAGGATGGGCTGAGACAGGAAAAGAGGAGAGGAGAGAAGGAACAAACTCTACACCAAGTCTGGCATGAAACTGAGACACCTGAAAGCAGGCATTCCTCTGCTTCCAGCACATCACCTGGGGAAACCCCCAAGCAGAAGTGTCTTATCCCTTCCAGTGCTTATGGTGACCTTGCCAAAAACAACCGCACGGTTGCTCTGAGCCAGGTCCGCTAGTTTCCCTGCAGACGTCTGCCCGTGGCAGATCAGAATATCCCAGCTCTGCTGCTGATCCCTGTGGGCATCAGTGTGATGCCGGGTCATGGGATAGCTGCTTTTTCTATTTGCAGTTTCAAAAACTGGCACAAAACCTGTTGAAGAACATTATGAAAATTGCAAACTCAAGTTCTCCAGAGTTTAGGTTGTTAGACTAACCCCAGTTTGATCCTCTTATGCACTGTGATACAGTCTTTAATTACTCATTTAATTACTGTGTTTTCTACCGGTTACTTGCCTCATTCAGGCATCAGATGAGCTTGCTAGGGGAGATGAATTGGGGTGGTGTAATAAAGTGTTATCTTTAAGACTCCTCTTCCCCCCATCTCATTTGCTGCAGTGTAAGGAAGTAAAACGGCCACGGTAGGAAGTGTTGCTCTTCTTGGGGCAGGTGACCCCTGCTCTGAGGAACCAGGTGTTTCTGCCCGTGATTCTGGGTAAGATTCATGCCAGTTCACCTCAGTAAAGCCTTTCGCAGGTGGTTATTAATTTTGACATCTTCTGTGTGCCTGATGTGAAGCCCTGCAAAATAGAGAGCCATCACAGATGCCAGGAAGAGAAATGCTTGTAAGAAAGTTATAAGTCGTGCTGAGTAAATCAGCTGCTCTGCATCCCAAAATTAATGTACACTTTTGATGTTAATGTTGTGTCTCCATACCCCTTCTGAGCGAGAACAGCAATAATACCTTCATCAGCATATGGGGGAGGTATTGTGAAAATCAGATTGGTCATGATTTGATATTTGTGAGGCATCCAAGTGCCGCTGTTGTGATGAGCAAAGTGGAAAAATACAAGACAAAATTGGTTTATCTTCCATTTGAACAGTCTGTGGTAAAAGTAAGGCACTGGGCCTTCCAAGGAGAAATAAGAGAGGAAAAACCTGGGGAAATTACTTTTTTTAGTGAGCAGTCTTCTTTCTAAACACTAGATGAGGAAGAGATCTGGTGGAAAAAAAAGCTGGTGTGTCGTATGCCAGGAGTGCAGAACTGAGTTTCTGTATGCGATTCTACACCTGGCACCTCCTACCGTTTGAAAGCCTGCCTGATTTTGCACCATAATAGTCACCTCTACTGTCATTTTGGAGGTTTGTCTCACTGCAAAGCCTGGCTTTTTATGTGAGGCTGTTGTCTTGCAAATCTGATGGTTCACTGTAGATTTTTACAGAACTTTGACTCAGCTTCAGGAAGGAGGAATAAAGAAGCAGAAGAGTGAACTTCTGGAAGCTGAAACCCTCCTTTCCCTGTGTTTGAGCAATCTGCGCTCTTATGAAACCTTTTGAAATCTCATTCGCTTGATGTCTTTCTGACCCCCAAAATTATTCTTGTGCAAATGTTGACACCCAGCAGAGATTAAATCATTGACTTAGGAAAACAAAAACATATCTAGCTTGTCAGAAACTGCAGGATTCCAACAATATGCTGGCTACACCAGCCTTTCTTTTTTCTTTTTTTTTTTCTTTTTTTTTTTTAAATTGCTTGTGGTTAGTTGGCAGGTGGCAATGTGAATCAGGTTATATGTATCTGAGGGAGCAGAATATTTTTTCAGTTCATATGAACCCGAACCCGTGTCACGTACCAAACTGGTTTTTATTTTCTGGTCTTCTCTTCTGCTCATGAATCTTCTATGCGCTTATGATTTTGGTATGTTTACTAATTTCATGTTGACAGTTTTAATTACATGCTCCCAGAGTGCATAAGCACAACAAGAACTAGATATGTTTTCCAACAGAATTCGTTCAGGATGTGTGTAAATTTTCGGGAAGGGGGGGGCGGCGGGGCGGGGGGGAGGTTGTACCCATAGCTCACTGGAATCAAAGGACGTCAAAGTTTCTCTGCCGACCCCCTGCAGTCATTGGTGTTTGGATTATTCTGACACTAAATTTCTTTGATTTGATTGTTGAAGGAAAGTAAACTGAAAGCGGACGGGTGAAACATCAGAAAAAATTTTGAGGTTTTGGCCTCCCATATCATGCCATTAGACACCAGGCAGGGAAAAAGGAACAGTTACAATCCAGTGATTCGTGGATGCCTGTAAAGCCAGAAGATGCATTTAAACTTGATTTTATGTCTTAGAATTTTTAGGGTCACTAGGTAATTCCAAAAAGAAAAATGCATTTCTACAGACTTTGCTGTGCATAGGAGGAGGGATCTGCCCACTAATAAACTAGCAAAAACGCAATATACTCTTGTTGTTCCAAAAGTGACAATTTTGAGTTCTGCTGTTTGGACACGAGTTTTGTTTTTTCTGTTTTAAATTAAAGGCGTGGCTGAATGTTGATTACCCCTATGATAAAAGCAGTAAAAATAGGTGCAAAATGGCTCTTGTGCAATGTTGTACTTTATTTTAAACTGGCTTACACATCTTAATGCATTATGACAATCAGAATTATCAGGCCACCAGGCGGAGAGGAGTTTGTTTTGTTAATTGCTCTTGTTAAGCCTAATTACAGAACGGGGTGGAGTGGATGCGAGGGGAGGGAGGGAGGAATCTGCCAGCAAGAGGAAGTTCTAAAATCCTCAGAGCGGTTCCAGGCAGTGCGTGTTGGGGAGCGAGCGCGGGGGTGTGGTGTGCGTGTACGGGTGTGCGAGCGTGAGCGTGCGTGCATGCGTGTGTGTGTGAGGGTGTGAGAGTGAATGACAGACTCTCCATATGGACTAACATCCTGAGATGCATGAGCTGGAGGTGGGGAACCTGTGCTGTGCGGACACATGAAGGTACAGCTGAACAAAAAACGGTTGTATTTTGCTTTATGAATGAACTCCTTTTTCTTTTTTTTTTTTTTGGGGGGGGGGCGGGGGGAAGGCATGATGCGGATTACTTACTTTGCTGTTAATTTTTGAGTTTCGTGTTAGATTGAGCGTTAGAGTGGTTTGCTGATGCGACGTGCCAACCTTTGATACTATGGGTTGCCAGCACAAGGTGTGTGTACGTAGCTGTGGGTTGGTATCCTAAATCCCTTTGAACCGTTTCCCTCCTGCCCAGTGATTGCAGCAGAGTAAGTGCTGCCCACAAACTGTGATGTTTGTTTAGACTTTCCAATGGAAAGCATCCATCCAAAGAGCCCTCCTGCCCTGCATTATTCCAGATTGTTTGTGTGCCCCACATTTATGCTGCTGGCGACTTAACTGTGCCTGACCTGCATTGTCAGCCCCCTCCGTTGCCTCGGGAGCCTCCGGGACAGAAGTTTCTGATAAGGCAGTTTTTGAGCAAGCCAGACGCAAAGTCAATGATTATATAACAAACCTGTGCTCTTCTCCGGGGTATGTTACCTGACTTGTTTGCTGCCAAGGTGGTTTTATTGTTTTGGCTACTGGGTGGAGGGAGGAGACTAGAACAGCAGAGGAGTCACGCTTTTGTTTTGCTTAATTATAATGTACGCCTTTAATAAAACCTTTTAGTGCCATGCATTAAATGGCATTGCAATCCTGCACAAGAAGAAAAATGCTACTGCTGTTGTAGCTGACAGCTGAGTGGTTAGATGGCCAGCGTGGGTCTGAGGCTCAGAAGCCTTTTCTTTGCTGGCTGGAGATACTGCTGGGTAAATGTGTTTACTTTTTCCGTAGTATTTATACTAGTTAATGTGTCGCGCTAGATAAATCTACTTCCTGAGTCCATCTTTCAGCTCGCTCTCTTCCCTCCCAATTGACAAATGGTTTGAGTTTGACACTATTTTATCAGTTGAGCCCCTGCTGGGTGCTGCATGCCTGCTTGTTTCTGCTTTATCGTGAAAAGTGAATTATCTGCAATATTTTGTTACCGTCTAACTAGCAGTTGGCAGGCTTTCCTATACGAACTGATTTAGATTTCAGCAAGGGGAGGCTGTTGTCTTCCTCTGGAAAGCCCAGTTGTTGCTCTCCAGGAAAACAAAAGATCCCAGAGCTTTCTGCACCGCAATCTGCTGCTGTCCCACTTTCAAGGAGGTGTTTTGTTTGCTGCGGCAGCTTCCTATCTTAAAATGATAAATTGAGCGGACGTGTGCACTGTTTTAAACCTCTGTCTCTAGGGCTTTGTGTTCACTTAGGATAAAATACATTATTTTGTGGTAGGCCAGGGTGCGATTTACACTTTGCTTAAAGGTTACAAAGCAAAAGGGAAAGCATCAACATCTTTAGCGTTGTAGTTTGATGAGGAATAGCTGTCAGAAGAACTCTACTGACTTACCTCAAGTGGGTTGCAAATGCATTAGGGATTCATTAATATTAATAGTAGAATAGACATTTCCTGTATTCATTTGACATCTTCCACACTTTTTTTTTTTTTGCCTTTTTTTTTTTTTTTAAGAGCAACTTGGAGTGCAGTTTTAACACTTATTCAAGTTAATACAAGGATGATAAGCTAAAGTTAAACAGAAGGAGACCCCTGAGTGTGTGGGGTCGGTCTCTAGGAGTCCTGGAATTTGGTGCCGTGCTTTAAAGATTGTGGTAAACTCTTGGGTGAGGCTTTCAGGGCAGTTTGCAAAATGGGTCTGCTAGGTATGATTGTAACCAGAAGAAATTGTTGGCAGAAGAAATTGTTCTATGAGGGTGATGGGAAGGTCACTATCAAAATGGCATGTAAGGGTTAATAACTTCGTAGATTTCTAGAGTGGACATAGTAGTGGCTTTTGTTCACCTACTGGTGAAAAAAAAAAAGTATCCAAACCCCTTCTTCAGTCTTCAAGTGTTTAGTGAGGTTGGCTGAACAGTTCAGTTTGAAAAATAAATAGATGCAAGGTAATTTTTACTTACTTTCTCTTTTAAGTCTTGTGATACACATTTTGGTGTTTCTGCTTTGTCACCAGTAGGCTTCCAAGCTTTCTTCAAAAAAAAAAAAAAAAAAGAAAACCACTGAATATCTTTGAGATGTAAAATAAACCCAAGAATATTGTCAGCACCAAGAGGGAACATGTAATTGCGATGCTAGTTTTTCAGTGTCCTGCACAGCACATCACAATTTCAACGCCCTGAGCCCTTTAACTAGGAGAACTCATTGTAGTAAAGTGAGGCAGGGGCTTGCTTTTTATAGAAAAGACAGCTAAGAGTTGCAATCCATAAAAAGTCAAAAGAAAACGATAAGCCCCCACAAAGCGCCTAGTCTGGCAAGACTAGTGATGCAGCAGCTACAAGCACAGAAGTGCACACAAGTTTGGCAGCTCTTAGGGATAGGGCAATTTGAATTGTCAGTGTGCGTCTGCTCTACTTGTTGAGCCTAATGAAAAGTACAGTTTAATCACTGGTGTGCCAAATTGACCATGATTAGCTGTTATTGCAGATTAGTGCATTGTCTGGGGCTCCAGAATTATTGATCCGGGTGCTGTGCTCTGGTGTTTTCTGTGCCCTCTATCGTAACCTCTTCTTAGCGCTTAGGGGAGGGAAGCAGGAAAGGAGAGTAGGAGGGAAGAAGTCCAGATGGGAAGAAAACAGGTCCTGAAAAGACCACATAGGAACTAGGTCAGGTGCTCTGGAGATTAAAGAAGCATGCTTCATCCCTGGACGCAGGAGGCAGGGACAAGTAGCATACAATTACGAGGAATTAGAACGGCAACAAGTAGTGCAGATTTATCAGCTTTAATTGTCTATTGTCAGGACAGAGCCCTTCTTGTAGATCAGGCGCAGCCAATGCTTTAATACCTCTAATGGACTCTCTATTGTGGGATTATCTCTCATAAGGACAATGTCTTTCTTAAAACTAGTCGTTTTGGGAGAGGGGGAAGAAAAAAAAAGAGAAAAAGAAAAAAAAAAAAGAAGTAGCTGCAGCCCTCGTTTTTTTCTCTCTGGTTTGTCACATTCTGCAGGAAGTAGCTGAGAGCCCAGTGTTGCTCTTCTGTCAGCAGCCCTATTCCTTCAGGGGAACTGATAGATACCTATTGAACATTAACCCCTTTGCTCCACCTTCCCCAACGAGCTCCTCCAGAAACAATAGCTGGTTGATAAAGAGCAGATAAGCAAGGACACCCGGCTTAAGAATCTCTCTGCTATCTTTATTTTAAAAGCTTTCCTGGGTTTTGCAAAGTAAACATTACAACATTTAAAGAAGGATAAGGTGTCAACTATTTAATGAGAAGTTGTGTTTAATAGCAGAGGAATTCTTCCCTCCCCCAGCCAACACACAGGTATGAAAAGACTGTTATTTCACCACCGTGGGGTAGGGAAGGTGGGGAAATGATGACTGTACTCTTAGAAGCTTAAAAAGTGGTTCTTCAGCCCACCCGGCCAGATTCCCTAATCGGCTTCAAACACAGTCTCTATTTTGAATCCTTTGGTCCTAGATGCACGGTAGTCGTGTTGCTGGATCTGTGATAATCTGTGGGTAAATATTTTCATTTCCACCATATGCTCTTGGTCATGGTGTGTAGCTGTTGTTTTTGTTCATCTGTTTTGAAACACGTTCTGTGGCCAGTTCTCCGTCTGAGAAAAGTGGCATGGTTCCACCCATGAGTCTCACCTTCCTTCTGCTGTGTTCATCAACTCCAGGAGGCTGGGCAGCCTGGAGAGTATCTGAAGCAAAAACTGAATTGTGTAGGAACAGAGCCTGAAGTTTCACTGTGGTTCGTATCACTATGATGTACCAGGCAGGTTGAGGAGAGAATGCCCCAAAAAGTGTCATGCTGCGAAGCTGGGAGGAGACATGAAGATTGAATTAATACAGTTAATTTTGAGGTGGCTTCGTTTATTGCAGATTGTCGTGAGCTTGTTGCAGGGCTGATGTCTTTGAAATATTCACAGGGGTGAGCCTGACATGTCCCATCCCTCCTCTGTAACAATCTGGTAATCAGCCTACTTTAAAGGAAAATTTCCCAAAGTGCACCCTTTCTTCAGTCCTCTGTCATCAGTAAGGTTGGAAAGTGGTTGGAATGGTTTGGCCTGTTCTCATTGATTTTTCCTCATATTCAGTTGCTATGGACAGAATATTCAAAAGTCCATGTTTTGGGATGTGGACGGTTGGTTTTTGTGCTCAGTTTTTCTCATCGGGTATAAACTTGGGTTGGCAGAAACCTGCAAAGACAATAGAAGTGGTGTTGTATGGGTTCCTGGCTATTTATACCTACCTTTCCTAAGACCGCTCAGACGTGTGATGGGAAGGCTGGTGGTAACCAAGAGAGGAACATCTGTCGTGTTTGCTGTGAGGCATTTCCCTTCTCGTAAGGGACAAGGAGATGATGGTTCCTTACGTCACTGCAGACCCTGAAGTCTGCTGCCTTCTCCCACAATGAAAAAAAAAAAAAGTGCAGTGACAAAGCCTTTACTGCTGCTGCTTTCTCAATACCTTCACCCCAGCTTGCTTCCTGGGAAACAAGAGTGGCTTCAGACTGTTTTCGTCTTTGCTGCTCAGCTGCGTTTGCAGCAAAGAGAAGCCCAACTTCTCACAGTGACTTCTTGCCCTCCTGATAGCAGGCCCAGACAGCCTCAGCTCCTTCTTCTCAAACTCAAGCCTCAACAAGAGGAAATGGCTGAAGGTTAGTTCTCGCTTCTGTGTGCTGCAAGAATGTTTTTTCCATTGGAGGAGGGTTGTTTTGGCTTATTCATAAGTCATCTGAGCCGCGTTTTAATAAGGCCTAGCTGGAAACAAAAAGGGATATGGTATTTTAGTTTCACTCCTTTTTTCTCTTTTAAAGGAAATTTCTTGAGAGGATAAACCAACAGAAAACCAAAGAGGTGTTAAGGCTTGCACTATGCAGTAGCTGAGAGTGCAGCCAAAAGAACTGCTCTTGGTATTGCACAGCCGAGACAAAAATAAACGTAAAGGCATTTGCAAGTGCTAGGAGGCAATGACCAGGGTGCTCTGTAATTAAAGGCAGTCCCTGAAAGCTGCACGTGTTAATTCAAAAGCCTCCTGGCTACAACATACACCACCCCAAATGCCCTTGCAAAAACCTTCATGTAGATTCAAGTGCAATTTTAATTTCTCTCCTTATAGGCAATACCATGCTTGAAGTAGTCTAGGGCATACAAAGCCTCTGAGATTGTATCTGAAGCCTATAGGCTGTGTTTTGTAAAGGTCAGACCAGTCTGTGAGAAGAAGGCTTTAACTTTTCCTGTTGCACAGTCACTAGAGTGTGCTGGGTCTCTCTCCTTCCCTTGAATCTGACAGCAACCACGTTTTCAGAAGCGTGGCCCCAAAACGCCAGTGCGTCTTAGCAGAACTTGAAAGCAAGTTCTTCTTTAAGATTTCTCAGTTGGCTTTTAAAAGATGTGCAGTTGTGCAACTACATCATGTACCTTCTCCAAGTAATGACCACAACTGGTCCCCAAATGTTTACCAGCACAAGGATGCCTACATGCAGGAAGTGGGAAATGGGGGTGGGTCTGGTAGTCACTCTTGATGTGGTCAATCTGCCACTGACCTTGTTTGGGTAAGGGGAAGGGGAGGATGTGAAAATGAGACTCTGCTTTAATCTCGTGTGTGCATTTTATCTCCCCTCCAACTTTCTAAAGAAGTTTCATCTATTAGAGCCAGCTCTCTTCCCTCCGTCTTCCCCTTACAATTACAGTTCTCGCAGGCGCAGGGAGAACAGCAGCAGCGGCGGCAGCTGAGGCTGCGTCGCGCGGGCTTGTTGTTGAGCTGAAGTGGTGATAGCATCAAAGGAAATGGATGGGGATTTCTGAGATCAGAGCTGTTAGGGCCATTCATGATTTGTTGCCAGGCTGAAAGCTGCTGCAGAGGGAGCTGCCTGAGAAATGCTGATTAATACGGTAATTGAGGTTTTCTATGAGCGAGAAGGAAAAAATGAAAATATGACTAAAAATGTTCTTTTTGAAATGAACAACATTTTGAGATTGCACATTCCAGACAATAGCAGCTACTGGTATGAAAGATTTCTATAAAAGAGCAGAAAACTGCTCGTTGAACAGGGCGTCTTTTTATGTTTCTCTATTAAGGAGGAAGGTCAGAAGGTCAGTCTATATATTTCTTTAATGGCAGAGTTGCCTTTGTGGTTCTTACTTTGGTACACATTCTTAACAATTTGTTTCTGTCTCTTCTTTCTTGATAAAGTTAGTTTTATTCCAGATCAGGCACCATTAGGCTAGACCTGCACGCCAGTGAAATCCCTTCTCCTGCGCTACGGTAGTTCTGACTGAGACACCTGGAGCTAATTTCAGGATAGCCTCGGAGTGTGCCGCGGAGTTATTTGAAGTCCATAGGCTCCATAGGCTGTACCCGCCTTCCCAGGCCCTGGGGAGAGAGACACACTGACCTGGGATATTGGCATCCTCCTGTCATCCTGATGAATATTTCACTTCATCTGATCTGATCTAATCTCTGCTTCCTCTTCTTCTCCAGCCCAAAAGCATTCTCAGTTCCTTGAAAGGCAGATTTGCTTTTCTCCTGCTCTCCTTTACATTAAGAAGATCAGACCCTGAAGGAAACAAATCAACCCTTTTTTCTTCCCCCCCCCCCCCTTTTTTTTTTTTTTCTTTCAAGCTAACAGGGAAGTGAAAAGCTCTGAAACAGCTGCCTCTCAGAGTGAGACTATTTTTCGGTAAAATAATCACCTTCAGTATGACTACATTGTTTTTCTGTTCTATGCGGTGTGACTCAGCATCAGTTAATTAACCCAATCAAGTAGGCCGGATTTCTCTCCTTTAATGAATGGTTCTTCCTACTTCAGAGCCTTCCTAGACCTCATTTTGGATGCGCCTCGGTTTTACTGGGTATATCCAATTACATTTATATCCTTCAGCCCAGTGCTTGGGCCACCTCTCTTGTGGAATTACGCCGTGGTGGAAGTTAAGCCAGGACACTCACTTGCAAGCAGTTGCCCTACTTATGTCTGCTGCCACGAGCCCTCCTGTGTTAGCGCATACGGAAGGTCTTTACACAGATATACTATTCTCAGCATCGCAGACCGAAAATGGCAAGTAATCCTTTCCACACGTCTTTTTATCAGAGGGAGGAGGAGCAGGTTAAGGGGAAAGGGATGTGTGTACACTGGTCAGAGAGACAGGCAGGCACCCGGTTGCATAAAACGTGCTTTGTTTTTTTCCCCTCTTTCTGCCTTTCTCCTGTGAAGAAATACGTAACACCCAGATCACCCCAAAATACAAGCGCGTGTGTGTTTAAGAGAAGAATGTGAAACTAGCTGCCACATAAAGGGCTAGAAAAGCGATGAGAAATAAGCTTGCAGATGTGCAAGAAGAAGGAAAAGTAGTAGAGCTGCTAGCGTTCGCACTGGGCTGTAGATGGCTATAAATGGAATTGTGCATCACCGTTCCTCTGAGCCTGGGGACGCCTTGCTGAAGAGACAGGACCACTGAAGGAAGTAAGGCATCTGGTTGTTTTGTAATGAGAAGCAGGAATGCTCTTAATAATAAACAAACAGGACATTGTATGCCATCATCACAGGATGTCCTTCCTTCAGCCAGCATGCTGACTTGGATTGGAGGGAAAAAAAATGGGGTGCAGGGTCCGCTAATTACCATGGCAATCCTCCTTCCATCACCAGTGTGCTCCGGGATGGTCGCTCACACATTGCCCTGCGCAGGGTCAGTGCTCGTTTTCTTACCGCGCTGCGGAAGAGGCGTTGAGTTTGGAAACGCTGCCTGCCTTGCCCCACTCTTGTGAGCTTCCCTGCTATTGCCTAATGAGACGGGGGGGGGGGGGGGGGAAGATTTTATTTACAGGAAGAAACAGATGTTTTTCCTAATTCCTTTTACAAGCGTTGATTAGAGGGAGACTCTGGAAAGGGATAAAATCAGAACTCTGAAACTCCCAAATTGGTCATATCAAGTAAAGTAGTGTAATTGCTGAGGTTTGGGAGTAAGCGCTTTCAGTTGGGTTTTAATCAATATTCTGGAACCTGGGGGTCATTTCAGTTTTTATTTTTGTAGCGTTCTATCTTTTCAAATTGAGGGAGAATGAAAGCAGGTACGTGTTGAACCCCGGAGCTTAAAATAGCACGGAAAAGAGATTTCTAGTGAAAACTGCCTCACGCGCACTTCTGGTGAAGGGCAGAGAGGTGCCTGCCTACCAGACCCAGGCCGCCGGACAGCGCCGCGGTTCTCCGGGCTTACGCAGAGGCCGTCCCCGGCCGTCACATCGAAAGGGGAGAGAAAAATAATAATTTAAGGAAAAAAAAAAAACCCACACAGAAAAAAACAACCCAAAAGGCGGCGGTGGGTTGCATGGGGGCTCGGCGCAGGGCAGGGGCCGCAGGTAGGGCCCCACCTCCCGCCCCTCTGTGAGGAGAGGAGCCGGGGAGGGAGAGGAGAGGAGAGGAGAGGGAGGGGCCGGGCCGGTGCGTGGCGGGCGGGCCGGGCGCGATGGGCGGGCGGGTCAAGCCGAGCCGAGCCGTGGCGTGCCGTGCCGTGCCGTGGCGAGGCGAGCCGAGGAGATCGGGGCGCTGTGGCAGGCGGCCCCCCAGCGTTTCCCAGAGGCAAGAGCAGGGCGCGCAGCAGCACCTGTCTGACAGTGGGGGAGGAGCAGGAGGGGAGCGGCGGCTGGAGGTGTGAGTCAGTCTCCCGGGGACCCGGCCGCTGGAAGGAAGGAGCGATGTTTACTCTGTAGAGATGAGCCAGGCTTGCCGCCGACGGTGGGCTTCCCTGTGGAAACGCGCGCGGGACTCTGCCCCGGTAAGGAGCGCGGCGCCTCTCCCCTCACACCTTCCCCCCCCCCCCCCACCTCCTCGGTTGCCTCTCGCCTGCCCCGGCGCCCGGCGGACGGAGCAAAAGTTTCCTCGTCGCTTCTCCCCGGCTCGGGAGCGCTCCTCTGATCGGCATGAACCCTTTCGCTCCGCCGCGCAACTGTCACCCCCCCAACACACGCCCCCCGAGTTTCGCTGTTAGTCTCCTCTCCCCCTTCTTAACGCCGAGAGTCAGTGAATGCCGCACCGCCCGCCTCGGCTGCAGCGGGACGGGGCGCGGGGGCCGGTCCCTGGGGGAGCCGCGACCCCTCGCCGCCTCAGCCCTCTGCGGGCGCCCCGGCCCTGAGGGCGGGAGGGAGAGGCGGCCCCGCCGGCCCCCCGCCGGCCCCCCGCCGGCCCGGGGGCTGTCAGCCCTCCGCCTCGCCCTCGGGAGACCCTGCTCTCTCTGTCCCCGCGTTTCGTTTTTTTCCCGGAGGAGGGATGGGAGTTTCACAGTAGCCGCGTATCCGAAAAGGAAAAATGAAGGGATTTTACACCGGGCTTGGACGTCATTCCCGGCTACCGGCAGATTTTGGTCTCTAGTGAGCCTTATGGAAAGAGCCCGACCTGGTACCTGTGTCTGGGGATAGGTTTGATAATAGTGCTTCCCTCCTGAATAGGCAGAGGGGCTGAAGGACTTGGTGGAATTGCCCTGCGAGGCTCCTGTCCAGTGCTTTGGGCTAGCAGTTCTCGGAGGTACCATCCAAATCAAAAGGGATAGAGCAACTTTTTACAACTATTTATTTTATTTGTTTCCCCTGCTCCTTTCCTCGTTCGGCCCCCGGGAATGCGTTGCGGAGCTTTGTGCAGGGCTGCTGCTGCTGCTGCAGTGATGCTGGCAGGATGTCGGCTTTCTCAGCCTTCCATGCCAAAGGATAAGGGGACGTCAGGAGGAGGCGGCGGGGGGGCCAGGTTGTTTTGAAAGTTGTTTGTGTGTTGAAAGCCGGTGGGAAAGTTCAGGCTTCCCCATTTGGAAGAGGCAAGGCTGGGTTCCGCTCTTCCAACATGCGCTTTCCATTTTTAGCTTCATTCAGACGCAGACAGCAGCTCCTTTCCTCTTCCTCTCCTTGTTTGTGACACTTTTCTGAGGCAGCTTTTCCACAGGCGACTAAGTGGTCTCGTGGCCATGACCCCACGTTTTCTTCAGCATGGGGTTTTTTTTTTTCTCTCTGAGGCATTAAGGAAAGGGTCTGAAAAAGGTAAAGCGGTTGTCAGCCTAGGGATTTTTTTCCTCTTTGTTTCTGGTCCCTCCTCGTTATTACCGAGGCTGGCATTTTAAGGTGCTGCTGCTTCAGTCAGAGCAGCTTCGTTTACAATGCTTTTTGGCTATTACTCAACTGTACCAGCTATCCTGCATATGCTTTTAAAGTGTCACAGACTACTGTGTTAGTCACGCTGTCTCAACGGAAACCACAACACTGAAGGACAATGAGGATTAAAGGCTGTTTTCTTATTTTCCAGGCTGCTACACAGTGTAGCTCGGACGCTGTGAGTTTCAAGAATCTGGTGAAAGGGAGAGAGTGGACAATGAAAATGGACATGGAGGATGCTGACATGACTTTGTGGACGGAAGCCGATTTTGAAGAGAAGTGCACATACATTGTAAACGATCACCCGTTGGATCCCAGTGCCGATGGAGGCACCCTAACTCAGGCAGAGGCTTCCTTGCCAAGGAACTTGACTTTCAAATACGCATCTAACTGCAAAGAGGTAAGCGGCAATGCTCTGGGGAAGGTTGGAGTCAGACAAGCCAAATCACAGCGCTTTGGAAAGTGTGTGCTCACCCTGGCTTCCATTCTTGAACACACACACACACACACACCATCAACAACAACAAATGCTGCCCGCTGGCTTTTCAGATGGGGCCCTAATAAGTCTTTTAAGAAACTGTGAGCTGGTCATCTGTCATGTAATATTTTCACTGGAAATCACCACCAGCCTATCCCTGAAAATGGTTCTGTACCAATTCGCAAACAGTTAAATTTTCACACAATTTGAACAGCATCTGAATAAGCATATTTAAACTGTGGGGTAGTTCTCTGTGCCAATTTCTAGACTGCTGTTTGCCAGGACCATTCATTGCCTCTGGCTCAGAGATTAAAGTGCCTCAGTTGTCCAATAAATAGCTTTAAAAAAACTAGAGGGGGAAAAAAAACCCAAATTCCTGGAAGTGTGTTTAATTATTTCTTTTTGTTTTCCCTCTGGTTATGAAATTGCTTTATTCTTGTCGTGAGCTTGCCGTATTCCCGACTTCCTAAATTCTTAAAAACTCTGGCATATCGGTTAAGGAAGTGATGGTAGAACTGTAGCAAGCTTGACAGAAGGGTGGCCGTAGCTTAAATTAACTTCTGTTTATCTGGGACAGTATCTTCATTGGTAGCTAGCCGTGCGAGTCTGTCCTATCCTTGTCCCTGGAGTGGGTACATTCTTTGTTGTTGTTTCAGAAGGGCTGGAAAGAAATGAGCCCGGATGAGCAATTTGGTTTTGTGTTTACTCCTTCGTATAGAGTAGCTATTATAGCTAGGTGTGATGTTCGGCAGGGTAATAACCCAAGGGACAACCCTTCATTTCTCCTTATGCTGAGACTTGTGGTATAGCAGCTATTACCTGTGCTTCTACTTTGGCTAAACACACTGACCACAGAGCTGAAAAGAAGAGGTACACTCATCCCTGCCTATCAAATATTTCCTTCTAAAGCAGGTACTTGTTTAATCCTGCGTACAGAAATATGGCCAGACCCCCCAGCTGGAGGGTATTGGCACTGTGGAATTTAGCTTGGCAGTGCCTAATACAGTGCCTTGTAGGTTTGGTAAGAGGTTAAAGCTAAATTCTCCTGTAAAATCACTTTTCTTTTCCCGTCTGCCCTGCCCTGCCCTGCAGAACTTTGGCAGAGGAAGGACACGCTCCAGAAAAAAAGTGAGAAACCTTGTTTTGTGTTACTGCATTGTTAGATAGGTCTTACTTTGGCGGCAGGGGGGGAGCTGCGACTCTGCCGTGTGATATGGGAGGATTTCTTGGCTGAAGGATGAGCTTGCAGTGCGGCAGCTTGGGCAGATCCTCGGCAGCCGGCTAGTGACTGATTGGCTGCTCGGGCTGCTTGCTCCCTCTGCCCCTGTTCAGTCCTGCTGCCGTGGCAGGAGACGTCCGAGGAGCTTTCAAAATTCCCAGCACTGTGTTTGGAAACACCGAGGTGTAATTTCCTTACCCTATAGCTCAGGTCAGTGAATCAGGGTAGGAGGATTGCTGCCACCTCTGTATAAGAGGTAGGGGGAGAGAGAAGTCATTGAAAGATTCTTGGTTCTTCCTTGCAAAATATGACCCGTGCAGCTCCCTGCTAGTGGGAGTCTGAATATAGGACATCCTCCTTTTGTTCTCTAGAGTTCCCCCCGGTCTTCTATTTGTGCTGAATAGCACCTACCGTAAGGAGCAATAGGAACTTTGGAACCCTGGCTTTTTCTAAGGTAGCTCTGAAAGAAAGGGCTGATCTGATCTCTCCCCCTCCGTCCCCCTTCAGTGAAAGCCAGGTCCTGTGAATGTACGAGCAGGTCACTCATTTGCTACTTTGCAGGGTGAAATAGTTGCAAATGGTGTAATCTGCTTGTGTTCTAGCAACTTTGGACGTGAAACAATTTTTTTTTTCTGTCTGCCTTCCAAGTCTGATTTTGTTCAGTGGGGTCAGGACTGGGTGTGTTGCTTTTGCGTATCAATGCTTGTGGGGTCAGCGAGTAGAGCCTGATTCCGGTTTTGGCCTCATGGAAAACCACTGGAGTCCTGACAGCTCGATAGGGTGGGTTTTTTTCACTTGCGAAATGATGAGGTAAGGCTTCGGGGGATGCTTGCGTGCGTGTTTGCCAGTGGATTTCAGATGTGAGCCGTCTTCATTGTTAACTTTGGGGAGAGCTGTGGCTTCATCTGGTTGAGAGTTTTAAATGCTGAGTCAGTTTATTGACAAAAATGTATATAATACATCGCTTGTGAAATGCCATGACAGTGTTAGTCATGATTAGGTCATTAAATCCTAGTGCTGTCACGATTAGTATTGTATCTCCGCTTGGAGTAGGAAAAGTACTGCGTGCCTGCTTAGGAGGGAGGAAGTGCTGCCGCTGTTGTTTGGGGAGGGTTGCTTTTTTGTGTTTCTTTTCCTTGCATGCTTTGTGAAGTGAGTAGCTCCTCTTTAAAGGTTTATTGAATTTGCAAGGGAGTCCGTGACACGTCATGCTCTTGTTTATTCTTGGATCTTGATCGGGGATTTTTCTGAAGGACACATTTTTCACTATGTGTTCACACTATGTGTCAGCATTTTGAAAAATGAATTACTACTGCTCGTAACATCTTAGGCTGCTGGATTTACATGAAGTCATTTATTTATTTCTCTGTGTGAATTATTTACCCTTTCCTCCAGTTTCAGCAATTGACAAAAAAAGGATGAAACAGAGTGCCAAAAGCATGCTCTAGAAGGCCATATGTGAATAATCTTTCTCATGAAGACATTTAAAAACATGTTCTTCAATAATTTTTTCCTTTGGTCTCAGTCCTTAAAGCCTGAACAGCCTTTCTTGATATAAAGTGCCAGTTATTCTGCTCTCTTGAATATGGCTAGTGCCCCATGCTCTTCTGGGCACTTGGCGGAGAGAAACGTATCTCAGCAAACCCAGTACTTGTTGCATGGCTCTGATAAGGCCCTTCCTTAGAGGCAGACCCTGAATCAGTGATTTTTGATGGAAGCACTGATTTTGAGCTGTTACAAAGTGTGCCTCGCTGACCTCAGACACTTGTTCTCCCCTATGGCTTTTATTTCTTTTATATATGATCACTGAGGAAGCGGTCTGAAAGCATTTTATATCATGGCATCTCTCTTAGAAAACTGGTCACTGAAAGAAGGGGTAAAATTTGTGTGGGCTGACGTGACTCTAGAACTAGTAGTTAAAAAATAAATAAATCAGTGTTATTCCAGGACACCTGATGGCCTCCCCTGTTTGCGTTTGGAGAGTACAGTTATTTCACTGAAGCCAATAAGAGTTTGTTCGGTGTTTGGGTTTTTTATTGTAAGTGGTTTAGTGGTCCCATTGCAAAATACCCTCCTCTGGGAGAATAACTAGGGGTTGATGTTTACTTCCAGTGCCCTCTCCCCAAAGATGTCGGAACGTTGGTCTTTCAAAGCGCCTTTTAATATCGGATTTGGAAGCGGGGCCCATCCGTCTCTTGCCCTGGGGCGGCGGGCAGGGCGGCATGTGCTCTGCCAGCGGGCTCCGGCTCTCCCCGGCTCCGGGCGTCCCCTGTCCCCGGCTCTCCCCGGCCGGCGGCCCCCGCCGCCGCATTAGGACCCTGGTCAGTTCCAGGGCGGCCGCCGCCGCCGCCCCGGGCGGCTCCGGGCTCCCCCCGCCGGGCCCGGCCGCCGCCGGCCGGCCTCTCCCCGCCCGCCCGGCCGGGCACCGCCAATGCCGCCGCCTCCAGGCTGGCGCTGGCCCCCGCTCGCCGGCCGGCCTCTCTCGGCACATCTCGGACCGAGGGGAGAGCGGCTTAGCTCAGCCCGGCCTCGGCGGGGGCCACAGCTGCCCGGGAAGCGGCCTTGCAGCCTCAGGCTAACGTTTGGCTTCGTCTTCGTGCTAGAAATGCTCTTTCACCGAAAGGCAAAATGTGGTGGCGGCCCACTTGTGAGAGTGTTGAAAGTTGGAGCTTGAAGGGAGAGGGGGTTAAGTGTCTGTAGGGAGGAAATTGTTCTGAAAATAGCGCGTTGTTCCCGTACAGCATGGTTTAGACCCAGGAGGCTCCACAAGGGCAATAGGCTTTTATTTGTGGGGAGCCAGCTCAGGTCATGCTCCCCAGTGGTTCCCTGCCACGAGGCTGTTTCGGAAGGTCTCCTCACCGAGAGGCAGCAGTGTGCTGAAGGACACCTGGTGGACACAAGTCTGAAATGCCTCTCTGCGACAGCTTTTGCGGCAGCCTGCGGACGGCTTCCCCTCAGCTCTAGACGTGGAGTTCTTCGCTGTTTTGCCTACCAGCCCCTGACAGCTCTGTATTTCGTGGCCTCTCATTAAGCCGCCCCCCCTAAGCTGTGGCAGGGCAAGAGCTCCTTTTGGCTGCGGCAGTGGGGCCGCTTGCAGCCTGGAGACAGCCTGTCCTGGCACTGCTCTCCTGGAGGGTACCCCTCCTCGACCACAGCAGCTGAGCTTGTGGGGGAACAACGGAGGCCAAGAACTGCTGACCAGAAAGCCACCCCTGGTTAAAAGTTATCAGGACAGCTTTAATTTGGTTTAGCAAAACTTAATTGTTGACATACATGGATGTGCAGAAATAACTTTCCGATGGGTATGGGCTGAGAAATCTTTGTGTGCAGCTGCACCAGGGGAGAAGCAAACACCTCATGTAAGGTGGATATCAAAAAGTATCTGCTGTGTCAGAGACACCAGTACAGTGAGTGTTTCAAGTTGACTAGTTCGAGAAGTGATTTCTAGAGATTCTGAGAATTTCATTAAAGCAGTTTTAATTAAGGCCAAGATATTTTAAAACCATGAAAAAACTCAAGCTGCCATGCAGTAGAACTGGTAGGGTGTGCTGTAGTTTGGTCGTGAACTTTTCTTGAGAGGGCAGATGGATGTAAATGAAGATATATGGGGAAGATGAGAACAACATCTGCCTTTTTCAGCTCTCTGTGAGAAATGTATGAGCAAGACAAAAATAAAACTGAGCCACTGAGCTTGTTTCAGCTTGTGGTAGGTGTAGGAAAATTTCTGGAAGTCCCTTTTCTCTCTCTTCAGTCCAGATGCACAGGTCAATGGAGCATTTAACTACCTCTGCTGTTGACATTTAATTTTTTTTGTAGTGTGCTGAAACACATATTGAAACGCAGACAAGCGCAAACAGCTACCATGTACACCCAGCAGTCTGTTTCCGGGTGGATTACCTCCTTGATTCCATGGCTCTTGTTTGTCCCCTTTATTTTGACATTTAACATGGAATTATGATAGGCGTTAGTTGTTTACTGGGATTTTTAATCTTGACCAATACACAGGTAAGTATTTCTCTGTCCATCTCTCTCCCTCTCTCACACCAAGGGTGATACAACAGAAGATGTAGCATGAGAAGATCACAAGGCTTAGCTAATTTGTGAAGTCTACAGTCCCTACCCTACTACAGGGTTTTTACCATACCTTTGCTGCAAAGGACTGTTAGGAAGAAAATGAAATGCTCACTGGAGTGAGCTGTCTGCAGGGTCCGTTGGGTGCTAATCTGTTTTGGTAAGAAGGTTGATTCCTTACAGGGTTACAGACAGCAGTAATCCCAATGCTTGGTGTTTGTCAGCCGCTTCTGCTGTTCCTGTCTTTTTTCTGAAATCCTGGTGAGCAGAAAGACAAGTGGCAAGATGTGTGAAAGGGATAAGATGAATGCATTTTGCCATGAAAGTTTGGTTATAATACCAAACAGGCTTTTTACCTTCCTTTTTTTCCACTATCTGAGCAACAGGATCAATCCTGCAAAGTCTTGGGGGTTTTGGTTTACAAAATTGTTGGTTTTCTAACATTGTTTGGATACATTAAATATAAGACAACTGGTGAGGAACAGAGAGAGACAAAACCAATAACTCAGCAGTGTTTTGCAAAGGGTTACTCCAAGGCACGTTCTTCTGAATAATGATGAATTGCTTCCTGATTTGTGGTCAGTGACTTTTTTTGGTATAATTACTGTCAAGAAGGAAGCTGAACAACTAGAATACATTTCTTAGACCTAGCATAGTGGAGCATTTTCATCAAAACCCTTACGCCTTTTTGACCAAACCCACTTGACATATGTTACCGGAACTGCTGCCTCCTTTTATATAAAAGAGGGTGATCTGTGAGTACATGTCCCAAAGCCATTTCATATTCTGTTTTGTATGCCACTGTATGCGGGTGAGAGAATTGTTGGTTGGTTTTTTTTTGTTCTCCTTTTAGCTATCAGGACGGGTATAGAGCGAAGAAGGTGGGGGTGGAGGGGAGGTTTCATTTTGATCTGGAGGAGCAGTCATTCCAGTTCCTAACTTACTAGAAAAGCGAGCTCTGTAGCAGTGAAGTGATTGATAGCTATTGAATAGTTATGTTTGCTGGAACTAGACTTTTGGGGTTGCCTTTGATAGGAGAAATAACTTCTGAAGATATTTGATGGTCTCTGTACATTCAGCATACTGTTTCTTGTAAAAGTATTTCCACAAAACACTTTTTTCAGGCAGTGTTCCTCTTTGGCTTCCATATGTCTCGGTAAGGTGCTAGTATCTAACACAGCTGGTCATACGATATCCAACAGGATTGTTAATATATTTCTGTTTTGCTGACCTGTCACTAAAATTTATGGCATCTGTTGCTTTACCTTGTTGAGTTCAGGCGGGGGACAGGGGAGAGGAAGGAAGACTTCTCGATTTCTACTGGTGATGGACTGATCCTCTGCTGCTCTTCTTGTAGGTCACTGGAGTTATAAGCAAAGAGTACATCCCAAAAGGAACGCGCTTTGGACCCCTGGTAGGAGAGATCTATACCAGCGATACGGTTCCCAAGAATGCGAACAGAAAATACTTTTGGCGGGTAAGCAGGAAAAAACAGCACCATGTTGTTGCAGTAAGCAGATCACTAAATGAGTACAGCTGAGAAGCTGGGTCACTTCCTGCTTCAGACCTGTGTGAACGAAGGGGGCAACTTCTGTACACTGCCAGGCATGAACAGAGCCAGTGGGGTGAACTAAGCCAAGTCAAAGCCTGGCTGTCTTGGATGTAGGGACTGTGTGGGTGGAGAGAGCAGGGGAGATGCACAGCCCTTCCCGGCTCTGTCTTCCGAAACGGATCGGTACTTGATTGTGTAAAGAAATAGTTCTGCTGCTTGCTGTAGGGACAGGTTATTTTGCATTTCTTCACAGTGGAAAGTCATTCTTGTTTACGCAAATGTCACGTATCCTTGATTTTTCCAGCTGTGAAGAAGCTGTGAAAGTACTGCATCATCTTTTACTCTGGAGTTATGATACATTTTTGACATTTTCCCCTGGGTTTTGAATAGAACTGCTGTAACACGGTGGGGGTGGTCTTCAGCATATATCATTCAAGACACAAACTTTTCTAGTCCACTTCAGAAAGTGTTAAAAGAGCAGCCCACAGATCTTAGTGAAGAGAAAAATACATTAATGGCAGACGAACGCTAGAGGTGGTGCCTAATTTGTACTCCGTAGTGTAACCTGGAAGGGAGCACCAGCTGATTTGTTTTCGCTTGGGAAGTCTGTGCTGGGGAATATGCTTCCAGCTTATCAGTTGACATAATCCTTAGTCTCCTTTACAGACCCATTATTAATTGCTAGAGAACATTCCTTCAGCCCCATCTCCTTCCATGGATTTGTTTTGCTGCCTTCTAGCCATTAGCTTGTGTGTAAATCAGTGGATTTGGGAGTATATCCAAGCCTCTGTGCCCAGGTGCCTGCCTGCCTTAGCAATATCCTGACCTCATATCCAGGTGAAACCCAGGGCAAGCACCAGCATTCCCCACACCCCTTTCTTCCTACCTAATTGCATAATTTTGGTTTTCTCAGATCACCTTTGTGCGATGCAATACAGCATTGCACAGGCAGTTATTTGCATGAATGTTTTTACAGAGCAGGCAACTGTTTCCACATTCATAAGGCTACAAAAATTTTTCTTTAAGCCAAATTTTTCGGGAGCTTGTGTCCAGGGTAGGAAGACTGGTATGCCGGCCCTAGCCCTGCCAGTTGCTAGTAAGATGGCAAACATTGGGAAGAGGGGCTGCTAACCATCTTGCAGGACTTCATTCATATATTGCAGCAAGAAAGATGACATCATTCCCATGATGTGACTTTAAGCCTTAATGCAGAGGGATCCTCAGAAATAATATCTTAGGAGCCATCTAAGCATCGTTAAATTCCCTGTTATAATCTCTTGATTCATTCAAGATACGCTGCTGCACTGAAAATGAATTCCTTCCTAGGGGTCTGAAACAGGCTTGCATATGCGAAGGAAATTGTGGGAGATAACTTCCCACATGTTATTAAAGGCATCCTGGGCTTGCTGGCAGGAGCGGGAACATCTGCTGCGCGCGCGGGGGGACGCTGCCTGCGCCTTGCCCGTGCACGAGGGGAGCAGGGCCGCCAGGGGCTGACGTCATTTCTGGGAACCGTGCCGTGACTCAGCACATCTGGTCTCGCCTTCCCCAGAATAGGTGGGAGCCTGGTGGGGCACCCTCGCCCCAGAGCCGGAACACGGTGACCCCAGTGGGGTGTCTTCGCCCTGGAGCACGGTGACCGGCAGCGTCCGTGGCCCTGCTGTGGGAGCCACGGAGGGATGGTTTGGGAAACGGCTGCAGGCGTCGAGCGCCGGAGCCCCGTGTTCCTGGAAGTTTGTGAGCCAGGGTGAGCAGAGAAACCCGAAGGCTCCTCTTGATGCAGCACAGCTCGCCCAGCTCCCTTCCATTTTCTCATAACAAACACACCGCAAAATCTCTCGCAAGCTGCTTTGATGAGGCCACATATATTTCCCCCTTCTCAGTTTACAGGAAGTTACTCTTAAAGAAAGTGATTCTGGTGTTTACGGCCCACGTTAAAGGGCCAGGCTGCCTTGCCTGTCTCCGCCGGCAGCTCTCTTGGGGAGATGAGAGGTCCTGGCTGGCCAGCGGGTGCTCGCAGGGTGTGCTGCCTGGCCAGGTACGCGTGAAACACAGTGGTGTGGACACAGAGGCAGGAACACACTGTGGAGTGTTTTCCTCCTGAGATAAGCTCTGTCCCCCCTTCGGAAAGGCATTTCCTGCTCAGCGAGGTACATAGCTGGTGCGAGCTGCTCTCACTTCAAGGTCTGGCTTTTGCCCCGTCATTTGTTTTGTGAAACCCAGGAACCCCATTTCATCCAGCGTGGAGCTTGTTCCTGCTGAAAGGGATGTGTCTTTAACAAACATCTCCTGGATTTTTCTTGGGTTTGTGTTTTTGGTTTTTGTTGTTTGTTTTTTTTTTTTTTTTTTAATAATTGTCTTATTCTTACCACTTTAAGGAACAGTAGCTCCTCTCAGTGACTGGGGCTTGTTTCCCCCCAAGCTGCTGAGCAGTTTTTAGATTCATGTTTTCTTTCATTTCTGCGGACAAGCCACAACGTGTCCCTTGATAGGAGAAGTGACTTGTCATCAGCTGGCCCCTCTCCAAGTCTTCGTTAAGTTACGGCAGGTGAAGTTCATCTTTGCCTCACCCAGCCTTTCTACAAAAGGACTACAGTCCATCTATGAGCAAGTGTTGCTTCAGGACTCGGGGGATGGGGGTGGGGGGGTGGAGGATGTTTGCATAGTTTAAACCTTTGGGCGGAGGTGGTAGGAAACTGCAAGTACAGAGGCCATAGAAAAAGGCGAGAAGACTCTGACGTAGCACAAGCCAGGTGACTCAAAGCATTAATGCAAGCATGCACTCAGACCTGCAGTCATTAGCATCGCCCACTTGTTGATCATTAGCACCAGGAAAAGGGCTCTAAGGTAGACTGTTCACGCAGGGAGAGTGCTCTGCATTTCGGATTTTGGGTCTGATTTGTCCATGCTAGCAGAGCCACAGAGGCTAAGCAGAAATGGAAGAGGTGACTGTGGACTTACCTTTCAATAAGCATCTCTCTTCTTAATGCAGAAGATACCATAGTTGGCAAGGGGGCGACCCAGCTTGAATTCTTACTTCAGTAATACCATCTTGTTTAAAAAAAAAAAAAAGCTTATCAATTTTCCCCTCTGGACTCTGTGCGCACGTGTGCGTATTGTGCATATATATATTCATAGGCACTTCCTCTCTATTCCAGATCTATTCAAGTGGCGAGCTTCACCACTTCATTGATGGATTTAATGAGGACAAGAGCAACTGGATGCGTTATGTAAATCCTGGCTACTCTGTTCAGGAACAGAACTTGGCTGCTTGCCAGAATGGAATGAACATCTACTTCTACACCATCAAGCCCATCCCTGCCAACCAAGAGCTGCTTGTGTGGTATTGCCGAGACTTTGCGGAGAGGCTGCACTATCCCTTCTCCAGAGAGCTGACAATGATGAACCTCAGTAAGTGGATTACAGTATAAACAAGGAATGCCAGTAATGTCTCTTCTGCCTATATGCTCTAATAATAAGTTGTATAATTATACAGCTGCATCATCTGTTGTGTCACAGTAGGTAGCTCGGAGTGGAAAAGACGAATTAAAAAACCCAGCACAACGGAATGAGTTCCCTGTGCCCATTCAAATGTAAACAGATTATAAAAAATCTGAACAGTTAGTGATTTACAATCTGAATCTTATCTGATGAAATTCTGGACAAACAACCTGAATATATCCTCTGCCTTCAGAACCATAGATGTTGGTTCACTCTCAGACTTCCCAAGTCCAGATCTTGTAGTGCGTTGCGCAAAAATCTGCTTCGATAGCATTTACGAAAGGCTGTCCCAGAGTGCTCCCAAAGGGCTGCCCTCACTGTACAAGGAAGTGGCCACATACCATGACTCTGCCTAGGTGTCTGACAAAACGCATGTTGACTGCATAATGCTCTTCGAGCCTTGCATCTGCACTTACTTATCTTATGGGAGCAAACCTCCTGTGGTCTTCTCATCTGGTTACTTGTTTTTTAAGCTCAGTGTATTTTGTCCCTGTTAATCGCAGCTTTCATTTTCTGTTCAAAAATAATAGTACTGGTAGCAGGGGAAGAGGTATTTCCAGGAGTCTACCTCTGTGTTCCTCTGTGGTTTCTGACCATTTCCAGCCTCAGCGCTTTACTCATAGCTTAATCACTGCCTAGCACCTCACCCAGAGCCCCTTGAAGAGACGGAGAGATTCTTGCTGACTTCTCATTCGACTCTCAGGCTGCTTCCCCTCCTGACAGCTGCTCTGAGATAGAGCAGAGCATTCTTTTGTCCTTCTGCCAGCTCCTACGCTGAAATTTGAAGGAAAAATTGCATGCAGGTTTTTTTTATAAAAAGGGCCATTTGCTGTTATTTGGCAACAAATAATGGGTTATAAAATATCAGTGTTACTTTGGGGATCATTAGAGCTAAAAAGTAACCCCGCATCATGAAAATGATGTCACACATTCAGATTAATCAGAAGTACAGCTATCCTCCATGGATGTCATCCTTTCACCAGTTTTTGGTCTTTCCCTACTATATGTAACAAATTATAGAAGAAAATTTGCTTTCTCTTAATGGCAGAGGGAAGAGAGGGAGGGGATGTCCTATGCTGCTATATTCCGTATTCAAAAAAAAAACCACCTCACTGATTCTGTCATCTTTGTGCGTATATAATTTCACCACTTGCTGTGCAGTTTTATTTCCTGATAAGATGAACTGTTGGCTTTTCGGTGGGACCTGCAGGTGGGATGAGACAACAGCATTAAGGGTTTCTGGGGATGAGGAGTTTGCAAAGATCTGGCCAGACACATTTGGCCGCTAGCTAGGAGGATACACAAACGCAGCCTCAGTTTCCTGCATCTGCTGGCATCTTAGGTCGCCTTGCAGAAGTAGCGAGGAATGTATTTGTGAAGTGTCAATTAATTACCTCATTACTCTTACTCGGGTTGAAACTGGGGGTGACTGGGCACACGCAGAATCATAGTAAAAGTAAGCTCGACGTGTGGATTTAAAGAGGCAGGATCTTGAGCAACAATTGTGTAGTTCAGCCTTAACATTCGAAAGAGCAATCTTTCTAGCTGCTGAGATCGAAATATACTTTCTTCTTTTTAAAGATACCTCTGTTTAAACCATTTAGATATTTTATGTTAGTCCCTTCCACCTAAAGAAAATAGCATTTCAGAAACATGGGAAAAAAGCTCCCTTTTTTATTTTTTTATCTTTTCCCCTTACCTTTGTGTCAAGCACATTCAAGCCTAAGGCCTGCAGTTAGGCCAGAAACCCTACAGGTACCATAAGGGTTGAGGTTTTCAAAGTTTCAGTGCCCTTTCTTGAAAAGTCCAGAAAAAAATCCAGAGGTTTCCCAAAGACACTTATTTGTTGAAGGCCCTGTAGCAACAGAGTGAGCGGGGATGGTTTTCCCAGCATTAGTACTGGAACCAGATCAGTTTAAAGCGAATGTCAGCATTGTTCAGTTTTCTTCTTTCCCTTCCTCTCAGGCCACTTCTAGCTAAATCTAAAATTAGCAAACATCCTGCTGCCTCTCTAGCGCAAGCCTGGCCAAAGTGTCCTCACACTGCGTTTATCTCTGCGTACAGGGCAGAAGGTTCGTCCCCAGATAGCTGGCATCCTGCACCTGCGGCAGACTGGGGGGCTTTGCCCCATCAAAACATCTTAACACAGTCTTCCTTGGGGGCACCCCCCAACAGTCACCTCCTTTGCCTGCTAGAAAGTTTGGAAAGCCCTCTTCAGCCAAATGGATCACAAATAATTGGGTGTTTAAAGTGGCACGGCTTCCCTCAGAGAAGCAGGCGAGCATCACTGCCTCTCCCAGCTCCTGGCTGCTGGTTTTAGTACCCTCTGAGGAAGAGGAGGGAAAGTCGGGGTCCAGGTCCCACTGCAGGCTGAAGTCAGGGCTCCCTCCCGCTGGGACGTGCGCCCGGGTGAGTGTGCAGCACTGCCAGCCCACGGCTGTGGTGTGTTGCACCCAGCTCCCTCCCTCCACCGCATCTTGGGCGTGCAGATCATGCCAGCGCCCGCGGGAGGCTTTGGAAGAGCTGTGCCTTGGCTGGTTGCCTGGTCGGCACAGGAGAGGCCATCTGCGACACACACCTACGGAGAGCTTCCAGCGCGGCCTCAGTCTTGCCAACTTAAAATATAGGCAGCTGCTTTAGGTGCCTCAGGGGTTTGGGGATCGCGGTCTTGAAGTTCAGCACCTCAGTTCCTCTTTAAGCACCCGAGCGGGATGGGCCTCTGGGGAAAAATGTATCAGAGAATTTCTCTGGTTTTATTTCCTGTAATTAGTGGCCTCAAAAATGAGAGAACCACCACTTTAGAGCATAAATATATTTACACATCCACATAACAGCTACTTGTCTCTGAACAGCAAAGTTTCAAATTAAAGGTAACTTCTCCAGCGTTAGTTCATTTGTGCCGTAGAAGGAAAGCACCCAGATTCAAGATATCAATTAGGCATTTACTTAGTTATGGGTTTAACCCTGTCCTCTGTATTTTCTTGAATTGGGGCCTTTGACCCAGTCCTTCAGATGCTGAAGCACACACCTACCTTCACGGCCGTGATTAGCTCTGAGTGGAGCTGCATAACTTCGAGTGGATGTTGAAGTGCCTGCAGGGAGTTGCACAACAGTGGTAGAGCCAAGACTCCGCATTATCCCAGCAGTGGAAGCTCAGTCTCGTTTCGAATGATCTCCTTCTCCTTCCTGCCTGTTTTGAGGCCACTGATGTTGTTTCCTATCAAGATGTGAGATATGTCACCTTCGGATGGTGCCGTTGTCCAGTAAATGGTTCTAAGTGCGATGGCACAAGATTTCTATATTCGGCTGGCCAAAAAATAATTTTCAGTGATTTGTTAAATGTGCTTAACCTCATTCAGCTGGGACTTCAGATTGATTTTTAGTCTGTGATATTTTATTTTTGGACTAGCGAACAGACCGAGGAAATTTGCTTCGAGGTCCCACATAGTTTAGCATTTCATTCCTATCATCATACGAAGATTATTTTGCGATGGAGGGTGGAGAGGCTAACAGTTTAAAAAAAAAAAAAATTCAAAACCCCAAACAATTGCATTGACTCAGGACGTGACTATTTGATAATAATATTCATGTATTGCAATCATATGATGCAACTTCCTGCTGCTCATGTCCATGTTTGTCGCCTCAGTCAAGTACGGGCAGGTGACATCTTTTGGTCAACCTTCAGGAAAAAAGTTTGAGTCGGGGGGGAGACGGTTTGCGTATCTACAAAACATTTGGCAATCTCTGTTTCATTAACAGGTTTAATGAGGTAGTTTTGAAAATCTTTTGGGATTCTATGAAGATTAACTTTTTAATGCTGTTTCTTAAATGTGGTTTATTCTTTCCTTCTTCCTGCTGGCCCTGACACGCTGGCCATTAGCTAAGCCGTGCTGCTTGCTTTCCCTTTTGTTTATGGGCAGTTTCACTTTCTGGTTTTGAAGCTTTTCTGCTTGGGTTGAGAGGAAACATCTGCACTTGCTTAAAAAAATGCCTCCTGGAATCTTCAAAAGGGCTCAGGAAAATGATTTTGAAATGAAATGAAAGGTTGTCTTCACAAAACCAGAATTGGGGGGCTAAAGTTGACTTAATATTGAGGATTATTTGAAGGCTTTCTGAAAGAACTTCTCTGAGCAAAATGTTTTCAAAGGCATGTCACCCTGCCTTGGACACATTTAGAAAACAGATGATCAAATTATATACTTCTAGATGTTGGTCTCCATTCTCATTTTGAGTGGAAACACTCTTTGTTTTGCCTGCTTCACAACTTCGAGGTTCTCTTTCTACTAGCAAAAGAGGTGCTTAATTTAGATCGAAAATGTGAATCGGCATAATTAGGCTCCACCGCTCAAAGTGTTCAGTACCATCTCACTCCTGAAATTACTATTGAAAGTACTGTCTGCCTACAACCGTTTTCCAAGTTTTTAGAAAAAACAGATCATTGTTCTTACGAAGTCTTTCTCGGGCTACAGATCGGAGCCCAAGAAACGAGAGCAAAGCCTACAGCGGTGCAGCAGTCTGTAGCTGGAACACCCACACTGGAGTGACTTCAGGCAGCCCCTCCGCTCAAGTTTTATTAGTACTTAAAAAGTAACAGGAGTTTTGTCCCTTTTCCTCTTGCACGCACTCACTGATCTCAGATCTGAGCAAATAATCTGTTGACCTCAGTGAGAAGTGGATCAGGCTCCTAAAGAGGCACGTCTGGGTTTTTTTCTTTCTTCCCCCCCTCTCAGATCAGTAACTTACAAATGCAGCTGCACCGTTCTTGTTTTGTCATGAACCTCTTTTCTGTGTGTCTCTCTGACCACAGAAACTAGACAGATCTTGGAAGAGTATGTGCCTATATTTAGTGTGTATACACGTATATGGGGGTGGGAGGGAGAAATGTATTTCAAGAGTGAGAGAGAGACGTTGTGATCAGTAAGAACTTAAATCTAAAATCACAAGTTAAAAACAAATAATGTTTGTAAGAAATATATCTCCTTGACTTTGAAGTGTGGCTCCTTTAAGAGCAACAAGAAAGGTTGTAAACCTCTCAGTCAGTTTCAGTCCTGGTTTAAATCCACGTCCAGTATAAAACATAAGAACCTCTCCTTGGCCCCTTCTCTTATTTTACACGGTGCTGACACGCTTGTTTATGTTTTGATCTCTCTGGTGTTCCCAAGTGTCCCTTGTGCTCAGGTAATAGGGGAAAAAGCCAAGAAGGGTTTTATGGATCAAAGATAGCTTGCAAACTAATGAGAGCTGTCACAGTTAGACGTGGAAAATAATCTTTAAATATTTCAACTTCTGTCTACACATGGAAATTAGTAGGAGGGGTGGCTTTACCGGGAACCTCGAAGGGAAGGAAAGAACCACTATCTTTAGTCTGTCAAGTGGGGACGCGGGCCTGTTGCACAAAGAAAGTTACATTCTCAGTGTGAGCTTCCTTTCTGTCACTCACGGACTTGCTCCGCCACATAAGGCACGTATGTCCCCACCCTGACGTTTAACCTTGTGACAGTAGGAGCCATTCCTCCAGCTGAAGTGGCCCTGGTTTCTCTATTACTTTTCCAGCAGCGCCAGCACTTCTCCTTCCTCTTGCCCTCCCCCCGTATGTTTTTTTTTTGTTGTTTAAAAGAGAAAAGTGTCAATTTGAACTTCCTGCTCAGCAGACCCTGCTGAGAAACTGATATGGGGCTGATAAGGTAGTATTTATTTATTTTTTTTCTGCTGCAAGGCTTCACAAGTCCTGCTCCCCACCCCTGGCCCAGCTTTCAATACTTCCCGGTCTCGATACTTCCCGAGGCTGATAGCGTCGCCGGGAATGTTTCCTCTGAGGCACTGGCGTGGTGATAGGCAGCTGATGAGAAGATGTAGATAATATTATCCACAGTGCCATTGTGGAGCTTCTTGAACCTAGGAGGACCTCTGTGTTATACCCAAAAATCTGGGTGGACATTTAGAAAATGAGTTGCCAGTCCATGAGTACAGAAAAAATGACAAAAGAAAGTAGGTGATTTTTAATGCCAGATGAAACAGCACACTCTTAATTTATTTTTGAAACAGCCCTGTATTAAACTGTAACATCAAGAGAAGATTGGGAAGCTGTCTGCGCACTTACGTGTGTACGTGCTTGCTTTACAGCATGCCCTATGTTTTATCATAAATATTTTAATTGAACATAACTGTATTCAACTGCATTTCATCGCAGCTTGAAAATACACACACTGCCCACATATCTCAAAATAAATTTGCTTGCTATGAGTCTCATGCCATTTGAAAGAGGATGCTACTGTAAAAGTGGGTTGCTGTGAGTAGGAGCATGCTTTGAAAACAGCTGTTTTCTTGGGTACATTTAATTAATGGCTGTTTCGTTGCCTTTTAGGGTAATGTTGCCAAATGATAGATTCCGTCAGAGTAGTGAATAGCGAAGCAGAGAATCCGTGTTGAAAGCAGCGTGGTCATTGCCTGTTCCCATCTTCCTCGCTGCTCCTCCAAAAATAAGAAACAACTGTTTCTCACCCCAGTTAGTGAAGCAAGAACAGTCAGTCACAAAAGTAGAAATTTGGCTAAAGGGCTGCGATACTTTTGAGTCACATACCTATCGGCGTTGACTGGTACCTCCTGATGGAAAACCTTGCACATAACTAACCACGAATATGAAACCTTCTTGTAGTTTTTCCCCTATAAGAAAATATCTTACAAGTCATCATTTCTAGATTATATAACTATTAACTTTGGGAGATTAGATAAAAGCAGACTGCTTTTTCTGTTGGAAGACATCTTTCAGTGTACTGTTTATATTATATTACGTCCAGATAACAAGGTAGAGTCTTTGAATGCAAATAAACAGTGTATGCGCCTAACAGTGTGTGCAGTGGATGCTAGCTCCTATTTCCTTCTAAATGCGTATTTCTTTTGCCGCCCCCCCCTCCCCCCCCGCCTTTCTTAAAGTACATTTCAACTTAAGCTGGAGCCAACCAGTCTTGCTTTCTTTTGCTTTGCTTCAGCATTTTTTTTATAAAGTACAGCTGTAAGCAGAGGAGTTTTGCATAGACTGAATGCCACAGAAATCTGCAGTAAATAGTCTGCTTTGTTGTAGATGTTCCTAAGCAGTATATTTAATGAGTAATGATCTGTTTACTGATGGAGAGTACCTTCTCTTTGAAGAAGGCTTTCATCCTAGCCAGCCATGGGTTTTTTGGTACTGTAAGTAATTGAACTGGCTGGTGAAGTGACTGCTGTGGTTTGGCAAAAGCCTTGTCACGCCTTGTTATTTTACTCAGGAACATTTCTGGGAGCTTGGGTTCTGCAAAGTCCTTGCGTTAAACCTGTACTGTGAACAAGTGCTTGTTACCACATTTATTAGAAATGCTGCTTAAATAGACGTTCAACAGCGAAGCTAGTCAAATTCAAGGGGAAAGAAAGGTGAAATCAGTTTGCCAAGTGGAGACTAGCACCCTGCAAATGAATCATCATCCAGATCTCTATGTACTGGCTGATGTCCCTTAAATTAACAATGCTTTTTATTAACACTTAATACCAGCAGGCATTTCTTCATGCAGAAATTAGTATTTTTGGCGAGTTAAATGATTGCTCATCTCCGAGAGCGGCCCTTCCTTCCCACTAAACTTGCAGGAGTTAGACTGTGTTTTGAAAAGAGATCATGGCCGTGGCGTATCTAAATAATTATTACGTTGTCTTTGAATTTCAGCACAAACCCACGTTAATCCAAAGCAGCACAGTGCTGATAAAGATGAGCTCTGTCAGAAAAGCATCCCAAAGAAGGAGCACAGCGTGAAAGAAATCCTGAAAATGGAGTCCAATCCTCCGAAAGGAAAAGATTTCTTCCAGACCACCATTTCACCAGTTACTCCAGAAAAAGACTTGGATGATTTGCGTAAGAACTATAGCCCGGAGAGGTGTTTCTTCCCTCGAGTTGTCTACCCGATCCGACCTCACATTCCAGAAGACTATCTGAAAGCTTCCTTAGCGTATGGGCTGGACAGACCCAGCTACATTACTCACTCGCCCATACAGACGTCTACTACACCGAGTCCTTCTGGGAGGAGCAGCCCAGACCAAAGTTTAAAAAGTTCCAGCCCTCACAGCAGTCCAGGGGTCACGGTTTCGCCTCTGGCACCTACTTCCCAAGAGCACAGAGAGCCGTACTCTTACTTGAACGGATCGTACGGCTCAGAAGGATTGGGGTCTTATCCTGGATACGCGCCCCCCGGCCACCTTCCACCTGCCTTTCTACCATCCTATAACCCCCACTACCCCAAATTCCTGTTACCTCCATTCAATATGAGCTGTAATAACCTGAGCGCTTTGAACAATATCAATGGCATCAACAATTTCAATCTCTTCCCAAGGATGTATCCTCTGTATGGCAACCTGCTCACTGGAGGTAGCCTTTCCCACCACGTGTTGAACCCTGCCACTCTCCCCAGTTCATTGCCCAGTGAAGGAGGCCGTCGATTGCTGCAGCCTGATCATCCAAGAGACTTCCTCATACCAGCACCTAACAGTGCCTTCTCTATCACGGGCGCTGCCGCCAGCATGAAGGACAAGCCGTGCAGCCCCACCAGCGGGTCACCCACAGCTGGTACAGCAGCCAGTTCAGAACACATAATGCAACCTAAACCTACCTCAGTGGTGTTGGCTGCCACCGGCAGTGAAGAAGCCATGAATCTCATTAAAAGCAAGAGGAATGTGACCGGTTACAAAACCCTCCCATACCCACTGAAGAAGCAGAATGGGAAGATCAAGTACGAATGCAACGTTTGCTCCAAGACATTTGGCCAGCTCTCCAATCTGAAGGTAAGCAGGGGAGAGTAAGACACGAGCCTTCTAGGAAGGCTCTGGTTTCTCCCTCTCTAGCAAGAGTAGGGACAGGCCTCTCTTGCTCGTTAGGTTGTTCATCAGTCTGGGCTTAATACAGTACCCCCACCCAGCAAGACAGCGTGGTTGTAAAGGCGGTGTTTTAATACTGACGCCACCTAATTAACTAGATAACATTGTATTTTGGCAACGGGAGTCTTCCGCTAACTTTGGGAAACATCTGAAAGTACTTTCGTTGCAGTACTGGAAATGGCAAATTGTTAATTGCTTTGTTTCTCCCTAGGTGCACCTCCGAGTACACAGCGGAGAGAGACCGTTTAAATGCCAGACTTGCAATAAAGGCTTCACGCAGCTGGCTCACCTCCAGAAGCACTATCTGGTACACACGGGAGAAAAACCCCACGAGTGTCAGGTAGGTGGTGTGCCACAGAGACGACTCCCCTTGGAGGCCGAAGGGACGGCAGGGCCCGCCCGCACCTCATGTGGAAAGGGCTGCGCGACAAACCCTCGGCCGCTTGGGGCTGGAGTCCGTATCGCAGCCGTTTCCAGCCCTGGTGCAGCAGCATCTGTGAGGCAGCAGGGTTGCCTTTAGTCTGCTAGAGCAACAGCTGCCTGATAGAGCTTTGCTGTCAGCCATACTCAAAATGCTCTTCAGCAGTTTTTAAATAAAAAAAGGCGGGGATTTTTTTTCCCCTTGTGAGAAAGTGTGAAGATATAAAAAGCTGCTGCTTCATCCTGCCGTCTCCTCCTAGGTGTCTGTGATTTAAACCATAAAATCCCCTCCCACTCATTCACTGTTTCTCTGCCACCCCCCACCCTCCCCCCACGTTAGGTTTGTCACAAGCGGTTCAGCAGCACCAGCAATCTCAAAACGCACCTGCGGCTCCACTCCGGAGAGAAGCCTTACCAGTGCAAGCTCTGCCCGGCCAAATTCACCCAGTTCGTGCACCTGAAGCTGCACAAGCGTCTCCACACCCGGGAGCGTCCCCACAAATGCATCCACTGCCACAAGAGCTACATTCACCTCTGCAGCCTCCAGGTCCACCTGAAGGGCAACTGCCCCGTCGCCCCCGCCTCTGGCCTCTCCACGGAGGACCTGAATCGCATCAACGAGGAGATCGAGAAGTTCGACATCAGTGACAATGCCGACAAGTTGGAAGAAGTGGAGGACAATATTGACCTAACATCGATCGTGGAGAAGGATATACTGACCATGCTCAGGAGGGAGATGGAAGGAGCTAATCTGAAAGTATCTTTGCAGAGGAACCTGGGAAACGGACTTATCTCCTCAGGATGCAACCTTTATGAGTCGTCAGATATGTCAATTATGAAGTTGCCTCACGGTCACCCACTACCTCTGTTACCTGTAAAGGTCAAGCAAGAAACAGTTGAACCAATGGACCCTTAAGACTTTTTGGCAAAGTGATTTTTTCTTGTTTTTTTTGGTTTTTTTTTATTTATGACTTGGCAAGTCAGGGTGCCTGTAGCAGTTGCTTGTACATAGTGTCAATGCTGCAAAGCAATCTTGGCTTACAGTAGTTTCCCTACGCTCTCCAGCTGAAAGAAGGAACTCCAAAGTTACTGTTTTCTCAGGGCATAAAAAGAGGCAAAGGACTGTGCGTTGCCTCGCCAGTTACTAAAAGACAATCATCTATCCATAATTATTTTTTCAATGATAGTACTTCATAATTTATTATGCAATTAATCATTCTAAAAGCAATAATTAGGAAAATGTTTACAATGACTGGAAAATTCATTGTAATTTTTACTTTAAATGTTTTTATTTTTTGTTTTATGGCCATTCTTTGTAGATATTTTTTCTGCACATCTGTTTTAAGAACCTAAGATTGGGGTTTCAGTAAATGTCTTCTATGTACCGGTGTCTTTTAAACAAATGTGGGTTTTTTTGTATTGCCAGAGTTGGACGCTTGACATAACAGAATCCTCCATGCGTTGGTTTGAAAAAGATGCTGTGTCCTTTGATGTGCAAATCACCCCACTGGGAATTGAAAAGGGAAAAAAAAACCAAACCCCAGAGTGGCAGGGAAGAAACCGCTACCCCGGCCTCTCGGGGTGGGGGGCGGGAGAGAGGTTCTTCTACCTGCAGCTCTCCCCGGAACAGATGTGGCACAGCGAGCACCTGCCTGCCACGGACGGTACCGCAGGGTTTTAGAGAACAGCTCTGGCCCCACACGTTGTCGTGTAACTTTTATGACCAAAGGAATGCGTCGGCTCCAAGTGGCTCTTCCAAAACAAAATCTCACTTACATTCTTTTGTTTCCAAAAGCAGTTTAAAAGCAAACACACAAATATTCTTGATATTCTGCCTAAAAGGAGGTTTTTGGCAGACTTCTTTCTTCTTCCTTTTTTTTTTTTTTTTTTTGGCCAGAGCCTTCCCGGGATTAAAAAAAAAAAAAAAAGATATTCAGACTCCCTGAGAAAGAAGGGGTTCGGTTTTACTTGTATTTTCCTCTCCCACTTTGCCTGGGTAGAAGTGGGGAACAAAGTCCTTTCCTGGCACATACTTTACATACTTTTTTTTTCCCCCCCTTCCTTCCTCTACGACTCAGCTTTTTCTCAGTATTTGTGTTTGTACATTTTGTGGTTAATTTAATTAAAGAAGAAAAGGGCATTGCAAAGTTGTTGAACAACAATTACCTCAGTGCTTGTGTCCAGTGGTGCAGACAATGCTGTTTTATCTAAATGCTTTGCTACTTTAGAGAAGAAACCAAAATGTGCACAGGGAAAGATAGAATGCACGTCCTTTTATCTTTTTGTTTTGCTAAGCCCAAAGATGATATGGTGACGTTTGAGGTGTAGCAAAGAATACATGTATATTTATAGATATATTTATACCACTATACTATATATGTATATGTATATATATTTATACCACTTAAGTTGTGAGCCAAACCATGTAATAAAACCTATTTTTCATCTAAGTGTGAAAATCAAATGTTATCCAGTTTTGCATACTACCAATGACCTCGAAACCAGAAGGTTGTACCAAGGCGCTCACCGCTTGCAAGCGCGCACATGCAGCTCTCCAGGCAAAGCCCGAATTCACAAGTGCCGGCCGTGAGTGGCGGCGCGGCCCCCACGCGGGGCGCCTCGGTGAAGTCGCCGGGAACAGCGCCGTTTGCAGGCCGGGGGCCGGCGGCCCCCCGCGCTCCCGGCAGCCTGTCCTGGGGGGAAGGAGGCGGGTGGTCAGTGAGCAAACAGCCAGACAACGGAGCTGAAGGAACTTGAAGCCGAACGATGACCCGTGTGTGGTGCGTTCACAGAACACAGCGAAGGGCAGGATGGAGGTTAGTTGGGATGAGCCCCCGGTCTCGTCCTGCCCTGCCATCAACGAGTTGCACGGGCAACTCACGTAAATCTAAGTAGCATTATTACACACCTCCCCTCCACGTATACCCTCTTTTTGTCTGGTTACGTTCTTGCAAGTTTTAATACAGCCCACTTCAGCAATCCAGGAAGGATTCGGTGATCTTTTTCTCAGCAAACTTCATTTTAATGCCTTCTGTTAAAAAAAAAAAAAAAAAAAAAAGGATCCTGAAATGCAAGTCTCTCGACACAGCTTTTGAAGGACTACAGTTCGTTACATTTCCACTCCTGCAAATTGTGAGGCTGACATGTTTTAAATGTAGCAATAGGTCATAAATATAGTACGTACTTGTAGGATAAACCAAAGTATCACTACTCTGTCACTGGACACACACTTTTCCTATTATTTGCCTGTAGTGCGTTCTTGTATTTGATACAAATTTTACAATTTATATGCATCAGCTTTAAGAATTGTTACTTCTCTTTACTGTTTCCCCCTTTCCTTAGAAGTTTTACATGTGAATGTAGCAACAATCAACAGTGTTTTGGGGTTTGGTTTGGTGTTTTTTTTTTTTTTTTTTGTCTCTCTTAAGAAAGACTCTGACCAAAGTTAACAGGCTTTTTACTTTGCTAGAACAACGAACTATCATATGTTTACGTATTGGTTTACATCATTATTTATGTGCAAATTGTCAAATGTAAATTAAATATAAGTGTTCATTGCTTTACTGACGCTTCCCTTGTCTTCAATCTCTCGGCACCGGCTGCGGGGCGCCTTCCCCTCCCAGCTGCGCACAGGCGCTACGCTGAGGGCGACGATGGCTCCAGCAATGCCAGCTTCTGCCTTTGTGGGCTCCGGTTTTCTGTGACTGAAAGTTCCAAAAAACAATGCCGGAGCCGAATATCCCGCCTTTGTTAATTACACCGCGCTCTCACTTTCAGCCAATACCTTAAAAAAAAGAGGGATTTTATTTAAAAAAAAAAACAACCCACAATTTTTAGTGTTTCAATGGAAATACTTGAATGCTCTATGCCTTGCAGATATGTGACCAGGGTTCTCATTTACATTTTTCCAAATGATTGTCATTTCTGGCCCGAAACCCTAACCGCTGGGACCACAATGACACACTCAAAAATGTCAGTGTGAGACCACTTAGCCCTGTATCACCGGGGTGGGAACTGCATTCAAAACAAACGTGGATCTGGTCTTGCTGCTCACAGATGAGACGCGAATGCGAACTAAATCCAGGCGGCGGGCGCGTGCCCGTTCCCCCACCGCCACCTCAGCCAAAAAGTAACACCAGGCCAGGATGCCCCAGAAAAAACTAATTCGCCATTTGCTACATCCATCGTTTACCCTGAGATCTAAACCAGAGAGGCCATGTGCTGCCCTGCCCTACCTGAACGTTCAAGAAATAATGTTCCTGCTCATATTGAGACACTCAGCGCCGCATGATGTTTTTAAAAGTATTTCACTGTCCTCTTAAAAAATTCATTTAAACATCTGTCTCAAGAATTTGAAATACTGCCAACACCGAACTGTGGAGTTAAGAAAACCAGAGCACTGTTGTCATAAACGTGCCAAATGCAGCATGTTATAGTCCTATATTCGACAGAGCTATTGCTGTAATAATTTAAAAAAAAAAAAAAACACACCGTAGGATAACCGTTACCGCCATAAATCATACTTCATTACTTGGCAAAGCATTACGTTGCGCTGGAGAGTTATGTCCTGGGGACACTTGTAAGCTTTAGAAGATGTTTAATAAAACACATTACATAAAAAGACAATGCACGTTATAGATCACAGCCTCGCGAGGCCGAGCCCGGCAGCTGCTGCGTTGGTTTCTGGCAGCCCCCAAGCTGGTTGGAAGCCGCCAAAGGTGCGTCTTGCGACCAGAAATACAGCAGGTTTCAGCCGTGGCAACACCACCACTACCAGGTCGGCTCACCGCAACAGCGGTAGCAAGGTGCGGGGCTGGACGGGGGGAAAAACTCGTCCACATGCTCCCAGCAGAGAGCCATGGGCTGCCTGCGGGTGGGCCGGGTGCCCACCTTGCCACCCTCGGCACGAGGATTTTGGGGGACCAGCCATTATGTGGCCGGGAAGGTGATGTGCACTTTCCTCCCATGACTTTGCCAGCTGAGCCGCTTTGCCACTGGACAGGAGGGGCAAACTAAAGCTGAGATGGCCTCAAACACAGGTTTAAGGAGGATCCTGTCCTTCTGGATGGTTTGTAACAACCCATGTCTCAGCTGGGTGCTGGGGAGACACCGCTAATTCCCAGCATGGACAATTACAATCTTGAGGTCAAAAATGGAAAACGTGACTCACCGAGGGGGTATGAGCCCTTCGGGTTCAAATAAGCAGCTGCCGGTGCACGGCGGCATCCCAACACGTGCTGTGGCCGCGCTTCATGCAGGATGAGGCCCAAAACCTTTGCTGTCATTCAGAGGCGTTACGTTAGAGTGAGGGAAGTAGTCGTGGCTGTAATTAAAGGCAGCCAGGAAACACTTGGCTAATTACTGCGTGCACCAGGGCTGAGTGGATGTGGTGAGGCTGAGGAATGCGCCTGTCACGGGGCAGGTATCCGAAAAACACAAGTAATCACAGTGGCCTAAGAAAAACTCACTGACGGCATCAAGGTAGCCCCCTGGCACAGAGGCAGAGGTCTCCCTCCTCCGCGCAGGGTCAGGGCAGACTGGCAGGGAGAAGGCAGCTGCCTGGGCTGGGATGCGGGGGGCACAGATGGAAATTTGGGCGACTTCAGCACTAACCAGTCCTGCCTGAACAGCAGGAAAACATGACTTTTTGTCAAAGATGCGACGCTTCCCAAAAATACAGGCGTTTAATTTTTCATCGGATGCTGAAAAAGGGCCATCCTGCAACCAGCAACACCTGGAGGTGCTGGCAACTAGCACGTTGGCACACCCAGCCAGGCCATGTTTTCAGCAACTGCAGGCAATAGCTGAGGGCCCACAAGTGGCCGACACGCTGCAGGCCTTTGCTTTCACTTGTTCTTGAAGGAGATTGGGAACACCGGTGGAAAGGGAAGGCGAGGAGACCTGCTAATTCTCACTGAGACCCTGCTGCCTTGGTGACTACTTCGGCTGCAAAGTCATATTCTTGTCCTATGCTAGAGTGATCAGTGGTCAATTGCTTAGAGGTGCATGCAAGCAGACATCACCTCTGCTCATCTGCTTCAAAGCCAAGCCTCCATACCCCCACCATGAAAGCTTGCAGCTTGGCACAAGTTGAATGGCTAAGCCCAGCACAGGGGAAGTAAGGTGATGCTTTCCTTGGCACGCATGCTCCAGGCAGCACGGGCTCAGCTGCCTTGGGCCGTTCAGCTCTGCAAACTTCAGCCCGTGTGAGCTCACCTAGCAAAGGCACCAGAAACATAGCCAGGGCGCTTGAAGTGTTGTCGCTCATCCCATACTAATGTTGTCCTGCCACTTGCTACAAAATTAACCCCCCACACCCTCTCATAGGGCAGGGCAGGGCAGTGCAGCCCCATGTGCCAGCCAAAGCCCAGCACCTGAACACGAGAGCTAAGCCAGGGCCTTGAGCAAAAGCCCAGCAGCGGGATGAGGAGCTGTGGTCACTGGGTGAGTGGCATGCAGCCCTGGGAGGAGACCCTCCGCAGCAGGGACCCCCACAGCTGGCAGGGAGGAAACTCCAGCACAGGGCACACGTCAAATTCTGCTCCTTTGTGATGCCAGGCCTTGGGGCAGAAACCTGTGCCCAGAGCACAGGGATGGGCAGCGCTGGTGTGTGAATTGGGCAGAGAACCCTAAAAAGAGATGCTTGCCCCTGCCGGAAAAGGGAGGTGGGCACTTAGAGCTCTCCCTGCCTGGCAAGCTGGTGGCCAGGCACCTTGGTGGCACATGGGCTCAGTGGCCCTTCCCTCCTCCTCCTCCCTGGCTGCGCGCAGGGAGATGGTTGGGATGCCAAACCACTTAGGTAGGTGTGACCAAATAGCCCTACTGAAGGGAACCAAACCAGTGTGACTTCCTTATTGTGCAATGATTAATAATGGCCTTCAGCTCTTTTTTCCCATTAATTGTGAATAGGCAAGTCCTTGATCATTTCCTTATCCAGGCACCGAGTGAGATTCCTTACAGCATTCCTGCCCCAAAGTGGCTGCACTGGTGCTGGGAAGAGAAACGATTCCTGCAATATTGAAACCGCGCACAGCAAAATCAAAGGCTGAAGACCTCTTTCCGAGTTCGCCCGTGCTGAGGACTCAGCTGTCACAATGTGATACCAGGCTTAGGGTTAGGATGTTCCTGCCTTTACCAGGATTTACATGGTAAATCCTAACTTAAGTGAGCAAAGCAAGGAGTAGCTTTTGGGCAGGAAGAGGAACGTGGCAGGCAGCAGTCCATATGGGATTTCTTGGATATTACAGTCTTGGTTCCCAGCTTCTCTGCAGCTTTTCTATGGCAAAACTTCCTGCGTGAAGACTGTCCCTCTGCAAACTGCGGGCAATATTTGCTTTCCCCCATCCTTAGTCTACTTGCGTATTCAGATGGCCCTTCTTTTTTTTAAAGGACAGGTCCTGTGCATCTTTACAGACAAGATCTGCTCTTCTCATCAGCCCCAAAGCCCCATGCAGGGAGGGTTTGGTTTCTTCTGGCTGCCCTGGGGCTGTGTCCTCAGGCGGGGACCCAGTTAACCAGGCTGGGTGGCGTCCCTGAGAGGTCTCACTTTACTCACAACTGGTCATGAAAAAAAACAAAAGTTAAAAATGTTGTAGAAACTGCAACCAGGTGTGAAAGGCAGCAAGGATACATGAAAAGTGAAAATTTGCCTTTTTAATAAGCCGTTACAAGTTAGTTGGGTGTTTAGGAGGGAACACGCTCTGGTGCTTATAGTCATTCAGAGAAGATTTTGTGTGTGTGTGTGTGTGTGTGTTTTTAATGAGACCAGAGGGTGCAGAACAGGGCTCCTTTTCTAACCTATATTGCAGCAATTTGTGCATGTCTGTAGCTGTGGGTGTTATGTGTTTTCTACTCTGAGTGGTAAGTTTCAGTTTGATTCTGCTCTCGAGAGCTGCGGGGACAGTTTGCGCTCGCCTTATCAATGCAGAATCCAAATAGCTTCATGGTGTGCCTGGCCCCCTGACACTGCAAACTGAGAAAATATACTTTAAGCACAGAAAAGTGAGTGAGGTGATGACCAGAGAGCTTTTTCTCACCAGAGCATCCCTCTGCCAAAACCCTCACGCTTTGATCAGTGGGGCAATAAGCCGCCTTGAGGGCCACAAGTACCCCGAGAAGCCCCGGCTGGGACCCGGAGGAGCAGAACAGGGACCCCGGGGCTGAGGCTTTTTTGCTACATCCCCACTGCCCTAAAACCCTGCATCACCTCTCCAGCCCCTGGCACCGATGCCCCGGCACTTGGGGTCCGGCCTGGCTGCTGCAAACCGGGCTGCTGCAGGACGTGATTGCCTGTCCCCATTCCTCCCTGGGCTGGCCCTGAACAAGCCTGGCTTTGAACCACCGACCAAAATTGTGCCCACGATTAGAGCAGCAGCAAGGGAAGGGCAGAGCAGGTACTTCCATGGCTGTTGGGAAGCAGCTCTAGTTTGGGTCCAAAGGCTCAGGGTCTAAACAGTAATTGCTGTGCTCAGCCATGCAGCAGATTTTCATGTGAGCAATGCTGTCTTTACATCTGTTTGCTAAAAACACCCGTCTTTCAGACTACGCACCGATGTCCCGCTCTCCCCAGACGGGCTGTGATTGAGCAGTGCCCCATGTCCTCCATCCCTGCCCCTCCTGCCTGGGGGTCCTGTGTAGCCAGTGGCCCCATGGCAGCAGCCCCAGCGGTCCATCGCCCTCAAGAAAAACCTGTTCCCTGCAGAGAGAGACCCCACTGCAGCCTCAGCAGTTGCTGATGAAATCTGCAGGAAGATGTCTCCCTGAATCTGGAGCCATTAGGGAGGAGTTCAGTGCAGATCCCCTGAGACGCCTGGGTTCCTTTTGCTCTTCTTGGGTGCCACGCATGGCAATTCACTAGGAGCCTTGTTTGTAAAATACCTGAGTGTTTCTCAAATGAAGTTATGACCTACATAGCAGCTAAGAGCAATGTGCAGATTTCCTCCCTCCCTCAGATCTGCTTGAGGTTTTTAATCCCCCCCCAGATACAACATTCAGGAATGACTGTGTTGTTTGCTGCAGTAACTTTTCTTGCTCGAGCTCAAAAAGGATCCCAGGAGATGAGGTGAAGCAGTGGCTGCAGGTACAGCTCCCTCTGCCCTGCTGCTCACAAGCAGTCAAGGCCCCTCCAAGGGAGGGCAACATGGCACAGGCCCTTCTGCTGTCTAAGCAGCAATTATCATCCTTATTCTGCTAGTGAGCACCCAACAGAGAAGCAGGCTGAAGAGCCGAAGGTGCAGATCATACTGAAGGCACAGTGCTCTCTGGCATCCTTCAAAATCTCAGCTACACGTCCAAATTAAGGAGGGCAGAAAACAAGGGCCCTCCCTGACCATCAGCCATGTTCTCCTGAAGCAGCACGCACCCCTGCAAAACACTCCAAGAGCCTCGTTAGACATGAACATCCTAAATCTGTCCTCTGCCACTGGCCTCCCGCCCGCTGACTCCCTCTGTGACCGTTAGCCACAAGGGAACACCTCAACCCCATGTGAGTCTGCCTCCAAAAACACATTCAGGGTGGACCCAGCCACAGAGTTCAGCTACAGGTTCTCACTTCCCCAGATTCGGGATATTTAAGTCTGGGAATGACTGTTGATGCCATTCCTAATGCATTTCTTTTTTCTTAAATTAGTTTTCAATCTAAACCCTAAGGCAGGGATGTGCATCTAAGCAGGGGAATGTATCCAAGTTTAAGCTTATCTGAACAATGGAGATTTGAAGATGATTTTTTTTTAATCTAGAAATTTCAGCATTTCAAGGCCCGAGCTAAGTTTTGCAGCAAGGACAGGGACCCAGGAGGAAAGACAGCTAGGTTCTGGTTTTGGTACCTTCACTAACTGGTAGCGAGGTCTGGAACAAGTCGGTTGACCTTCCCATACAACGCCCGACTCATTTGTAGAATAGGTACAAGACTTGTGCAAGTTGTGGTGTAAGACTAATATTTGTACCGTGTTTTGAGATCCTCTGATATGTAACAGCATGTATTTTTGTTGTTCGTAGAGAGAACAGGTTGCTTATAGTACTATCTACAATATCGTAGTATTTAGAAGTCCTCACTTACGGGCTACGAGTGCCCTGAATGCAACAAAAACTCTCTCTGCCCCAAGGAGCTTACAAACGAAGCACTACTAAAAAACCCAAAAAACCACAGTGGCTAGGTGCAGAGCTTAAATTTCCATTTTCTCTCAGCATTTTCCCACGAGGGGATTGCATGTGAGAGCACACAACAGAGAGTCAGATCACGCCCGGTTCAGTTGCTCTGGCATGCCATTTGGCAATACAAGAATGACATAAATTAAAGTGAAACCTCTTCACCTCAGCCTAAGTGAAAACGTGAAGAGCGAGGGGGGAGAGGAGGAAGGGGGGGATATTGATCCGTATCTACTCAACAGTCAGACCAGTGGTGTGGTGGCAACAAAAGACATGCCTTTGCTTTTTCAGTAACTAATAATCTATAGAGAACCATTTCCTCTTCTACTGTTAAGATAACACATTCGCCACCTCAGCTGCATGCAAATAATTCGTGCCTCTGCTTAACTAATTTACCTCTCTGGTGCAGACAGAAGGGCAGAAACCTCCCACCAGCGTCGACCGACGTGCAACACTGAAAAAGGAGCCAGCTCACCCAGAACTTTCTGAAATGTTTAAATCGTTAGAGGACAACTGTACCAAACGCACTGCAGGAGAGAGATGGCTTCGAGAGATTAAATGGGTTATTTTCGCCAGCCTTCGGTCCTGCCTCTGACCCACATGTGGGTTGCAGGCTGGAACTGACATTATCCAAAAAAAAAGCATTTGATATCTTTGCACATAGACCACAGCTGGTCAACAACTCATCCCAGATTTAAACACAATATATTAGCTCTCATCTGTTGCCAGAAATATTACATGCTATTAAAAGACCGGGCCTCCAGAAGTGTGCTGAAACTGAGCGGGCCTTCACTTCACATTGCTTGGAAACAAACGGGTATTGGGTCAGACATGTGTCTGCATCTGATGGAAACCTTGTTCTAATCAAAGTGCTGATGCTACTTTCACTCGCTCGCATAGGCACACCTCTCTCCCGGCATTAATGCCACGTGAGCAAGGTTGCAATGTCAAGCACCAAAAAGCTCTGAAATGTCAGAATTAATTAAGCTTGTCCAGGCATAAGCTTTGGAGCAGCCCTCGCTGCTGGTTTTAGATCACCGGCTGGTTTTCCCACAGGCCTTCTACCTCTCTCAGCATACAAAGTGGGAGATGCTCGTCCTGCGTGGGACGGGGCAGGCTGACCTCCCTCTCCTGTCTCCGTCACTGGCCACGCGGCTCTGCCCCTTGTGTTCCCACCCCAGCCTCCAGCTGGGGCCGGTTGTTCCTTGGTGCTTTCGATGGACCCATTGGGAAGATGGCTGAAGGCTTCACCTGTGTCACTCAAGGTCCATGTGGGATGTGCTATGCACAACTCCTTGGGTAAAAGGAGCCAGTGAAAATGGTGTTTCTCCCAGGAAGCACCCAGCTCCCTGGGGGAGACGGCCCCTCCATCTATCCCACCCCTTTCAACAGAGACCCCCACCAAGATGCGGGGTTTACAGATTAGAGTCTCCTTTGGTTCCCAATGCCAAAGGCCATGGGGAAAGGTAACATGCATCCTGTAAAGACCACATCGTTATGCACAACCATAGGGGCCTGACTCAGCTTTAACTCTGGCTTTTCTCAACCTCCAAGCGCCTGAACTTGCTGCCTCGGTGCTCTTCTCACAGACTACCTGGGCAAGCTCCTGGGTTTCAGAAAACACACGCACTGGCGAGATTTGTCCCGCTCCGTGGCTGGCCTGGGCTATGTCAGTACAACGCAGCAGGGTTGGTGTTTTCCATGAGCCAAGACACCAGCTCTGCTGGCCGTGACACTGCTGCCAGGAGCAGACGGTCACCTATTATGCAGATAGGCACGGGCAGGTGGTGAGCCCCCATGCTCTTTCTCTTCACCCCTGTTACCTTTCTCACCCTCCCCTTCCCTGCATGTAGCCCCATCATCTTGCCTTCTCCGTGAGCATCCCGGGGGCTCACAGCTCCCTGCTGGTGCTGCCAGCCCTGCCAGCATTCCGGCCACCGGGGAAGGTGGCCACCAGCTTCTTCAGTCTCCCCAGAAGGAGGCTTTCTGGCGGAGGGAAGACTTTTCTTTGGAAAATGCTGTGCCTCCTAAGCAAGGGGACCCACGCAACTAAGGGCAAGGGTGAGATGAAAAACTAAGAGAAGGAAAAAAATAAAGAAAAAGGAAGAACATCTTTTCGCAGTCAGTAGATGCAAAATGAAACTATTTTGATAGATTCAGCTCTCTCACATTGAAAGGCCCAGGGTTCCTCATCTCTGACTTTACTCTGAGGCATGAAATTTCACCCATGACTTGACAAACTATAACATCCACAATGCTTTGTGGCTCCTCAGAAGCCTGCTGCCACCCTTCCAAAGCTCACCTTCAGCATTTTGCTGGGTTGATATTGCCAAATCACTCCCTTTTTTAGGGTTTTCCTTATTCTGATGAATTTTACTTTGCTAATACTTCTTCCTGGAGCTGAAAACCCTAAGGTGTGGAGCTGGTGCTCTTGTTAGCACACTGACATCTCTACAGCTGGATACAGGCAGCCAGGGCAGCAAATAACTGGGCCTACACTGGCAGTCTCCTCTTTACTGAAAAACGATAACCACCAGCTTTCTCACTGATGCCAAGAAAATTACTAAGCTGCTAAAGTAGGCAAGAGCCATTTGCCTTCAGCCTCCTCGCAGGGACTCACGTAGCTCAGCAGAGGGCAGATCCAGCTTGGCAGCTTGATTTTGGACAGCCTTCATCTGCAACCCATGTAGTGGACACTGAAATTAAGACTGTTTTAGGCAGAAGCATTTTAAATGAAGAGAACTGTGTTTAAGCCTGAGATGATGAAATCTCAGCTGTGTGCTTGGCTTACCAAAGTTAGCTCAAAGGGATAATAATTCTACATACTGCCTTTGAAAAGATGCGATGTTTTTGCTCTATTCTGTTTTAGTAAAAGAACAACCTGGCCACAGAGATGAAGAAAATGGTGTATATTTCAGTCTGGACCAAGCATCCTTCAAAAGGAGGTGGTCCATCTCAATGAAGTTGCAGAGGGGTTCAAAGGAGTGGATGACACTCAGTAGTGTGTGTCATACAAGGAAACAACCAAGGATTAAGAATCTATTATTCTGGGATTACTGTATGAATTTTCCTCCTAGCATTATGAAAGGTTTCTGTTTTCCTGTCGACAGATCATCCTCTACAATGTTGTCTAAATACATAGTACCTTGTCTACTCACTGTCACCATTGTTGCACCCACTGATTCAGGGGAGATAAGAAGATAGGTCAAAAAAAGAGGTAGCAGGTGATCGTACCACCTGTGAAACATTCATGCCTAATATGTTGTTTGCTAGAGTTGATGCTCAGGTACTTAAGATATGTTTCCTGATTGCTTCTTCTCCCTCGAGACAATTTATTCTTTGTCATTTCTGTATCATCTTGGTCAGTTTTGGCATTGATGCGTAGGAGCACATATGTGCACTGCCCTGCTTCAGGGGTAACTAATGTACCCCTCTAGAATGATTTTTAAAAGCCAGGAATGGGGAAGAGCAAAACCAAAAAACAAGTTCAATGCTTTTGTCCTGGTACACACGGGAATTAAATTGTATTTGCCTCCTCCCCCTGCTCTAAAGGCAGCAGTGGCATTAATAATGCACAGCACGCCCCTCTTCAAGCTCTCTTGCAGCTTTTAAAACATAGAGAGCAAATGGCAAACTTACCTTTCATCTCCTTTTGAAACTTAAGTTAGGCCTTATTGGTAACAAGTGAAATTAAACTGGTTGTTGCTGTTTAACTTCTCTGTGGTATTTCTTCACATGAATTAGTCATGATCAACTCTACTTGGCAGTTGTCCTTACAAAAAACAGAACAGAAAGAAGGGTTAAGCACTCCCATACAATTTACCCAATAAATTTGTCATACCCCTTATATAGAGCTGTCCCTCCAGTTCTGCCTGTTCCCTAACATATCTGGCAGTTTGAACAATGTTGGCAATATTTGAGCAATTAGGCATTCCAAGTGGAAAGGTTAATATACCTTACCCTCAAACGCAGGGTGTGTTTTGTCTTGTGCCTTCAACCATCCTTGATGAGCATCAATTGCACAACAGCTGTGAAGTAGGAAGGTCTTCTTTCAATGTCAGTATGGCCTAGGTTGCTTTGGTTTAGCAAAAGGCTGATAGTCCAATGGCGAGGATAGGACAAACACACCTTGACTTGAGCGCTACTGAGGCAGATCACAATGAGGGAACTTGACTGCTGTTACCACTTTCTGATTGTTAAAAGCCTTCAGTCATACTGGCACTGGTGCAAAATCAGGCAAAAGATAACCCCTCTGATGGCTCTTGGAGTAGGATTGGTCAAGAGATGTGAGATTTGTGGTTTATTTCCCCCTCTTTTGGTTGAGCAGCATTGGGATCTCGTTTTCTTTTTTGGCCAGTTTTTGGAGGCAGCACTTTGTTTGTGGTCCAGGTCCAGCGGGAAGCTCTGGGTAGGAGCTGGCAGGGCTGGAGAAGTCCCTGAGCCTTGCACTGGGTGGGACCTGCAAGACTGCAGTCCATCAGAACAGGGATAAAACCACCTCCCAAGCCAACCCTCCCAGGAGACAACATCCTCAGTCCAAATCGTCACTGAGGTTGGAAAGCAAGTGTGCGTTGAAATGACAGCCCCACAGAGGAGCGCCTCAGGTTGCAGGAGGCCACCAGCTGCCGGACCAGCTGCCACAGCCCTCCTCTTCCAGCAGCAGGGCACACCCAGTGGCTAGCCTGCCTGCCCTGCCCGGCAGGGATGCTTGGCTGCATAGTCAGGACCTGGCTTAAGCCAGCAAAAAACAAATCTAAGCAGTAGAGAAGGAAGTTTTGCAGGTCACAGCCACCACCGGTGCTGTCTATCCATCCTGAGCCCTCACAGGAGTTCCAGAGCGCTGGTGGATGAAGGAGGTCAGGCCCAAGATGCCTGACTGCCCCCTCCTGTGAGACCTAAATGGGGCTGAATGACCCAACCTGTGCTTGTGTGCTTCTGCAAGGCCCCCACCCCCCCAGCTCACCAGGGTCTTCATGTGGCAGGCCTGTACTAGTAAAAACTGCTGAGATTGGGCACTCGGCCTTTCCACTTGTGGCTGGTGGTATTTCCCTGGCTGGGGTGATGTTGATGTTCGTAATGAAGCTTTGGCAGAGAAAGAGAGACATGTTGTAACCATTAGCAGACTTTGCATTTAGGACTTATCTCAGAAAAGGACAAAGGATACCTCAGCTCGATGGGGTTTTTGTGCAAGTTTAGATCTACACTTCCCGTTGTAATACCAGTCGTGGTCTTCACTATTGTCTTCCTCTGACCCAGAAACACTTGATCGTGAAAATAATGTTAGTTAGAAAATAATGGAACTGATAAGTCATTGCAGGCACATGTGTGTCTCATTATATATCAGTTCGGTTTCACTATATATTTTACACTATGTAACATAAATTTCACTATGCGCCACAAGTATTTCAATATGTGATAGTCAGAAAGTGGCAGTTTACACTAAAAGTTTCAGTATGTGGTAGGATATTTCAAATGCTATAAATTCTCCTTTTAAATGAAATGCATTGTGTAGATTAGTAAGAAATCCAGTTGTTTTAGTTTACCCAATGTGGTTTTCTTTCAGAACAATATTTAGTACTGTGCTGTTCAATTGCCATGTTTATTTTTATCATACATATTAATGGATGACTAAGTGAAAATTCATTAAACATACACCACACAGGACTCGGGCAACCCGAGTTCCGTTTCTTAGATCTTTTATCTCAACTCAACTTATACCATATTAACACTGTGTTTACTAAGACTATATTAACGAACAAAAGAAGCTTCCTGTGTGAGGCTTGTTATTGGCCTGGGTTTTTTAAAATTAATTTTCTTTGAGCAAGTAAAATTTGAGGGACCTGAAATCCCCTGTAAGGGTGAATTGTTAAAGCAGCGAGCAGGTATAACAAAGGTTGGCACTGAATTGCCATCTTTTGCAGATGATCACCATTTCAGTCGCAACCAGCAGCAGAAGATTCTGCGCTGGCAGCACTGTGCTGCTAAGCATGGCTTTGAATATGTTGATAAGTTGACCAATCAAGGATCATGTTAATCAGCCCTTTTGCTAGCAAACCCCTTCCCAGTTGCTGAAAGGGGGTATTCACCATGACACTACCACACCAAAAAGCTCTGTCGTATTAGAGTTACCAGGTCGTCATATTTTCACGCGTGACATCCTTCAGCACCAGAGGGTATGGATTGCCTTTGAAAGATACTTGCCATGAACCAAGAGCATATCAAAAACAATCATGATGCTTAGTAAAGGCAAGGCACTTCTGTAGCAAGGACCCTTTTCTGCAACCTCAGCCAAAGCTATGCTAATGCTTCCAGACTGGTTCAGCAAAGCAATTTCCCCACATCCAGTACCTACCATCAGAAACGCAGAAATAAGAAAAAACATTAGGCTAAATTTTGGTTATGAGTTCTCCCTCATTCGTGTCTCCTCTAAACACAAGCTACAGCAAGAACAGTTCCATGCAAAGTTCTATTTTATTCAAAAAACAGCCTGAGCAGAGAGCATGCACCAATGCTGAACTCCAGCCCAAGAGAGAAACATCAGCCAGTTACCTCTGCTCTGGTTTCTGCCCCTCAAGATATAATCACACAGAAAATTTTTCAAGCAATTTTCAATGGATAATTTCAAAATGTTAATGATCTGTACTGAAGTTCAGTGTTTAGAAGAACTGGATGTCTCATCTACCCCATCTCACACTCAGAAGACAAGGGTGACCCTGCACTGGCATGACTCTGGCAAAGCCACTTATAGAGTTACAAAGGCCCCGGATTAATTAGAAACTGGGTCTTTTCACGTAACTCCTTGCCCCATCGCAGGTCTAGCAGACCTCATTGGCTCCCTGCCAAATAGTTCAAGCACCTATTAACCAAAGAAAAAGTAAAGAGCTTGGGTTGTAACATGCTGGATTTCAGCCCAGTGGTTTCAAATCTCCTAACCCACAAGAGCAGCTTATCTATGTTTGGAGGTCAAAGACCTCAGCAAAGCCCTGTTAACAGGTGCACACTGGCACAAACTCAAGCATTTGGCTCTTCAGATTACAGTGATTCCATGGTTTCTTACAAGTGGGACAAAAAGGGCCACCAAAGTGGCCAGTGACACATTCAGGGCTGGCCTGAGTCTGCTTATGCTAATTTATTTGGCAAAACGTAGCAGCACGAGTGTTTTCTTAGCTCACAGGAGCCAGAACTGAATGCACTCAGTATACAGCTTGGCTACCCCACTCTTCCAAAATTCAAAACCAAGACCCACAGTACTCCTTGTTTGTAGTCTCTACCTACCATAAGAAACAAATTCTTCCCCAGACACACCACAAAGCAAAGCTCATGAGCTGCGTCAGGTGTTTCCCAGTGACTGGGTTGAAGGAAACAGGAATGTTTGTGTCAGATGTGAGGCATGGGGACAGTTTGGAGAGCAGCGATTACTGCTTTCATCCCAGCCTAGGGCTGAGTGCAGTGGAAGCTGACTTCCCATGCTCAGCCTGACAACTTGAACCAGGAGCTCTCCCATGTGCCTTCTCCAAGGCAGCTTAAGAGCGGCCCTGCTGTCTGCCAGAGCATTCTTGCATTAGACCGGATAAAACGTGGGCTCATCTCTCCATTCAATAGGGTATTTGGGATGAAATAAAGGTAATGTTTTTAAGTGCATGTCTGCTTTCCAGCATGACCAAACCTGAGCTGTTCCTGTTTAAGAAAGGAAGAGGCACAGTGCAAACTTTCCCATATTCACCTACTCCTGTGTTAGATCTGAGCTGAGATATGTACAAAGCAATGTATTTATGCCCTAGATTCCACTGCCAATACTGCCAACAAAAGCTAAATTACAATGATTTTCCTGTAGTCAGGTTGCTAGTCCAACAAGTTTTGGAAGGAGGGAAATATATTACACACATCCTCCAAGTCCCCTCCTAAGCACTGTCAGGCTATAATTTTAGCTTACTCTTATTACTGATCATGTATAATTGATGTTGAGCCATCCTTTAACCATCATGAAAGTTACATTGTCTAAGCTGTTGCATTACTTTCACTAACTCATCTTGTCCAAAGTTTTTAGTGTCTCTTGACTGAAAAGGCAGAAGAGCAACATAAGTTCATAAAATATATGCTAACTTATTTATCAAATCCAAACCTTTTCATTTGACCCAATTAAGTTTCACTTGTAGGCTAAAACACATGATTTCAGGAAAAGGAATTGCAGTGTAGCTTGCAGTCTTTGCTGTTGTGATTACAGAAGCAGTTGGCATTGGCTTGAATCAGAGTGCAGTTTCATGTGTGCTAGTAACATTTAACAAAGGACTTTTCCATCTTTGCTGACTGAAGAAGTAGGACCATTCATAGTGTATAATTAAGCTGTTGAGTTTCCGTTGTTTTGAATGCGACCTACCTTTTTTCCTCTTTACTCAGCTATGGCTGAAGCTAATATCTGTTCATCAAAATCCTTCTGTTTTGAATCAACCTATCTCCATCTATGCAAATCTGAGAGGGGAAATGCTCACCACGCAGTTCATATTCCTGATAGCTGAAACATTCCCGTGGAACATCTCTGCCACATTCGCTTTTTACGGATGTTTCTCTGAAGTCAACTTCTGCAGGTTTTCACACAGAAAATTTTCATCAGCCTCATTTCCTCCAGCTTCCGCAGCAAAACATTATCATCAGCATGCAATGGGCAAGAACCTTGCAAAGTGACACCTTAAAGAAAAAAACTTGATAAAAAGGTTCTCTTGGCATGGTTTGAAAATTTTCCACATCAGCAGCTTCCTGCATTCTTTTCTGTTTATTTCCTTCAAATCAGTCTTTCTTTCTTCTTAAAAAATGAACAAATATTGGTGCTTCTTTTAGCTCTGATTCATAACAACTGAACATTTCAACAACGTACCATGGCAAATAGCATTCTGCTGATCTTATGGAAGGAAAAAGACCAGTTAGACCAAACCTTCTCATTCATTCATTGCTGCAAGTCCCTGCCTCTAACCGATGTTCTCTTCAGGACAGGGGGAGCAGCTTTTCTTTGCCGGTAAGTTTGCTTGAGAGCTTTGATTGGGAAAAGGCCTTTCGTTGGTGTTCGTACTGTGGCTTTTATGCTGCGAGACACAAAACAGCTGCAAAATTCAGCATCTGTTGAATTCCAGCTGTGTGGACAGGGAGGCGTTTCCCTGCTCTGGAATTGGGGTTTGCAATCACAGAATGGCAGGGGCTCGAAGGGACCTCTGGAGATCATCTTGTCCAACCCCCCTGCTTGAGCTGGTACCCCTAGAGCAGGGGGTACAGGATTGCATCCAGGTGGGTTTTGAATGTTTCCAGGGAAAATATTGTTTACAAGCACAGCAAAACCCCCAGCTGTCATTTGCAAAATGCTTCACAAATACAAATGAAAGCCATGAAGTAGACTAAGTGGTCACTTTTGCATCTTAAGCAAGATGGGCAAATGGAAATAAACAGCTTGTTGATTTAAAGGAGCACTGTGACAACTCCTCTGCAGTCACACAAAGCATTTTACCTTCTGGACAACTGCAGAAAATGAACAACTTGCTTGTTTAATGCTGGATTTCTATTCCTAGATATCTGCTGATTCCCATTTCCCATAAGCATAGGATAACACTGCAGATAACACAAATTTCACTCTACCATAGTAGCAGAAAACAACAGCCAAAAAGAGGGCAGCCCAGAAAGGTGTACCGTAACAAGCAGTTGTCTTCTGAGGTTGGCATATCTAATAATTTCCTCATGTTTTAATTTTTCTAATTTTTAAATTTTAACATTCTATTATTTCCACAGAGGTGGCAGTTCCAAAGAGTTGGAGAGGAACAGACCAAATCCAAATAAATTCTTACATGCAGAAGCATCAGAGGATGCTGCAATCCCAGCATGTGTTTAGGAAACTCAGGAGCTGGGGAAGGTTTCTGCTACATGAGGGTTGTGCCAGGGGATTAGGCACTGAGGCACAGCCTTTGGGAAGGACATCACTCAAAAGGCACAAACCAGTGTTGCCATAAAGGAACCTCACTGGTCTGGACAAACCCCAAATGATCGCAGCTTGTGCAAAAACCATTAAAAGTAAGAGTACTCTGCATTCATTCTCAACGAGTGCCACCACAGATCAGATTCACAACTTCCCTGGAAGCTGACATTTGGAATTTACTTTTATCCCTCAACTGCTTCTGTGGAAATAATGAAAAATACCAAAATGAAACTCAGGAATCCACCCAGATCCTCTCTGCACTCCAACCAGGCATATCCTAGACCCTGGGTGGCAGGAGAAGGAAGCAGCCCTGTCTTTTTCTTGTTCAGGTAGTAATATCCCAGAGCGTACTGAAAGCAGTTATTTCCATCTGCCACACACAGCCTAGAAGCCTGAAAATTGTTCTGCTAGTAGAAATCTAATACATCAGTGAGTAACCAGAAGGAACCTACTGCTTTCTTTTGTGAATGGTCACAGTGTTCTGGAGACGCCACAAGTGCAGTTCACTGTTCTGCTCTGCCTGGTAGGGTGAATGTTTAGTACTGGTCTCCAGACTGAGTAGTGTATCAAGCAGCAGATAAAAGAGAACAGAAGTACATAAAATGTTAACCCACTGCAGAAGTTACTCTTTCCTTTTGATCTGCATTCGAAAGTATTAGAGTAGTCAATTTTTCCCCTTCTTTGAGGAAAAGCTGGTAATGACCCAATTAACTACTTGCAGAAAGATAACTGCTTTGAGATTATGAAGTCCTTTGTGCAAGGAGCCACCGTTTGTAATAAAAAATAATTTCAGGATAAATGTGTAGGACTTCAGCAGGTACAAACATCAATTTAAGTAGTGCAGTGGCCATAGTTCAGCCCATAAAATCCCCAGATATTTAGCTGGTCACTCATACTGAGATTATTGACCATTACCCACTAGGGCAGAGATGACACTCCATCAGTACACCAGCACTGCCCCTCATTCCTATACATCTGACTTTTAAGCTGCTGCATCCACACATCTGCACCCTCCACATGCCCCCCCTCCTGACCCCTTCCCAACAGGAGCACAGCACTGGGCGGGGAGGAGAAAGGAAAGGGAAACTAGCTGTCAGCATCATTTCTGCAGCCATTTAAGCCCTAACTGTTTGTTAAAACAAGGAGCAGTCCAGTCTCTTTGTGCAAAACACTCCAAGAAAAGCAAAGTGTTATTATCTGAAGGCACAACTTGAACTTTGAACAGCATGCCAGTTTTCTTCTTAACCATGAATATAGGACTATATAGACCTATATATCTCTCTTCCATAGCTTGGTGAATAGCTATGGGTGTTGTGTCTTGACCAAAAAGACAAGACAGCAAAGCAGATTCCCAATCATTATAAACTACTGAGAAGTAAGCATGCTAAAGAGGGAAACAGATGACCTTTCTTCAAATGACATGGATGAAGCCCAGTAACTGGGTCTCTGTACCCAGGCGTAGTCTCTGGACACACCCAAATTGCCAGTCACCTGAGCTACGTGGTGTCACCAGCCAACCCTCAGCAGTTAAGACTCAGTCCCATCCACGGAAGACGAGCTCAGATTGAGTTAACCAGCAAAGAGTGAGTTGCTGGTTTAGCATGACTAGCAGAATTTTAAATAAAAGATGAGATCACACACTTTTTAAAAAGGCAAGAGTCTGTATTAGTAGCAAATGCATAAGGCAAAGCTCTTGTGTTTGCTAGAAAAGAGATTTTAACTGATGAAAAATCTGCAGTTACTAAACTTGTCACAGTATTCCCCATGAATTTCTCAATAACTGAGAAGTGGACTGGCTAGAAGCAGACAGGCTAGGCAGCCACTCTCCCATTGTTAAAATAATTGGGATGTCTCAAGATTCTCAATTAAGATAACAAACTAACTCTTGTGGTCTGATCTTGTTGAAATATTTTGGATATTCTCTGTTTCTGATGGTCCAAGGAATTCTATTATTTTGTTCGACAAAAGAGGCAAAAACAGTAGATCTGCGTGATGAATCCCCACATAATCACTCTCTGAGTCAGATCAAAGAGGAGCTCTGTCTCAGACTGCAATATTCACACACCCCCATCCCCACCCCCTTCTTATTTATTGGGAGATGCATTTGCCAGACACAATATTTTCCAGAAGGGAAAGTAAGACCCAGTATCTAAAATACTAGGAATGCCACCTCCCCCTAACCATACATAGGAACCTCAGCCTTATCAAAGCAGTCAAGAAAATCTGAGGGTGCTGCACTGCATTGGTTCAAATCAAACAAGCCAAGCAAAAGATTTTTTAAACTTTATTTATGAGATGTGAAAAAGTTGCCTTCTACTCTCCAAACCATAGTGCTAAATACCAAAGACACTGTGAAATGGGCGCCTCTATTATTCAAAAAATATTTGTGTGCTTTTGGTAGATTAATTGCATTTAACATTTTGGTTAAACACACAAACAAGCACAGATTTTTGTTGTTGCCTCAAATGAAGCCAGAAAGAGAACAAAAGGCATTCAACTGAACCAATTTAGGTTTATAAACATATTAATTTTAAGAGCGCTATGTGTACACTTAAAATGAATTTAAAGCAGTCAACCTTTGCAGTATGATGGCCGGTTTCACTGTATCCAAATAATCCATAAATCCAGATGCAAGTTGTCACAGGCACTTCTTTGGAGAGCTCGCAAAGTTAAAAGTCAATGTTTCCTATTAATTAATAATTGTTTTCAGCTGTTTTGGCAAGTGATTAAAACAAAGTGTCTGCCTTTAATGTTACAATATAAAAGTTTTCTTCCTTAGAGGCCTAAGTGCCAAGCGGGAATTACCTCATTTGCAGGAAGGTGTCATACTTGATTGCTTGGAACATTTGTAAGCAAGTAAGATGAACAGATATTGTACCTGCCGGTGCAACAATTTCCATACCACGTCCATTAAAACTACCCACCGAGCAGTTTCAGAGGAACATCAGCTGAGATAATTAAAACAATACTCCTCAAGTTAATGGCGTACCATGCTATGAAAGACTCGTCCCATAAAGAAACCGTACGGGCTGTGCATCATTTACCAAACCATGCCGTCATGTGAATTCAATCACACGCTCTTTAAACTTTGCACTGCAAAGCATCATAGCACCTGACCCTTCTGAGCTCCAAACCCTCAGCAAGATATTACTGACAGGCTTGCTTGATGTATCAGAGGATGGTTCAACATTACCACAGTTCTGACCAGCGCCTGCTCCACACCAGTATTCAACTCGGCTTTGAGAAGGACCTTCCACCCTAAGTAACCATCGCAGCATCGCCTTTTATTCCCAAACTTCTGTCAATTCATTCTCCCAGTAAAACTGAAATGACAGTTCTCCTGGAAGCCGAATTTTCTCATCCCTTCGGAGGAAGGACAGCAGATTTCACAGCACAAGCTGAGAAACCCTGTTTGCAAAGTGGAAGGTACTGACATTAACATAGGCAGCAGTAAGATCCCTAGTTATCTTCCCACCCTCCCAAACACCAGACAACTCACTGAGAAACCTTTTCCTTCTGCTGCATCAAGAAGCTTGTGAAGTGATGAAAAGTGCAGGATTTTAGCTCTTCTCTTTCTGGTACATCATGGGAGTTGCTGCTAGCTCCTCTTAGCTCTTGGCTTCTGCCTGTACTTTTAAGAACTTTTAAGATGTTCTTCATTTGTTGAGGTAGGATTTTTTTTGGACTAAATAGCACACTTTATCTCTGCAAGGCAATGAATCCAGATAAAGCTTCAGACTGTGCTGAGCAAGCAACAATGCAGCTGTGCTCAGAGAGCTAAGAGGCTGGGGAGTGCATTAGTGGCAGAATTCAGAAGAATCAGTCTCAGACTTAGGTCAGCTCTCACTTTGGGGAAGGAGATCTTTCCACTGGTACAACACCCTGACTACACGATCCAAAGGGCAGAGGGACTCCAGGCAAATACCGGCACACCAAAACACTGACCAGAAAGGCAGCACAAGCAGTAGCGTTTTCTTGTTCCTGTGATCCTATTTGCCATTGCAAAATAAACTCAAATAATTCTCAAGAAATTTCCAGCCACACCATTCACACTTAATTGTATCTCAATCCAAAGTGAAATTAAATAAAAATCCCAGCCACCGATTTGCTTCATACTGAGACTCATTACTACTGGGTAAAGATGCATGTGTGGTTACAGCACATCCAGCAAGTCCACAGTAATTATTCATCCTCACCTTCTCCCTCCCCAGCCAATGCCAGAGAAAGCACCCTGCTGCTCTCAGGGACACGAGCAATCTGTTTACCCTGGGACAACAGGAGGTAGAAGTTCCCTATCTCGGGGCAGCTCTGAAAAGCTCACGCCCTTGTTTATTATGTGGCAACTGCGGCACATGCCCATACATTCAGATGTTAAGGATCCTCTGCTTTATCGATGGTAACCACATTCATTTCAGCATAGTGCCTCACAACACATTAGGATCAAAGCAGAACACCTAAATATGTTACAGTCCATTTCAAGCAAATATTAAAGAATGTGGTTTTATCCCATCCAGGCAATACCTTGCAGCAAAGATCTACTTGCTGATGTTGCACTCTCGATGCCTTTGATTATTTCAGTATCTTCTAACGATGAATAAGCTCCCCTTAAAAAATAAACATTTTTTTTCTTGAACTCTCAAGCCTCCTGATACCATCAAATGGTGTTTTGGAATAGGAGCCGCATGTGGTTTTCAAGCACTGTTAATTGCCTGCAGTGACACAAGCAAGGATTGACTTGGGTGCGGGCAGGGGGAGGGGAGTTGTGCAAGAGGCCTCTTCCGTACACCATCACACAATCTCGATTAGGTTTGCTTTTTGAAAGTTTACAGAAAGGTGATTACACAGGGACAGCAAAACAAGTGTGAACGAAGATAGGTAACAGCCTTTGTGGATACCTCCATTTACCTGAGTGCCAATTTTTAAAGGGAATTTAATTTACACCTTGTGTTATCTTGCTGGAAGCTTGTGTGGTTATCCCAGATCAAGTCTCTGTTAGAGGAGTGGCTCAAAAACTTGGAAGACCTAAATTTCAGAGCCCCCTGAAATGATAGCTGAAGAATTAATCATTATGCCCAGTAGCTATAGCTCACCTGCTCTGTTCAAAGCATGCAACGAACAAGGAAGGGCTGCATTATGGAAAATTGTGGCATTTAGTTTGGGGAGGGAGGGAAGAGTGCAAGCAGGTAGGCTTCAAAGAACTGAAATATTTTTCCCCATGCCCCCAAAAGACACCGAACCCAGTATGATTTATGGAGGCCAGAGGGGATATGGCTCCTGTCGTGCCTCCCTGAGGAAGTCAATCACAGCAGAACCCTTGAATGCATTCAAGTTTCAGTAAGAAATAAAATAAAGACTAAGTCTTTACTGGCATATTAAGAAAAACACACAGTCTATTTCAAGGAAATTGTAAACTGACCCATTAGGATCGTGCCCTTACCATTGAAATAATTGAATGCACAACCAGAAGTAGGACATCACTAATTTCACTAAAAACTGACATTATGATTTCTTAGTGGAGGACATCTGAGCAATAAGTTAAGCTGATTTTTTTTTTTAATTGCCATTATGGATATCGTTCCAGTGGTCTACTCAACAGCTGTCAAGTATAAATTCATATAAAACAAACCAAAACTGGTCAGTTTCTATAAGAAGGCAGATCCCCCAAATTGGCAGAGAAACTGCCTGGGTGGTTCAGCAAAAACACGCCTCAGCAGAAAGACAGAAGCCCTCATGTGTCTTCCTATCAAAGATGTCAAGATGTAAAGGGCAGAAATGCTAATGACTAAAACTGATATATCCTCTTTCTACTGTCTATACAGCCTGATTATGAATATTGACATATTTTTCTACAACTAAACCCAATATAATGGAATCTTATTCTGACTGGAAAATGAAACAGAAAAGGGTTGTGACCAAAACTGGGTTTGGTATTTATTATGCATGTTGAAAATGTATTCTGCTATTCTGCATGAAACATTCATAACAGTATAAAGTAAAACTTCCATGAAACAGTAATTTTCATGACACAAAGGTCCTCGAGTGACTCCATCATCCATCCCCTGAATAAAAAAGCAACGCCAAAAAAGCAATGCCAACACTTCAATTTTCCACAACACAATGTATTAAAACGGTAACAAGGAGCGCCTGTGCAAACCGCGTCTCCATTTTGTGCAGGACCTGCTGATTCCCCGCAGTTGAAGGAGGCCCAGGTCTAGGATCTGCTGCAGAGGAAGAAGCTCTGAAGCAATTTTTGTAAATAACGGCCTTGTCAAGCAACGTGTTAAACCAACACAGTTAAATACACCCTCCCAAGCATACTGCTCACTCCAAGGAGAAGGCGGCTATGGCAGACGGTGACAACAGAGGTGTCAGTCGTTTCGCTTCGCAGGTGAAAGCCAGGGCACGACCGCATTCATGGAAAGGATGGAAAGGAATGCACCCGGTGGGAGCTGCAAGATGCTGAGTGAACGAGAAACCAGGGTGAGATCAAGAATTCAGCCCTGTCATTTCACTCCCCACGAAGTATTTTTCTCTCGAGCCCCACCTTCACTGTTTTTGAATTCTTCCCTCTCCCCTCCTCCGCACCTTTCTCTCACTTTTCCTACAGGGCTACCCAGTTTGTGGTAACAGCCGGCTGAAGCAAACTCACGCCTCAGATGTCGAAGGAGAAGCTGCGCGAGAAGGGTCACGGAGTGCTCCAGAGATCGGGGTTTTAGTCACGCTCACTGTACAGTTACTGATAGCAAGCCTGCAAGGGAGAGACAGGCCCTTCAGAGCGAGGGGCAGGTTTAACCTCAATCTCTAGTCAGCTGAGGTCAAGATTAGCTTAAAAAAAAAACCACAAAAGCTGCAAATAAGATGAGTTTTCGAGTAAGGGACAGAAGTCGTATGATAAAATTGTGACAGTGGAAATAGTGAACATGCCGTATAACTTCCTGGGTCATGTCAGCACTTGGGAGCTCAAGGGCCACTCCCACGGCCCAGTCTCTGCCTCCCATTTGCCTTGTACAGACTTGGATAAACTTTAAATTGAAGGAACACCAGCTTATTTCACTAATTTTGAACTGTGGAAAAAAAATCCAGTGAGGGTGTGCGTACATATGACTGATGGAAATCAAACCTCTGAAGTGCAGATTATTTTAATTATAGCTAGAAGAGCATGTAAGATGCAAGTTTCAGCCAGATAGTTTCCATTCTGATCTTTAGCTCTGTAGGATGAAAATACTTCTAAGTGCATCTGTCTAGCTGAAAGAATTACAAGTTGTCTGTGTTATGGCAGTTGGGGCACTACTGACCCTAAGCAACAAAATCTTACATGCATATCTATATGAAATCAGACATCATCAACTTTCACATGTGCACTCTCTCTGCATGCCTTTCAACCAAAGCAGGCAACGCTTTTGTCAGTGTACAAGTTAAAAAAAAATAATCCTATAACAGGATTTTGTGTTTGCATAATTAATTAAAAAGCAAACAAAAACATGCTGTTTCTCTCCTAGAATTACCTCGTGTATATAAGGGCAACTAAAAAGGGCAGACAGGGGGTGGAGGGAGAAGTTTAGTGAACAATGCGATTGATTTCCGCCCCCCCTCCCCCCACAGCCTCGTTTTCTTTGAAGGAGGACCTAACTTATAGTGGCTTTTCAGAGGTGCATGTGAACTTGTAAAACACATTTGACAAAGTCTAGTAAGCGATCCTCCAAATTCTGGTAGATGCAAACCGTATCACGTATCAGCTTTACCCTTTCCACTGTACGATACTCACAGTTAATGTGAACGCCAAGATGAGAATATAATGTGCATTAGTATCTAGATCACACATTTGTTCCCACAAAGTATTCATTTTATTGTATCTGTTGACCTATATTAGTGACTTGATGCAAGGATTAAGGCTTTAAACATCTTCAGTGGAAAGTGCTATTTCAACATCTGACGCATTTTGGCAGTTTCAAGTGCAGTAAAGTCAAGGTCCTCCAACCTCCAACCCTAATATGGTGTCTGACTGCCTCTCTTTCTACCCTGGGTGCTTTTTATCCATGTAAATACTATTAAAACCACGTGGAAAAACATACGTTTAAACTTCATAATTGCTAGTTATTTCATACATATAAAAAACTGAACTACACAAAACGCCTCTTCATGGACCTGTTTGCATAGCTGTATTTGAAAGAAGTTGTGTATTCTTTTGTGTTCTTTAACCTATTGTTTAGAGACACTGGTGTTTCATTTCAGTTAAAAGAACTTAATTACTTGAATTGTGGAGACATGAAAGGCAAGGGAAGGAAAGAAAACATATCTCTCTCTTTAAACTCTTCTTCCACAAGCTAATTTGATAACTTGAAAGTACAGAAATCTGAAATCTACTTCTGAGCATTTGAAACTTTACGTCTTTTTACCTCTCTTTCAAGAGATATTACTCAGGTTTAGTGTGACATTTTCAAATGTCACCATCCCTGTCTCAAAACCAGAAGCTTTAACACAGAATAGACACCTACCTGTTTTAATTCAGAAATCCACTCTATATGTGATGTGATATTCTAAGAACCTCTGTGCACACCCTTTGTCATCCTAAGAAAAGAAAAAAAATCACTCAGGAATCTCTTTCCTGTCTGAATAAACAAGGACTGATAAAATCAATAGCTAAAGTCACTTTCCAAAAGCCTTATTATTCTGACACAGCCACAAATTTTGAATCAAAAATATTTTTTTGGGGAAAATATTTTCCCCTAAATACACTTTTGCCATGTCAAGAAAATAACATTATTTTCTCAGTAAAGACAGAATGATTTTGGTTTTGCTGGAAAGCTGAACTTGGAACAAGTAGTAGTACTTGCCAGAGATCCATTCAAACTCCACATTTCATTCCTTTGCAGCACCAGAACAACTGCACTCACGGGAGACCTCGTGATCACTAATGTGGTTCTATTTCTGGCATAATCTGATAATCATCAATATTAATATTAGACATACAAGTATACAATCAGTTTTAACATCTACATATGGCAGCACATGAAAATATACATTCTGTAAGCTACTGCTAAACTTGCAAGCAAACTAACATCTAGGTTCTTTGGAGAGCTCAAGATCATTACACACAAAAATGTTCAGTTTGGGAGCTACCTATGAAAGGGATTAATTTATCCTTTTCTCGTCCAGCCTCTTGGTTTGCTAAATTATCACTAGCAAGCTGTGACATCTGCTTAAAACATTAAAAGCCCTAGCAGTCTTCTAAAAGTGTGCTAATACACTTGTGCAGCCAAGATGCAGATTTTCCTAAATACCGAAACTGAAAAAACACAAGCTATGGTGAGTGCCATAAACATGGAGTTGTCACTCAGACGTCATTCACCATGTAAGGAAATAAAAAAAAATAAAGGCCATAATTCTTATGCAGGATATAAATAATACTGGAAGTGATGATCAAGAGTCTTTATCAGCTGATAGGTATCTGGCTGTCAGAGCAAAACTCACAGGAACACAGAACTGAAAGGACTTTCCCAGTCACTGAGTCCAATGACTGCTATCACAGGCAACCAGCTCTCACCGCTTTCGTAACTTAACCTTCAGATTGGCTTGGCCACAGTTTCCAAAATTCCTAGTGGAGAATTAACTTGGTTTGAAGTAGCCCAATAGTTTTCCTCTCTGTAAATTTATTAATGGCTAGCTCATACTGCACACTCCTGTGCTTGATCTGTCCTTAAGATTTAACATTTCTTCACATTCCTGTAAGATTTCCCAATGACACTAATACATACTCCCAGCAGTATTTGCGTTTCTGCCACTAAGGCCGCACAGCCCCTATACCAGCCCGAACCTCTCCTTTCCACACAGGGGCAGTCCAAACCCCCTCCAACAGTCCATGCGAGAACCGCTGCCCCTGCAGGCAAACAATTCCACCCGCCACTCTCCTTTTCTGGATTTTCTCTACCTAATGGGAAACCAGGATTACAGGTGTTTTAGCAGCATAACACGCCGTTGTGTGAGCTCTACTCATTTCCCAGCAGAAATCCTTCTCCTTAGTCCCTATGCCCACTCTGTATTTTCAGTTCAACATCTTTTCCCAGTCTCCATTCTTCAGGGTTACCAGGCTGTCAGATGGCAAGTTCATTCTTCCCAGTAATGGCAACGTCCTCCAACTTTTTACCAGTACAAATTTATTTTCTTTAGTATGCTTTTGGGTTGTTTTTTGGTTGTTCTTTTGTGGTTTTTTTTGTTGTTGTTGTCTTTTTCCCCCAAAGAATGAATGGAAATTAAAGCTAAAATAACCAATTTCTAGCTCTTAATGAAAAGGCATCACCTTGTGTGCTGACTGACAGTGGGCTGAATGACAGCCAGTGGAATTAAAGAAATCATTGGAAAATTCACCTTCCTTCACCAAACACTCAAGAATGGATGTACCCATTGCCGAACAACTTGAAATACAGTGAGGACAGCAACAAGCTCTGCATCTTGCTCTTTTTTTAAAAAAACTATAATCATAACTCACTCCCTAGACACACTTAAATTCTAAATCCAGAGGAGGCACTTTTCCTTAGCACTGAAATTAATTTAGCGAGCACTATATTAGGTTTGGACCAGTTTAAACCAAATCTGGTTTTTCCAGAAGTTACAGCATTTCAAAGTGAAAAAAGGTATCTAATTAAGCAACAATGCACCATCTGTTGCTATTGTTATTCACACACTAAATAAAAGAAACTAGAAAAATGTGATTTAAATCAGGTAAAGCAAAGATGCCACCTCATTTCTGTGATGATGTGCTTTTGTTTAAATATTATCACCTAATCTGCTCGTTAAGAAGCTCCTACTTATTAAGTATTAATTAAATGTTTTTGTCACTCCATGACAAAGATCCTTATTTAGCTGGAAATAAAGACAGACTCAAACGTTGTTTTATTTTTTAATAAAGTTTAAATAGTTAATATAAGAGGAAAGATTACGTTTTAAAGCCAAGCTATTTCTTTGTTCCATGCTAGGCCTTAGAAGTTGGATTTACTAGCAAGTATGGGCCATGATAAGAGCTGTATACTTAAAATGCTGGTGTAGAATATATTAAAATAGCCAGTGACTTGCTCCAGCTTACCTTAAAACAAAGGAAACGCAATCTTTAGAGTTTGGTTTTTTTTTACCATACCGCCTCTTAACCTGATTAATGGAAAAATTATCCCTACAAAAGTTTTTTTTTTTTTAAATACGAAGACTCTAAGAAATATTTGCTTTATCCATTGGCAGGACTTTGAAGTTCTCCAGAACATTTAGATGTGTCTGCCTAAAGAAGTTTAGAAATGCCAATCCAACACTGTAACACAAATTCCAAACAGAACTGGAAATTAGAATAACTCAACCAAATCATCCCACTATAAGAATATTATATTTCAAATCTGCATAAATACAGCTCAGCATGGTTTGTTTTGTTTTAAAAATTCTTTGAGACCCACAGAATACAGCATAGGTTTACTTCACTACTACCTTTTCCCTTTTATTTCCTTAATGCTATTTCCTCATTTACATTTAAAACACTGCCTAATTTGTCTACTGACTTTTTCCTGCCCTTAGGGGCTTTTTTTAGCCTCAATTCTATCCTCACCCAAGGAGATCCTTCCCCTCTTGCTTCTTAAAGAGGTTTTTGTTTGTGTGATTGATTTTCATTTTCTTCTTTTTCCAGATACAGGTAAGTACCCTACCATAAAGGGAGCACAGAACAAAGCAGAATGGGAACAGCGCTGGGAGTTACCGGGACATTTGCAAGCCAAGACTTAGAGTAGGAACTTCCACAGCTACCATTTTTGAAAGAAAAATGTTATGCTTTCTTTATAGTCGATAATATTTGACATATTTGATAATACGTCTACTATGAACATAGCCTTGTGCCACCAACAGCCACAAACTGCAGACAAAGCAATACAGCACACAGTTTGATGAATTCAGCGTAACACAGAAAAATGGTAGAGTCCTAGTAGCAGCTGCAGTGGTAACAAACATTTAGAACCAAAGCGATCCAATAACCTAAAAATACATCTGCTAAACTAAGGAAAAATCTGTGCAATGAGATTAGAAGCTTCCAAACTTCAGACTGATTGCTCAGGGACCACAGTAGAAAACTAAACTCAGATGTAAGGAATTATTAGCTTGGAAAAGCCTCAGCTTTCCAAAATTCAGAATTGTTAAAAAGCAATACATCTGTTCATCATTCTGTGATTTAACTGTTTTCTAGTGTATGGGAATAAACAGCAGGATACAATCGTTTGCAACATCCGTTTACTTTTTTTTTTAAACTTTTTAACCTAAATTAAGAAAATATTCTTACAGAAAAAAAGAATTCAGATGAGCACAAAGAAATTCCATGACAAATCCTGAGACAAATTATCCTACATCATTGCTAGTCTATGAAAACTGGTTTGAATAATAAACATACTGGAGTATTCAGTGACAGCATACAAATTAAAAGTATTTGTAAATTATTAAGCTGTGCATGTTTTCAAGTGACAAAACATGCTCATGGGTTCACTTTAAAATCTCTCACTGCTGTTATCAAAGTTAAAAGATCATTTGCATACCAATACACATACTGTAAACATGGACTTCTCATTAAGGAAAGATGGGTTTACAGTAATTTGATCTTTTACAAAAAGCTATTTGTAACTGAATCTCTCAGTGTCTAACTTTCTAGAAAATTAAACCAATGTTTCCACTCTCAAAGTTGAAACACTACCACTTTAGGAAACAGCCCTGTTTATTTGTTAATCAGAAATACAATCAAGTGGCATATTTCCATTTGCTCTTCAGCTGACAGTTTCAGCTTCATTATATTTTACAAGAAAACAGCAGACTTGCAGAGGTCCTGTAAATTCTTTCATATCGCAACTGATTTAATTACAGTGGTGAAGAAAAGCAGCGATGATGCAAAATAAGATCAGCCGAATTGCCCTTATCTGATGATAGGATCTCTCTTCCTGTTTGGCTTGCAACAGTGAGGGCTTCTTGTTTTGTTTCGGTTTTTTGTTGGTTTTTTTTCTGGTCAGGCTGCCTCTGTGTCAAGACTGACAGAAGCAAGAAGTTGACATGCCCTTGTAATTCCAGCTTGAGTATGATCCTCATACCAATACAGTTGAGTTTCAATCAGTAGGTCGGGGAATGATACTAATGTGGAGAAAATTATCTGGATAGCTCATATGTTCACTTAGCCACTGTATGGGCGTTTCCAGCATTGGCTCAATTCCATGAATCATCACTTGAGTCTTCTGCTCTCCATCTAATTCAAAGAAAGAGAGAAACCACTAGTATACCATTCAAAGTTCACAGAAAGATTAAACATTTACTTATACTTAATTTACAGTACATTTAATTGGTGTTACAGAGTTTAACATTTAACAGAACAAAAAAAGCAGGAAATATTGGTATGGAAAAAGCTGAGATTTCTATCATCTAAACCAGAAACTTTGAGCTGAAATTAATTCCAAGAGAAAATCGGGTTAAAATGAAACTTAATGAAAGTGCCACTCTCTTTTATTAGTTGCAAGTTTTTTTGTTTTGTTTTGTTTTTTTTCACCTACAGTGATCACAGCTTGGTGTCAACACAGTTAAAGCATATCCATCTCACCTGGCTATAAGCCATATGAATTTTACACAGATCACGCTTAAGATGTTGAGCTTCCTAAAATATAGCAATAAAGTTGTATTCTTAATACTGTGATTGCCTGAAAGAGCTGGACTATGTGTAATATGTCACACATATAATACATGTAATATTCCTGAACTACTTTTGTTTTGCTAAGAATAATTTGCTTAAGTCTCTAGCAATATTTCAGTTACTCAGAAGGCTGAGTTGGCACCAGCTTTTTCCTCACTAGGTTTCATCTCTTGGAAAAGCTAAGTTAGCAAATGGTTCCCAGTATGACAAGAATATTTTCTAAGAATATTTCAATTCTTTTTATTTATACTTGTCCCAGAGGATGCCAGTACTTTGATCCTTTGATCCAAATGATGGGAACCAGCTAAAGCAACTGACTTAACTGTCATGAAATTAACTAAAAAAAACCCCAAAAATGAAAACTTATTTCAGAGCCTTGAGATGAGAAGAGCATCTGAAATACGCTCCAATTAATGGTTCAGGGGAAAAAAAAAAGCAGGCAGTGACCTTTTACTGTTTTTATACCATACTTTGGCATTCTCACATAGACCTACCACAGTGAAATCCACATTCGGTGCTCAAAAATATCACTGCCTTCTCTAACTGGCATTTTATTCCCCCCCTCCAACTGTCTATACTACAGAACAAACCTCCGTGCTGCCCAAGAGTTGCATGGAAGAGAGCAGAATCTAGAAGTGAAGGTACCATTACTGGCTCTTTCATTCAGCTCCCCCAGTTGTAGCATAATTCCTATTTTATAATATAGATAAAATCTTACTTGTTTGATAACCAAAATGATGTAACAGCTGCCTGAAGAAGTTGGTATTATAACCATGTATCGACGCCAGCACAGGCTCAGTTAGACTAGGAAGTATCATCCTTGAATATGCTGTTGACTTTATGCTAGTAATAATTCTTCCTACAGAATCAGACAGTTATGTGTGGCTAAAAGCATTATACATTAGTTACATGTTACATACGTATGGTATCATATTCTGTACAAGTTCTTGATAAAGTCTATAAAGCTTGATTCTCTAAATGGCATCTTATACCCACGACCAGACCAAATTAAACAAACAATTGCTGGTTTCTGGTTTTGTTGCAGACAGGTCAGAAGAATGCAGCACATAATTTAAAACTAAACTTCTGATATTTCCAACCAAAGTAGGTATTTATTGGACTGAAACATTAGCAGTCAGATTGTCAAGAGTATAAACTCCAGAAGAAAATCTCAGAAACCAAGTTTTTACACTGAGAAATTAAGGAACATGTAAATGTTTTTTTAATATTAAAGTAACCCCCAAATATAAGTATTTAACACTTTCAAATTAAAATCTATCTATGGTATTCCATAAATTTGCCACCAAGTTGGTGACATTTATTTACATTTTGTAATATTATTAAGTTTTCAGAAACAACTAATTTGCATACACATGGCAGAATGCTGTTTCAGCATTAGTACTGTGATAGCCACCTATATCCAGGTGACTCTTCATAGCAAAAATGCACAAAAAATAGATTAAAGCTTTAGAATCTCAGTATCGTTTTCTTGTCATTGCGGGAAAGGCTTATATGAGATAAACACTTTCTTCGGCTCTTTAACTGTGTGACAGAACATTTTTGGATGTGTGTGCATGTGCGTACTAACTTGATGCTCTTGCTTAAAAGTGAAATGCACTTAGTCTGGGTGTCCCCATTCCCTGCTCCTACCCAACTCTGTCCCTGCCTTATACAAATCTTTTATTCTGTTCCTCAGCAACTGAGAAAGTCTCAGAGGTCAATGAAGAATTTACAGTTTAATTAAAGCCTAAATCTCTGCATTAGCATTGTTTGTGCTTTAGTATTATCTCTGACAAAGCATCACTTCTCCTTCATTCCTTTTCCCCTTGAGGCTTGACTGAAGAGATCTTATCTACTAATTCTGTATTTACTGTAGCCTTCTTTCACAAAATCCATTGTTTTTAGCATTCTTCCCTCCTTTTGTTACTAGGGACCATAAACTCTCACTTAAGTCACATTTACCCAAACTTTCCTCAACTTCCATGTTTTCAGTAACTTCCCCATTCTGAGTCATGTAGAGCCCTCTCCTATAGATGGCTCCTCTGCTTTATGTAGCAAAAAGTTGTCAACAGCAAATATACTATGAAAATTACTGGAAAATATTCTTGTTTCTTAGCTAAGTCATATCCACCATTACCACTGTGATCTGGGTTCTAGATTATTTGCTAGCTACCACAAAAACTTCATCTACCTGCTTTATAGATATAATAGATTTAAATAATATTTTTCCTCCCATTATTGTTCGTATTCTTAAGAGTTGTAGCTTATTTTGTATGCATCTTGACACACCAAGTGCTGTACTCTTCTTCCCCACCCCATACTCTATGACAGTAAAAAGTATTTTTTAGACTGACAAAATGCCTCTATAAAAGTGTAGAAGTTGCTAAACACAACATATATTTAAATGAGTGGTGTAAGATGTAAATGACTTAGAGAAGATTAATGCCATTCTATGTCATTGGACAAGGCCTATAAAAATTAGGACAAATAACTGCTCGTCTGTAGTGCACAGGGTCCAGGCCCAATATCATAATTACTGTCAACACCCATTTTACAGTATTCAGTAATGTAGTAGATAAACAGGATTTCCTCAAAAGGTGAGGTCACCTCACCTTTTTTTTTCCTTTTAAAATCATGATAGAACTGAGCTACATGTTAGGTATCATCATATGACCTAAAGATAGTTTCTTTTACTTTGTTGCAAATTAATCTCAGGAAGAAGACAAAGTAGAAATATCAGAAAAATAAAAGCATAGCAATACAGGTTTCGTAGGATGATTTTACAATGTGTGTACAGAGTAACTATTTACTTAAAATCAGAGTACTTTTATATTACTGAAGCAATGCACAAATAATAAGTAGTGTTTTGGCATTTACAAAAAAACCTCAAAACCAATTAAGTGATCTATCAGAGTGGTTGTCTGGGATTAAACGACTTGACTTTGCTTTTCTTGTGGAAATCCATGAACACAGAAGGCACTATAGCACCTGAAAGTCTCTAGTGATAAGCACAGATTATAAAGCTTTTTGTTAAAACAATATTCTGTCTCCAGAAGGCAAACAACTATGCTTACATGTTGTGTACCAAGACATTTTTGAGACATTTCAGATCACTTAATTTCAACACTAACTCAGCCTAATAAATCATACCATATAAAGTCAGAAGAGTTTTCCAACTCTGTACAGAAAACGGAGAGAAACAGGCAGCTCTGAAGTGAAGGGTCTAAGAAGAGGTCTGCTTCTCTATCATCTATAAGGTGCCTCAGTGTTCCTGATCTGGAAACCACCTTGATTCAGGCAAAGAAAGTATCAGCAAAGGACTCTCCTTTGCAGATAGGCATCTGCTGGAAGGAAGCAGGAGATAGCAGCTCTTGCATCTCACAGTCCTTGAGGCAGAGCTTCATAGCCCTTCTCAGTCTCAGGCAGCTTGAGCCCACTCTTCTCTCCTTCAAGGGGAATGCCCTCACTACTATGATATTTGCTGTTGCTAATCCCAAGCTTCCTCTAAAACCCCTCAATGTTCAAGAATCAGTGAGAAACAGAGAAAGAACACAGAAGAGAAAATCTGTAGTCTTCAGAGAAGGCAGGAAGATCTGCAATGTCATGGTATCACATAGTAAATTCTTCTCGGTCCTTAAGCTATAAGTTATTGCTTGCAAAGTAAACCACTCAGTATTAGGAAACAAAATTATTTAATGATCGTTACACATACCCTGATGCAATCTAAATATATTTTTCTACTGAATTATCTTTTTATTTAGAAAGGAAGAATTAAAGATGGAGGGGAAAAAAAAAGATTGTTTTTGAGATAGATTCAAGCGCCTACGAGCAGAATAGTGAAAGGGCACTACTTCTGGCAAATGGATGTATTTCAGCCATTTTCCCCTCAGATTAGCACCCCAACACTCACCAATGCTGCAGCTGCGTTCTCCCTTTCACCTACACAAAATCGGTTTCTCTAGCCAGACTACATCTGCGATGCACTGCTTAAAATTCTTTAGTGGGATAAAATACCTCCCCTTCTGATTTGTGGCCTCTAGCAATCACCTGTCAGGGCAATTTAGCTGACTTAAATTCTTTCACTGATAGACAATACAAGATATTCAGGATTTAGCAAAAGTGTCCCTGGAGTACTTCAATTAGAACCCTGCGTATGCAAGTCCTCTTCATAGTAAGTCCCAGAACCTGCCTGTGGTCATCAAAATGGACAATACAGAAACTACAGCTTCTTACTCAGGGCAGCACCACTTACAAAAATTGTCTTTAAAACCCTAAGAAGGGGAAATAAAGCCCTGTGCTCCAAACTAGGAGCAAACAATGTACTTCTTGCATGATACAAGGGCACGGGACTACATTGGACAAGGATACTAAAAAATGTAATGAGTAAATATAACCAAGGAAAGTGTCATGCAGTGGCAGCCTTATCAATAATGTAACAGAACTAGTTTCCAGCTTTTTCAGCTGTGAAGTGGGCCATAAACATTTGCTTGCTTATCTTCAGAATATGTTCTGCATTAGATGATACTAAAGGTACTCCTGAGAATAGGTTATATCACACTGTAGGAAAACTCGTCTTGGGTCAGCCTTACAATGAGCAGAATTCTCCCTCTGTGGCTGCGGTGTGGCTGCTTTCCTTTCCATGCCTCCTGCTATTCAGATTACCAGGCGGACAGGCCTTTAGGTGCATGTACCTTGAAGCAGCCATAGCGCTCCTTGACAGCATGTGCTCAGCAGCTGCTGCCTCGGACATCTCTGAATCTGAAGACACACACAAACTTCACCAGGAGGATTTTCATCTACCTCTTTATGATCTCTTAGGAAATTACTTACAGATACATAGCTTTCAGTAACGTGCTTCACATGGAGGTGCACCCGCTAAGTTTGTTACTGACAGATATTGCTGACTCAATTTTTAACGCCCAAAGCCAAAGCTGGGTGGGTCCCTGGCAAACAAAGGTGAAAATTTCCCTCTTGAAAGCTAGACTTCTGGTCTAGCACAGAGGACCACATATGAAACTAAGTGTAATTATTTACAAAAGAGTACACTATATTAGCAAGCAAATTCAAAGAGTGTGCTCTAACCTGTAACCACAGGTGGTGAGAAAAAACTGGACAGCGGTTGAAGTTATCCTTCCCCTTCTCTAGGCACCTCAGGTTGGATATTCTAGGACATCCAGAGAAGAGACAGCCCCAGACAAGCCTCAATCTAAAGAAGTAGTACTCAAGTGACTTCTGCACCAGTAGTAGAATATAAATAAAAAAGCATTTGATGAACATACTTCACTTTTTTCACTTTTAAGTAGGTAACATCCCTAAAAAAGAAAAAAAACCCTCAATATTGTCAGTAATGGTTCAGTTTGATACAGGGACATTTCAACTGCTAGCACTGAAACTGATGCATAGCATCTAGCTCTTCAACAGCAACCTGTCCAAAACTGAAACCAGCTCCAATGTCCGATATTAAAACTGACAATGACTGGATACCATTTACAACAAAACAAGCTTCACAATTATTTTCATTGCACGTGCTACAAAAATCACATCTGCTCCTAAAATATTGAGAAACTTAAAAATTAAGCTAAGGGGTATTTATGAACATTTTCACATCACTTTTGTAATATTTACTTTAGCCAGATAACATATCTTTTATGGCAAAATATTTCTTTGCTCAGTGAGCAAGCTTAGCTACAGAATTAATTCAACCTATCTATAAATCAAATAATCATGCTTTGCTTTTCTAAAGTATCTTTAAAAAAATATTAGAAGTTAAAACACATTATTTCAGGCTTTTCCATTCATAAACTCAAATCTAACTGGAATATTTTTGCAATTAGTTTCTAGCATGTGAGTGTAACAGCAACTGAAGTATAGAAATATGGCGAGATGTTCAGATTCCACAGTAATGATGACCTCAATATAAGGGTCTCAAAGAGAAAACCAAACTTGTATTTTAAACAAATCTTACCTACTCAGCCGAGTACTAACAGGTGCTCAATACCTATGCAATTTTGTGAGAAGTACATACAAAGAAAGTTGAGCTTTGTGAAATCTCTTGACCAAATGATCACTTACTCTTTGAATGAACTCAGCACAAGTACTTAAGAGAGTGAAGACTTAAGTTCTCTTTACTGATACAAAATTTTGTATTGAAGAAATGATAGCTTCAAGGTCTAAGGTTACTACACATTCTATTGAGCAGGGGATTTTTTTAGTTAAAATTTTTAAACCAGGAATAAAGTCTTAGTATGAGTTTTCAGAAGCTCCCCACAAGCCTATTTCAGCCATCATATACCAGGCTTTCCTTGCTTTTCTGTGAATTCCACCTTATTGCAACAAGGACCCTGCTCGTCACAGTAGCAGGCTCCATTGCTAGAAGTGACTCATTTTCCACAGCAATCTTTACATACTTTTTGCCTCACTATAATCACACATAAACTACCAAAATCCTTACTCCCTTCCTCTCCCCTAATTTGGAATAATTAGCAGTTTAAACAGAAACATAGATGATACATTGGATCACAATCAGCAAGCTATGCTGTTCAGTATCCTCTGACCAAGAGCAAGAACACAAAATTCTGCAAAGCTGACTCTAAAATAGCCTAGCCACAACAAAAGGTTCCTCTTACCTCAAAAATTTAGAGGCCTATGTATGACATGAAAGCACATGATGAACTTTTCCTTCCTGCCTACATATCCCACCAGCCCTGGGAAAAGCCACTGATGCTGATTTCAGGTGAAGAACTCACACACAGAAATACATGGTCAATGCATCATTCAAAATAAGTCTTTTTCCTCAAAATGATTCTGTATCTGGAATAAACACTGTTGCAACACAAGATGTGGTTTAGAGAATAAGAACTTCACTTCCTGGGTATAACACAACTGCCCAATATGAATCTAAATTAACAATCAGGTAGATCTGGTTAGCTGCCAGCAACAAGAGAGCATCTCTCACTTTAACCGCTGGTAGTAACATGAGTTCAGTTGCTCAAACTGAACATAGGTTCTCAGCTCTGGATATTCTTGATAATTACACAGGTATCCCAGAGAGCTTTTAACCATGGCAAGTTCCTGGCATCAAAGACAACTAATGGTAAATAAAATCTACAACTTTGTATTTAGTTTAAAAATATCTTTTAAAAGGAAAGTTAATTTTTAATAAGTTTACTGAACGATTGCTTCCTTTGCTTAAAAAAAATCAAAATAATGAGTTAGAAAAGATAGATCAAGTTCTCCAAAATAAACAGTTCAAAATGTCAGTCTCTCTCCTTCCTGGAGTGTTTTGTCATTCATATTAAGTGTCTCAGTTTCACCCTTACAGCACCTTGATGCCATCTTACCAAAGCCCCTCATAAGAACTACTGCTTCTTAGTCCAAAATGCCATGAAAGAACTAGATCTGTATCAACCTCAGTGAATTCTGTTCTTGTAAGCTACTTGACTACAAAAGCCTAACTCCAGGCAAGATATCAAGTATTCCTCCATTGCGACACTGTCATGAAGTCCATATTCACTGATTTAGCTTTAATTACTGCTGTATTTCTTTACATGGTTTTGACACAGGTCAGTTGGCTGATCTCTGCACGACCTTCTCGTGGCACGATCTTCTCATGGCATAATCATCTCCTACCTGAGTTTAGACATTTGTGAATTAAAGGAGAGGAAAAAGCTTCTTTGTCACAGTTCTTCGTATGATTAGATTCCCTGGATTATATTCCAACTCAGTCCTAGCTTTCTCTAACACCAAAACGAAAGCAGATGAATATGCAACATTATAATCTACAGAAGTATCATTAAATACTGATATAAAATGAAATATTTGGCATCACCCCTATTCATCATTTTCGTCCCCATGCAATTTTTCCTCTCTTCGTCTACCTCAAGTCTATCCTCAGGTCAGATAGCCACATTGCTGAAACATAATAAAAATGTGGATTAAACTAATCACCACAAGCAAAAGTTTATTACACATTGGAGCAGCATATGAGAACTGGGGTTACACTTCTAATCTCATAGCAGCCAGAAAGTATGTAAACAAACTAGAAAACCTTTTTTTCTATTCCACTGAAAAAGTTTTTAAGAGAAAGTGAATTTGGCCTCCAACACCGGTAAGTCCAGGTTGCCTGAGCAGACCATTTTTAACAATTCTCCATGCAGTCCAAAACAGTTAGCACTGACAGTAATGCCATCTAAGTCAACCAAGGGGATTTTTCCTTCTGTAAAGGCAGCTCATGTAGCTTAATGGAAATGAAAGCTTTACTTAACTAAACTTTGGTTTGGTTTTTTTTTTTTTTAATTTTTTATTTTTGTATATTTAATAGAAGCTTTTTAATGGGGTGGTTGTATTAAGTCCTAAACTAATTTATGACAGAACCCTAAAATGCTTTTCTTAAACATCTAACATTTTAGTAGTTAAAAGGTTTTAGAACACCTTACAATGACTCAACCTGAGATGCTTCCCATCAAACATCTAGCTTCAGGCAGGAAAAAAAAAAATTTATATGATGTAACTCCCAGGACATATTCTTATACCTCTTCTTCCTTAGCATCAGTGCCTTAGGCTCAGCCCTGAACCAGCAATAAAGCTGTCCTAGTTTATAAAAGACTGGGGTTAGCAACTGACATGTATAAAACAATTTTCTGCAATCCATTTAAGTTTGGCTATGCACATGTGAACAAAGTGGCAAAGTTCAACGCAAATCATGCTGCTGTTCCATGTAACCAGCAAGCACATGATACATTTATATATACAAGGAACGGGGAAGGTGTGTGTTAAAAGATAAGCACTTGAATGCATGAGAAATTGAGCCCAACTCATCCATGATATGTTCTCCATTGTTGAGAGAGCGCTAAATCACTTTTAGGAGTTGTGTAGCTTTTTTAAACAGCAGGCAGCTTGACTTACAGTTAAGTTAACCCTTTCATATGCTATGCCCTTAATTAGATTTGATGTTTCCCTTCTAAACTGTGTACAACCAACCTTCAGAAATTAAGGCTCGCTCTGTACAGCTAGGGACCTAAATGCGATCAATATGGTTCTTGGGCGGGGGGGGAAGAAACATTTGAGAGATTTTTCGCTATAAAGATTGGTATAAAGCAAACCAATTTGCTGTAAAAGACCTCTTGTGGCTAATAGTTTGTGAGAACTTTTATAATGTCATTGTTTTCCAAATACTGTTATGCCAAACAATTAAATAGCAAATTCTCTATACAATAATATTATATATTCCCTATGCATATGCACATTCATACAGTTTTAAAGGTTTTTAATGGCATTCCTGAACTTTCAACCTCTATTTTACCTCATTTTCAAGTTACTATAATTCACATCATGCCTGCAAATATTCTTCAATTCTAATGGCCGTCCATCTTTTATAATGAACTTTTCAGCTAATCAAATGACGAACTATTCTTATCAAGGCAAAGCAAAGAAGGATTACTGTTGCTCTGAAATCATTGTCAATACAGAGGAGACCAGCACATTTACTTGTTTTCATTAAGCCATAATGCTAATTGTTAGTTTACCTGCCCAGTTTAATAAATTAAAAAGTGGACACTTGGACATAATTACAGTTTAAAAGTATTTGCCTGAAAAGCGATAAGTGACATCTACACTTCAAAGGCTTAATGGTTGCTATTTCATGTTTTGTACCTTCCCCCATTTAGCTGGAGAAAAATAAACTGGTTTTGCCTTTTAAATGCTACTTCCAGCAATATTATTATGATGTTTAACAAAATAAACAACTTCACAAGCAAACTATAAATGAAAATGGAGATGAGATATTCAATTAGTCCCAACGCATGGACAGTTTTGTTCCATGTCTGACAAATTCTCCCATCTCTGCTAAGTTGATCAGTAAAAACTTGGCTAATTGAATCCATCGATGTGAAAAACCACAGGCTCAAGTCTGTACTGCATACATCAAGCTGAAGGATTTCTGCTTCAGCCATGGCGGTAATAGTCAGTGGGGTCAGGTCAAAGAGGGTTAAAGTGAGTCAGGATATAGCCAAAGGAATACATCAAACACTGATTTTAAAAGGGCAATTAATCTTAGACAGAAATGCTTCCTGGGGAATGAGATCTCAATCTTAAGAGCACACTACATGATGTAGCAGTAAAAATGTACATATACAAGCTTAGAGAGCTTTCATCCTGTGATCACAAACAGAAGGGGAGTGCTGTTTATCAGAGAAATACAAACCCTTGCTAAAATACTTACATTAGCTTCTTCCGGGCCCTTAATCATTGAAAAATAATTCTTTAATGAGCAGACAATAGAGTTTGCATACATGAAATATCTTTTTCTATACAGGTAGTGCAAGTTCTTTCGAACAGCTAGTAGATTCAAGTATTTAGAGACCTCTACCGCAGTAATATTAAATAATTTAGTCTTGAAAAATTCAGGAAAGAGTGGATACAGGAGTAACGGAATACCTAAAGGGCAGTAACTTTAAAAAGATAGTAATAAAATAGATACCCTCCCCCCACCAAACAGCTACCTTTTCAGGTCAGAAGTAAATTTTCATCACAAGTTCATTTTTTTCCATTCCAAAATACCAAGAGAGTTAGCTTCAAAGCTAATAATTATACAATCTTTATGTTTAAAGAGAGTTTGTCTAGTAACTTTTTTTTAATTTTAGAGTTCAGAAAGTATTTTTTCCACTTAACAGCAGAAAAGTAGATCCATAAAACTTATAATGCATACATATAGCATTTACAAACAGATTTTGATAAGTTAATATCATTAATTAGTTACCAATATTTCTAGGAATGATTAGCTATGCAGAAAATACACTGCAGGTACATAGCTCTGAACTGAGTTACAGCTAATTTTGCTGTATTAGTTTGCAGTTAGGTGGCTTTGCAACGACCCTTCTATCTGAGGATACTGCTCCTCAACATCAAAAGTGGCAGAATGGCATCTGTGTGTGTATCTGGTCCGTACATCTGCTTAAATTGCCAGTGAGTAACAGTTTGCTTAAGATACTGGACTTAGCAAAGTTTCCCAACGTGTAGACACCTGATACATTTTGCCATTGTAAGTGTGGTGATGGAGATCAGGAAAAAGGCCAAGGAGCACAAGAGGCATTCAAATCTTCAGTGACTATAGCACCTCTGTGCACATAGGCCGCTGCATAAAAATGGCTTTGACATAAGGAAAGGTTTTACCTCTAATTTCTTACAAATATTCTCCAAATTGCTACAGGTGCCAAATAAGACAGAAAGTATGAAAATCTCTTGTTAAAATGAGGTATTCAAGAAGGGGACAACTACTATCAGCATGTGTTGCTGAATCCTTAGAGAAGAGAGCAGGATACAGTAAATAGTATTTATTAGTGGATTACTCTTTACATTATTGGTAAGACTGCTATTTTTCTCCTAATTATTTTCTGTAGGTCCTTTAGTTTTGCAGGTTTTTTTCAGACCTGTACAATCTTTATCTCCTGGGAAAATCATGTTATGCCTATATGCATCAAGGCAGACTAGAACAAGACTGCAAGAGAGAAGCAAGGAAGACAGGAATGATTTCACTCAGCCCTCCCACTAAAGATACCTCTATACCTTTAAATTACATTATATACTGTAGCTCATAAAACAGACCAGAAACCACTCTCTGGACCTCAGGGCAAGTGCCAGAGAACAGCTCATGACTATTCAGCTAAGTTATCTCCCCCTCCATATTGCTTACTAAGACTAGTCCCCAGACTGTTAATCCATGAACACTGCTCATATTTCTGGGAGAGTATTAATTGGTCTAGACCAATGTTATGCCAGAGAACTGCTAATAGTCATACAGCAGAAACAATACATGTTCTAGCCCTCTTCTGTTTACTAGTATAAATAAAAACACTGACACCACAATGTCTAAATCTGGTTGTGGACTGCAGCATCCTGGATGAGAACTTCACATTGCAAGTCCTCACAGAGGTTTACTTCTGTCTCCTGAAAGCACTGGTAGACCCACTGAAGTCTCCAGTTACACCTGCACCAGTTACAGCACTAAAGGCAGTCGTGATTATACAGCATATGGAAGTTAACAGGATGATGACCGCTACTGAAAAAAATAATTCTGAAGCATTCTCACATTTTCTATGAAACTAACCGTAAGAAATATCCTGTAAGTCTATATACTTTGTGTACTTCAGCTGTTGCTGTCATGCTTGTTTCTATGAGCAAGAATATAGGAGAAACTAGAAGAAAGGTTTGTTTTGGGTTTTTTTTTCTGTGAAGTTTCTGATGGCTCAGTCATACTGAGTGACCTCTGTGATCTCCTTGGGGTAAGACAGACTGATTTAGATCAGGATTAAAAAAAAAAATCTAATTCTTAACTCTGCTAACTGACCTCTGTGACCAGGTGCAAGCCACATCACCCCTCTGTGCCTCTAATTTCTCCTTCCTTTTTGTCTCTCTCCACTCATCTTTTGTCTAAGTGATAAATTCTGTGGCAACATATTGCAATGTCTGTACAGCCCATAAAGAACCTGAGGTTGTCTCCTAAAACACAAAAAATATTCCTTTTAAGACTGAAAATTCACCACAACCAAAACATTTTGTCAAGATGCTTTGATTCTAGCAGTTTTCCTAAAACTCATATGGCTAGCAGATTACTGACAGAAAACTTGCCCAATTTCTAGTAATTTTCCACAATTTTTTCTCAACTGCTTAGATTTTCAGTTCTACAGCATTCCATCAGGGGTTTGAGGGTAGGACACTGATGGTCCCAGAAAGGGCAGCTCTACTGCAGCCCAGGAATCAGACTGCTCTAGGATGAAAATTCCCACCTCTCTTCTGCAGAGAATTTTAGAAGTTCTGGCTTGTGATTTCCAAACAGAGTAAGCTAAATTTTGAAAAAGTTATTTTGCTCTCTGGAGGATTTTACTTTCTCCATTCCATACTACTACTGTTAATAATAGACTTAAACTTTGTTGTGCCTGAATAAAGTCATTGGCCTTCTGACAAATTTAAAGAGAATAGTCTGGAGTCTGACACTAATAAAACTTATTGGGTGGCCGACAGAACAAATTTAGCTGAAGCAGAACAAATTTCCAAAGGCTTGTCCGAGAAACAGGATTATTTCCCTATTTGCTGTACCTCTTCCTACATTCTACCTGTTTGAATGTGCATGCATGTGCATGCCCAGAAACCACTTCTAAGACACAAAGAAAAAGCACATGACTCTTGTGATATTAGAAAAGTTGCTGGATGGAAGACTAGAATAGACTATTTCAGTTGGAAGGGACCTACAATGATCATCTAGTCCAACTGCCTGACCAATTCAGGGCTGACCAAAAGCTAAAGCATGTTAAGGGCATTGTCCAAATGCCTCTTAAACACTGACAGATTTGGGACAACCACCACCTCTCTAGGAAGCCTGTTCCAGTGTTTGACCACCCTCTCAGGTGAAGAAATGCTTCCTAATGTGCAGTCTAAACCTCCCTGGGCACAGCTTTGAGCCATTCCCACGTGTCCTATCACTGGATACCAGGGAGAAGAGATCAGCACCTTCCTCCCCACTTTCCCTCCTCAGGAAGTTGTAGACAGCAGTGAGGTTATGCCTCAGCCTCCTTTTCTCCAAACTAGACAAACCCAAAGTCGTCAGCCACTCCTCATAGGAAATTCCTTCCAGCCCTGTCACCAGTGTTGTTGCCATCCTCTGGACACATTCAAGTACCTTAACACCATTCTTAAATTGTGGGGCCCAGAACTGCACACAATATTCAAGGTGAGGCCACACCAATGCTGAATACAGCTGGAAAATCACCTCCTTTGACTGGCTGGTTATATGGTGTTTGATGCACCCCAGACGCGGTTTGCCCTCTTGGCTGCCAGGCCACACTGCTTACTGATATTGAGCCTGCTGGAGACCAGCACCCCCAGAACCCTTTCTGCAGGGCTGCTCTCCAGGCACTCCTCTCCCAGTTTATACTTGTGCCGCGTGTTACTCTGTCCTAGGTGCAGAGTCTGGCATTTAGACTTATTAAAATTCATCCCACTTGCCTCTAGGAAAGGGCCAGAGGGCTCACAAGCTACCAAACAGATAATCCTTTTAGAGTTGATTGAGGTAAAGTTAGAGCAATCCTTAAAACCAAGTCATGGTTACTGTTTCCTGAGAAATTTTGTGCAGAAAGATGACAACCAGCCCTAGATTCCCACCATGAGTTTTTCTTTTCTTTTGAGAACAAGCCAGAATGTTCTGCCTACAGAGAAGCCCTGGTTATGTAAAAACCTTGTTTAGAAATGAAGATGGCTAACAAGAAGCCAACAGCACAGCTGCCACACTATTAACTCTCAGCACCTTTTTGTGTAGTCATGACAAGTTATTTCCATATTAATTAATTTTGTAGCCATGACTATTAATTCTATAATTTCAAGACAGCCTCTGGACTTCCACACCTTTTGATCAAAAAGAACTATTAAATTAAGAAGAATGCAATTTCAACACAGTAATAAAGGTAATCTTTCCACTTCAACTTAAAAAAAAGGCAGCAACTGGGGCAGGTAGAGGTGTGCGGGTTTAAAAAAGTAAGAGCCAGAAGTCAGACATATGAAAGGCAGATGCAGAAGGATAATCCAAGCAGATGGCCTGACTAGGAAAAGATAACAGGCACAAATAGTGACTCACAAATAATGAAGGGAGACATATATGAAGACCTCCTCTAACATGGAGAACACCATTGAGTCAAGGACACTGGGAGGGCAGAATCACTTAAGTAATGGTCTGAAGTTCAGTTCTGACCTGACCTCTACTCCCACAGTAGAGGAGACAGTGGACTAGAATTCATATCACTGGTGAGCTTTTAATCATCTTCTAGTATGCCTGCACACTACAAGACCTCTAACCCTTCATAATACTCTCATATCCACAAGGGATGAAAGTGTGGCTAATAAACTGACTGAAACTGATCAGGGCTAGTTATATTTCTAAATTTAGGTGGCCTGGAAAAGTATTTCAACACTGTACCTCTACAGCACTGAAATGCAGACTAGCCTGTAGAGAGCACAAGCAGACTTACTAGCTAGATGTGGGGAATAAAAGCTTCCTAAGTTTGCTTACCACCAGAGCACCAAGGACTGGGATGGTGCTGTGTTGCTCCTCTCCTTGCCATGCAGCTTCCATTGTAAACCACAGGTCCAGCTAATTCTGACTTCAGACAGAGCAGGCCCGGTTCTATTCCACGTCCATCCAAGAGACATTCACACTACATACATATACCTCCTTCTATTGCGCTATTTATCACTTGCATCAAAATTAGGAGCCTACACGGCAAACCTAATCTAAATTCAATTTTCTGTTTGAATAATTTACTGGAAGTCTATGCTTAGAAAACTGAGGGAGAACAAAACCAATTAATATGTAGTCTCTCATACAATATGCATTGAAAAAAGCTGAGAGTTAATTGAAAACAGTTGATCCCTAATTTCACAAAATCATTCAGTACAGCAAGTCTTAAGAGAAAAATCCTGGAAGTCTTTTTGATCCTTGTTTTATTTCTGAAAGAACTAATGACACTGCTGTAGAAAGAGGTCAGTTCACACAGCTTTTCTGAATGAACAACAATGCTGTGAAAACTGGGATTGATTGATAGCCTACTGTTTGCGTCATTATGTCCAAATGTTTACCATTTGAGTCTTCAAGGAAGCATGAGACAAAAATCAAAACAAGTTTTATGAAGACTTCAACAACACTGGCAAATTAAAATTGTATCCAGAATTGTTTAAACATGATAGCAGTGGAAGAAAACTGTTTCCTTCTGCATTATATAATTTTTATCTTTGCATTGTGCACAATGTCTTAAATTTCTGATGTGGAAGAGGGAAGAAGTCTTTCCCTCCCCCAGAACAGCCCTTTGCCTCTTCAAAGATTCTGTTGAACTCACTGTTTCCTCTTGCAGTTGTTGTGCTGCAGTTATGTAAGACCATACTATGTTCATCGCATTCTCCTAGTAAGATGAGTCACCATTTCTGAATGGTTTACAATATCGGTATGTTCTTTTACAGGAACCTCATAAATGTCTACTAAACAATTTTTTTAATTGCTGTGAATTACTGACATGTTTTCTTCAAATTTGATAAACTCTCAAGTTCAGGACTGATATCACTACTTCTGGGAATAAAGACCCCTTAATTGGCAACAGGAGCACCTATCATCAGATGCATAAAACCGTGGTGAAATGCAGCATGACCTCTCTAGCAGCAACAGATAACAATTTTATTTACCTGTCATAAATGACAGTACTGCTGTAAGCAGGTAGCCTAATCTCAGTAAGACAGAGGTTATTAGACAGTAGGGAAAAACAGTCACGGTGTTATGTTGTTCAGGCACAGATAATTGATGTTGTTATTCAGCAGTTTTGGGACGAATACCCATAAGTAATGTGTTCTACCATATCATCTATGTGACCTTATGCTTTGCAGGCAACAACATGGTCTTAACATCTTCTCTCTTTACCTGCATAGAAAGTATAACTATGCATTCTAAGAGACCACAAGCAATATCAAGCTTCACCTTAGCACGCTCCTCCATAATACACTAAATCTTCTCACAAATAGTAATAACTCTCTAGTTATTTAAAAGACCACCTAATTTTCTGGAACTGGAACTACTGCTGACAATTCCACTTTACCACACAAGGATTGTCCAATTAAAGGATCGACTTTTCTCTGTGCAAGTGGCATCCACAAGCATAGGAAAAAAAGATCAGACAACCAGTTTACAAGCTGTACCATGAATAATCAGAATAATCTGATTCTAACCCTGGAGTCCTCATGAACGGGTGTTTCATATTAAAATAAAAGAGACATCTGTCATGAGCTTAGATTCAAAATTACATGATGCACAGTCTATAAGAAGTAAAACTAGAAATTTGGACTGTTGGCTAGAAAGGATCTTTATACAGTTTCAGGAGTGTAAAATGGTGAATGAAAAGGGGGACATTGGACAATTTTATTCTGGACCTCCCTGAGTAACCACGACATTTGTCTTCTTGGAGGACATCTGAAAACCAAGAGATCTAAGCTGGGAAATGGAAGAATGTTGATACCTAGGGACCATGTCTCTCTCTTTTAGATTTTCATATCCAATTCTACAAAAAAAATGTTGGAAAACTCAAGGAAACTGAAGTAGAAATGTAGCTAATGGAACACCACAGGACAAAAGGATGAAAAGCAATAAGAACTAAAGCAGAAGTGACATTGACCAACTACTTCCCTGAAGATCTAGATCTATTTCCGTAAGGAAATCAACTAAGGTTTAAAAAACTACAAAAAATAGTTATACAAATTATGGTGAGCTTAGTCAAAGAAGTAGAAGAGCCAATTTTAAAGGATGCAAAGCAGATACTAAAAAAGCAACAAAGGACAGCAAGAGTCACATATGACTAGAATAGAGGTGTTGAAGGAACATGATGCAGGAGAAAAAGGAAACAGCTGTAGAGCCACTGACATGAGAGAAAATAAGATGGGTCAGCACAAGTTGAGAAAAGAACTGAAAAATAAGTGCCGTTCTTCCATGATGCTGGTATCAAGATCAGGGATAATTAAACATTGCCCAAAACCTAAATGACCAGCTTGCCTCAGTTTTACGTATGAGCAACTAGGGAGGAACAAATGCAAAAACAAAACCAAGCACGCCCCCCACCAACAGGATATGATCACAACTGAGAACTAAACACGGTTTAAATATGCTCAAATTGCAGAACTTGTGAAGTTTTACTTTAAAAGACTGAAAACTGAAATGAATTTGCACATCTTTGAGTAAGGATTCCCAGTAAGTCTGGGATGTCAGGAATTGTAGTCCATGAACAGCAAGCTAAGCCTTAGCTGTACAACCACAGAACTCCCAAGTTCTATTTCAGTTGCAGGCAGCCTTTAGATGAAATCAAGTAAACAATAATTATGGAAATATAGTAAATAAAAAAATGTACTAATACACAGCATAGGTTTACCCATAGTAAAATTTCAGACTGAGGTGTCTGTCTGTCATTTATGAACCACTGTGTAACTGAAATTAAAATTTACTATTGCAATAACTAAAAAACACATAATAAACATGCCTTGAAGAGATAACAGTATGCTGTAATACAGAGGAAGTGATTACTGGATTAATTTGTGTTTGAGAAAATTAATTTTAATATTAAACATGACAAGTAGGACTTCACTGCCTCTCAAACTTCATGTCAACACAGGAGGATCAGAACAAAGGAAAAAATTGAAACAAATGAAATGCATCAATATTAAATGGAAGGTGATGCACATTATGTGATGACTTGGTCTTACTATTTCTGTTGCCACATAAGCACAACCTCTGCCTGTGAAATGGCTAAATAGGCACCAAGGAAAAAGAAAAACTACTCGGCTAATGAGAAAATATCTGATTTAACACATTTCTGTCTAAATACTCATTTAGACAGAAGAATAAATCTAATATAACCTAGATTGGTTCTAACCTAGTCTTCTGGAAGAAAGTACTGTACAGTACCACAGTAGGAGCACTGTAAGGTGAAAAAGAGCATCTTCTCTAAAGGTTCTGTCAACACTGTACTACTCTTAAAGATGTTTGCTACTAATAAAGGTAGCTATTCTTGTTGTTCTGAAAGAACAGGGTATCCTTTACAGTCAAGAGAATGAATGTAATTGCTAAAAGTTTTAGGAACTACACCAGATTCTTAGTGCTTGTTCTAATTCAAAGTACTGTTTTAATTCACACTTTCTGATCATTACTAGTAATGTATAAATTGCTTGATATGCATTCTGACAAATGGGTTCCAAACAGCTATACTCTCTGCAACAACTTCACTGCAATGATTAAGGACAAAAAAAGATCAAGCTAACAATCCTTGCAGTCTGAAGAGTTCAAGGACAGGCTCTTAAGTAGAAGCCACTCGTTCCTTTGGTCTAACAGTGCCCATGACAAAAAGCTTTTAACTTTTATCCATTAGTTTTCCTCTGAAGAACAGTTGAATGAGATGAAACTATATAGCAATCCAGAAAGGTGAGCACTGTATAGCATTTATTAAGCAGGATAATATATAAATCATTGAATGAAGGACCAGTTTGAGGAGAGACAGGGAAGTATGGGTTGGGATAATAACTGCTCAAATTTGTTTTTTTAAAAGCCCTTCAACAATAAAAGCCTTGAATAAATAGTTTCATAAGCTAATTTAAATAAAATGCAGTATCTAAACAGTTACCCACAGTCTGTAACAGTCCAAAGTAATACAGACACAATATTTTACAAAAAACATTTTCACTATCAGTGTTCTAATGTCATTATTCAACCTGTTCTACTTCGGACAACGTTCTTTACATCTTGTTTTCAAGAGTTAGTAATCAACATATATATTCAATCCACATATATACAAATACATTTTTTTCATTGAAATATTTTTTCTCAGCACAGTTAAAAGAAAGACTTAATTATATCCATGTTTCCTAAAGCAAAGGCATATAGACACTGTGGGTGGTTCTTGAAACCCTTCCCTCCCTCTTCTTGTGGTGGTCCCTAAGTATCTGGCAGCAGGAACAGCTCACATACATGGCTACAATGCTGAGTCTGAAAATCATATATTCTCTGTGTTCCCACGGCACAAAGCTCAGTTACGGATGTCACCATAGACAAGAAGTCACCATAATTACCATGAAGCTTCCAGTTGAATGAAAAGTCATTGGAAAAGGGAACACCATTAGAGGAAAAAGGAAAAAATAAAGTTCAAATGGAGAAAACCAGAAAGAAGCTTATATTGATTATGTTGCACTGACAAAAAGATGCAGCTAATGTCACCAATGCATTAATTCACTAAAGAGGGGGGTTAAAGAACAGTCTTGGAAAAGTATCTAAATTACTTTTTGAAAACAGGAGTTAAAAAGGTTGAAAACAATTTGCTTCAATATCTGTTGTGTCTTTAAGCATATCTTTGATGAAATACTACTTTTTTTCCCCTTTTGTTCAGAAAATTCAAGTAGATCTAAACTTTGGTAATGCTGAATAAAGTCTGAAAATTCAGATGTGGAAAAGAGTTTGCCATCATTTTCTAATATACCTTTGATAATGTATTCTATTTTGTTACAACATTATTTTAATGCCTTGACCAGAATAAATATCAATTGTAGATTAAGACAAAACGTAAGTTTACAAAAAAAAATATTAGAAGATAACAGAAGAGGTCCAAAGAGGACAATTTTCAATATAATGAAATTCAAACAGTCTTGACCACAAGCTATTTTTCCTTCAGAAACTGCTTCATTAAGATTTTCCTGTGGAGACTGTATTATCATTATTTTATAGACTACATACGGAAGTCAGAGACATTATGGCCAGAAGTATCGATTTATTGGAGGGTGGGACAGAAGAAGAGTAATGAGGGGTCTAGAATTTGACTTCAGAGTCTGCCTGGTGTTTGTACACTCAAAGCCCCAGAGCTCTTGCTGATCTGAAGTACAAGCAAGCATGCTGTTCAGCAGATCACTCATGCTGATACTGGATTTTTCTGGTGCTCCTCTATATAAAATGGGTGGTTTTGTAACACTCAGGTTGCCTAGTAGCACACATTAATGAACTCCCTAGGGGAGAAAGAATGGAATTCAGTTCCCAAAGGCAGTATTCAGCTGCCTAAATAATAATACTTCCTGAAGTACATTCATACCCCAATCCATGATTTCAACAATCAGGACGATGTCTTTTCACTACACAGCCCTCACACTAAAACACGCCCAACCTGTGCAGGAAGACAAAAGTCTCACAGAAAACAAAGTGAGATGTAAGGTGGAGGGTGATAAGCTGTATAATGATCAATGTGCACGTGTATGGAAACTAACTCTGATGCATCCTAAATTTCAAAACCATTTATGCGTAGTTTCCCAGGTTTCCAGAAAATGCTTGCTCATTAAAATCTCATACGCCCATAAAAATGGACAGAAACTCAGCTCTACCATCTCCTCTGCATTTTGAACTGATGGAGCATCTATTGGCAGAGGAAGCTTGTTAAACTCTCAGTGAACCAGCAGCAGGGAGAAAGTGAGTTGACTAAGTAGGGTTCATAGAGACTTCAGCAGCACAGACATGCTGAGGTTCTGTTGTCTCAGGAGTCTAGTACACTTGCTGGGAAAGGGAGAAGTATGTTCTCATTATGGCTGCTAGCATTTCTATAGGCAAAACTCAAAAATGGCACTATGCAGTCTGGTGAGTTACCGGGTTTTTTTTTTTTAATAGCTCAAAGCTGTATTAGAGCATGAACACTTAATATGGTGCATATTACATTTGAACAGTGAATGAGATGAGTGGATTAAGTCAAGCAAGAGAACTGGTGAAGCTGAATCATCAGTGAACGGAGTATGATGAACTGAAGTGGTCAAGCCTAAACCAGTGCTGCTCTTTATACCTCAACTGAACTGACCTTACCTAGGGCATGTTCCTCAGCAGTGAGAATCACTGCTGTCACGCGCATCCATCTTTTCAGGTCATTTTCCGTAAGCCTGATCCTTTCCCTGTCACCCCTCCATTTTGTCCTAGTTCTGCTTCTTCCTGATCCATCTTCAAGGCCTTTTTCTTTCCATGTTGCCATGCTTAATTTTCTACTTTGTACTCCTGTCTGGGGTGCGGTCTACTTGTACTACAAACCCTGAATAAGGTTTCCCCAGTCCCTTATCTGAGTATCTCCAGTTCCACCTGACCACTTATCCACCTGCATCTTCTTGTTCTGCCAGTGCAAACTGCCCTTCTTTTCAACTTTTTATTCCATTTGTTTCTCCAAACAGGTTTCCAGACCATCTGAATCACTTTGCCAGCAGAACTTCCACTCCCATTCTTTCACTGATGCCTTGCACAATCTCAGTGTATGATCCACATGCAATATATTTGTTTCTCCCTCATCCTTCTATCATCTCCTATCCCATTTACTCTGTCCAGGTGTTCAGAGTTACCAAGCCAGTCTTTGGCTTTTGCCTCATTCTCTTTCATCCTGCCACATTATTGATAGTTGCTCTCCCCATCACATTTAATGACTCCCAGATCTGTCGGTTTCTTCCAAATTACTTGTTCAGTCTGCCTTCCCCTCCACTGGCTCTATGTATCAGTCTACCCCCATATCTCCTCAAGAGTTCACATTATTTTCTGCATTTAGCTCAGACAGCTTTCCTTCTGTTACCTACCAGAAGAGGAAGAGAACACCCAGAATATAGGAGGAACCACTGAACAACAATACAAAGCTGCAATACAGGAGAGATTCTGCTGAATCCTAGATAGCTCACACCCATGTGAAAGATCAAACTTAAGCTCTAAGTTTGCATTTGCTCAGTAGAATCTTAAGGATCAAAACTAGGCCAAATTTAAGCAGATTTATAGAGAACAGACAAGTATATTCCAACAGAAGGAAATCCTTCCGCCAAATTTCAAAAGGCCTCTCCTGAGTGTAAGGATAGAACCTATTTTAGTTTCTTTACTTCCAAATAATAAACATTTTTTGGCCCCACTGAGTAAACAGTATAGGGCTTTTTTTTTTTTTAGACCTTAAAAATGAAACAAGCAATCAGCACAGCACATGTCTGTTCTGCTGTTAAAGGTTGGCACATTTGTCGACATCTGAAAAGAAGGCCTACTAACAGGAAGCATCAAGTCACTGGTACTCAGATAAAATTACATTACATTCACGCTTTTAATGAAGGCAGTTACTACCACATTCCCCATCTGCAGCTTTAGCAAACCCACATAAAAATAATCATCCATTACATCCTGGAATAACTTTTGCATAAATGCTTTCTGAGTTTTTTTTCATATAATTTGTGCTTGACTGCCTTCCAAGTGAAAATGCATCATCCTTCTTACTCTTTTTTTGAAATTCACTTTGTACCTTTTCACTAGTGTCTGTAGGGTCATCACAGTTAAGTACTTAAAGATGGTTAAACTTGCTTATGTTAACATTCAAGCACCTATTTGCATCTTGCTTTATCTTTTGGACAGTTAGTTGAAAGCGTTACCTAAAATTACGCTCTAAAATTTATAGTAGCTTTAGGAAAAATGGACGCATGGCTAGAAACATTCCATATTTTTCCTACCCCTTGTTATTTTTGGAAATTGTTTCCATGTGCTAACAAGTATTAAACAGGGGTAGAAAAAGTACTTCGAGATTTCAGTCGATTTCTAAGATCACTGTACTTAAAGAAATCCATGACAACTGTTTTATTTTGAATTACACAACATCTTATATTTTTACACTGACTTCAAATTTAGTGCTTTACTGTCAAAAGGTGCTGATACTACACCAGTAAATTCTGTGCCAAGATCTGCTCTAGAATATCAGACATTTCTCAAAATAAATCACAACTTACTGACTTAAAGTTACCCGTTTACAGGTACTGGTAAGACAACAGCAAGAACAAGATGAAGAACATTACATATTCAATAATTTTGATCTTTATTTGCAGAGTGTATAACTTTTACATTTATCCCACCTAAAAAGTACACTGGAGTTCCAATAGTTGTAATCTCTGAGGCTAAAATAACATCCAGAAATGCTTAATTTTCTGAGTAAGTGCTGATCAACAAATGCTGTTGTATGAAATGATATAATGCTACATGAACTAATTGTTATCTCATCACAGAATACTACCTGGTAACCATACATAAACTATAACATACTTAAAACAATCTTTTTCTTTTCTGGTACATTTTTAAAGGTTGGGCTTCAACAGGGAAAAAAGTATTCTGAAAACATCGTCAATTTCTATTAATTTTGGAGTTTTACATATGAAAAGTTTACACGATACAAAATTAAAGGTAACTTAAAACTTGTGACATTTCTTTAAGAATTTTTTAAAAATGCAGAAAATAACATGGGAATGTTTTTAAGAACAGTGTGATGGCAAAGGAGTACACAAATTTTAAAATAAAACTTCCAGAGATTGATTTTTCAGGAATGCCTAAGGATTCAATCTTATCTTCTCTGAACACCACAAATTATGTATAATGGACACACTAAAGGGCCAGGAAGGAGTGAAAACTGAAACTCTGGTACTAAGACATAGTTCTACCTCAAAATCCCCATATTAAAAAAAAAACCAAACCAAACACAAAACCCACAATAGATCAACAGAAAAAATTATCTTATTGGACAAAAGTTATTTCTACAGTACCTCCAGGGGTGATAGCACTAGGACACACATCTTTGAGCAGATCTCCCAAAGTATGCAACTGTCCTCCTGAAGCAATTGGTCGAAATAGCTTCTGTATATAGGGTCTCTCTGTTGTTGTCTGTTTTAACAACAAAATTAGCAAAAACAACAATTTAAAGACCATGCAAATATGTAGTATTACTATTTGAGACTGGCAAGAGATAGGACAAAACAAGAGGCTGCAGCAGAAGAAATATCCAGCATTTCCATTTCTTTTTTTTTCCTTCCTTTGCTTTCCATTCATATCATGAAATGCAGGGGAGTTTTTGTTTGTTAACAATTGAAAGTTGACACTCCAGAAAACTGAAGATAATTTCTAAACAGTGTCACAGATGTGAAAGCGTGATTTTTTTTTTTTAATTTAAAAAAGCCCTCCTGTTATGGGAGTAGGATCTGCGTGAACAAAACATTTCAATATCATCTTAATTTAAGTAAAACAAGCAGAGAGCACAAACTTAGGAGCTCAGCATACACCTCTGTTTTGCCAAGTCAAAGTAATACTGTAACAAATATCCAACACCTTCTGCAATAGTCTGTCTTCCTCCTTTTAGAAACACATTAAGCACTTTCAATGGCAAACAAGTACTCTTATAGCTCAAGCCAGATAGAGGTTTTTTCCACTAGATTTTATGTTGAAAAATTCAAACTCTGTCAGCCACAAGAAAGAGAGAACAATTAAAAAACAGTTGTGCTTTGACAGACAGCCTAGAGACTTCTGCCTACTAAAAGAATTAGTCAGACATAAGGAACATATATTCCCCACTTCTGCCGCAGATATACACAGGAACTCAGAATGATTTCAACGATGGGTCCTGTTAGATCTTGCACATCATCATAGTGTCTTTTGGAGACAAAAAAACGTAAACTGACTGGCAGTTACTACTGCCAGTCACTGTCCACAGCATAGGCATCACAACGCTGTAGAAGCAGCAAGTAGCTTATGGGATCTACAGATGCACTTATTGAAGAACTGTGGTTATGTTAAGGTAATGCTGTTCTTTGAATATCTGTATAAGCAACCCCAGGGTCAGCAACCATCTAATATTGAAAGGACAGGAAAAACTCTTTTTCCTGACAACCTGACCGCTCCCCACTGAACTGGGCACCTGAGCCAAAAAACAGAAGTTAAAAACCTCATATTCAACCAACCCAAAAATTTTACTCAAGCTCTGAATTGTTGCGGACAAATTTCTGCTAGCAGCTAACGTCACCTGCATTACAGCTGACTGGGCTCCAGTAACTTACACTTTAATCACATACTATCTTAAATAGAAAAAGCAATACAAGCCACTGCCCCTTCCAAATTTAGTTTCCTACCACTCAGAAGTGGTTCTTATCCTACTACAGTAGTTAAAAATTAGAAACAAAACAACACAGCTCAACATCAAGAAGTATTTTATCTCCTGGTGGAGGTTTTTGGAAAAAAATTACCAAGAATAGTAAAAAATTTGGAAGTTATATTTAATTTTAAAAGGAAATTATGGTGTGTTCTCTGCCACCTACCTACATGAAAAGCTGCAAGCAGTAGATTAACCATGACACTTAATTGTCATTCACCTGGAACAGCAGGGTAAGGAGTCTTTTTCATAAGTGGGACACTACCTCAAAGTAATTCCAGGGCAGTACAGTGCAGAACTGTTGACACACAGCTACTTGTTACTTCTTGCCAGCAGTCTCCAAAAATGGAGAAATAGTCTTTTTCAGTTTTTTCCTGTGAAGACTGATCAGAAGGAGCTGACTAGCTGCTGTAGTCAATTCTCTATATCCTCAGGGTAGCAGAATGTGGATACAAACAACACTAATGAGATACTGAATATTTGAAAAATTATGGGAGGTGCACAGGCAGCAGGATCCACCTCAGACAGATCCGCACTTGAGAAGTGAACTGTGGCACATTATACTAAAGAAGTGTAGCCCCAAAACACAAACAAAAAAGGACAAAACCCCTACAACATTGTTATAGGCAAAACAGTTTTCTATCAAGTTTATTTTAAAATAACAATCAATTATTCACAGGAGTCTAAATCACAGCTCCCAAGTGCTTATCGCTTGGAGTAACTAAAGTGGAAATAAACAACAGAAGGAAGATGCAGGCAAAGGTGATTATCATCAAGAGACTTTTAAGATAAGAATTTCTCAAGCACGTAGTGCAGTTTCTATTTTTTTATTAATAAATTACACTAATTTTCCTAGTCTTCATAATTTAATTCCAAGAGGGAAAAGCCAAAGATGTATTTTCTAAAGTCTTCCACATAGTTGCTAACTGCTGCTAAGCAATATCTTCAGCTGCTATCATGAAACCTTACAGAAAATTAATTAAATTGTACCTCTTAAGTGTTGAGCAATAAAGATGTGGTAACATAAATAAAAATCACTGGCCTTTATCAATGCTAAAATGATAAAAATGCACATTGTTTATACAAAGATTGTGGTTCACAAATATAATCCTACAGGCAGAATATTACCCCAACATGCTCATGGCTTCTTCCCTGCCTTGCAGCTGATGCTTTATGCATTAAAAGAGTCAAAAGAAAAGTCCCATCCTACAATCTACAATGTTTATTGGATAACTTTTCCAATTCTTTAAGTCATATAGGAGCATAAATAATTTTAGAAAAATTGTACCATCACCCCTTTTGAAGTGTGGTAGCTAGTAATGTAAGCCCAACTTGACTACAGCTTTCTACTCTAGTATTTACTATAACAACACATGAAGGAATAGCCAGCGTAATTGCTTACATAATGTTGTGTTTTGTACAATATTTGCTTAATAAATAATGTAAAACAGTACTATCCATAATCTAATCCACAGAGATAGCACTACATAACTGTTAACTGACAATTACTTTAAATAATCTACTTCAGGCCTAAACCATGTATTTGTACAGTATCCATCATTTTTCCTATGAAGATTACCACAGCTTCAAGAGAATATAGTGCTTTTTAAATTCTTTTACAGTCTAGCCCCAATGTAGCTGTGAGCTGTTCAAAAGGTGCTGGATGTATTCGCAGGATACAACAGGTGAGAGTCAGAATTGCCGACAACAGATCTACATAGGAAACACCTTCAAGTACATGAACATATGAAAACAATCACCTGAACCAAAATTTGCAGTGCATTTTGCACTGATCATGTCCACCATTTAGTATGAAATCAAACCTTTATGAAAGCAAATATTCAACTCTAAGTTAACATTTTATAGATAGTAGGACTTGTTTAAACTTTCTTTAAAAAGAGTTAAGTCTTCAAGTGTTCTGCAAAGCACCAATTTGTGGTGCTATATATTAATATAGAATGAGATATTTCAGTTGCAATAACAGTGATAGGAAAGCGACAGTGAAAACAGAATTATACTACAGTGAGAAAAATATAGATTAAAATTACCTATTCAGGTATACTGGCATTGAGTTACAGGTGAGGGAAAGTTTTAAGAGGCACTATAAGGCAGCATAAAGCCTCACAGGATCAGAGCTATATAGTTACATGTTGTGCTAGCAACTATAACTCACTCTTCCCTATCATCCTGCCAAAAAAAAAAAAAGTGTAGTCAGCTTACTGGTCCTTTTCAGAATCAACAGAACATGAAACATGGCATGAAATCCACAGTTTAATTAGATATTTTATACAGGATGCATGTTGAAATGAAAAACATACGACTCATTAAATGCTGGGTTTTAATCTCGAAAAAATCATGGAGTTACCAGTATTTTCATCTAGAGGAAAGGACTTGGATTTTCTGCCTAAACACTCTGCTGCTTCTCTGACAGTATTCAAACAAATAAAAGTTACTATACATATTGAACCCACAAAGTAAAAAAAGAATTCCTCCCAATTCCCACATGTGCATAAGCTGGCAGCCTAAAGCCATAAAACTTGAGACTTCCCTACATACTCCATCATATTTTCAATAACTTGTCAAGTTCATAGTCAGTGCTGGTTTGTAATGAACCACTTTACACTAAAAAGAAACCTCTCCTAATTTAAATTTATCATTTTGTTTAAACCGATTTAAACTCAACCAAGAAGCTTCAAAAGTAATAATAAGAGTTTGCATAATGATTTTTATATAAAAATGAAAGTACAGGAAAATGAACTACTCCCTGAAAAGTATATAAATTTTATTAAATATTTATCCAAAAGTACATTTTCCATAGATTTTCTAAGCTGTTTTCTGCTCTTTAGAAATGTTTTCAATTTAAAAAATCATAATGCACAATGAAAAACTGACTAATTGAAAAGATGACAAATTGCTGCAGTCACAGAACCATCACAATACCATGTCTGTCTGAAAGCAAGATACTGCAAAGCTCCATCTGAAATACTGCTCTTTCACTGGTGCTGAAATACAGTTTTTCTGCTGGTATTTCTGGGTGTGTATCTTTTGCTTCTTTTTGCTTAATATTAGACCAGAATCACTGAGTACTTCATTGTGAAAAAGGCACAGGCAGTGTTTCTGGGGTTTTGTTTGTTTGGGTTTTTTAATTAAAGAAAATACTCCATTCATTGGAAACTAGGCAGGCAGGTTATCAGATTGAAAGATTAAATGGAAGTGGCAGCTAATATCAGTCTTTTTTTTTTTTTGCACTTTCCTGCATATGTCTTGCTCATACAACCTATTTAGTATTTTGAAGTATCAATTTATGTTCCACTTATCAAGACATCTTAAGCTTATGCTAGGACGACAGGAGAATCTGGTGCGATACTCACATCCTAATTAAAATCCACCACAGACTAAAGCTAAAAATGTCAATCCTGCTTAACTGATACTTGTAAATGATTCTTATTTCAATATCCAATTAATAAAAGCTTACAAACGAGTTAGACAAGCATGTATTGAAGAAAATACTACTCTAGGTGCAAACTTGTGATGTTAAACTTCAAATTTTCCCTTTCACTTTCATTTGTAATCTCAAATTACAAAATACAGGAGACACTGCATTACTTATTAAATTGATTTGTTCGATATAGTCCGATCTTATTTAACTTGTGTTTTTAAGATTAAAATATTTCCTTATTCACAATCACTGCTATTTCCCAAGACACCTTCCAGTTTATCCTTCTAAATAAGATTCTGAAAGTTTTGTGTGTCAGCTGGAGTCTCTGTATTTTACTTAAAAAAATATTTCAAATTATACTCTTACTTCTTCAATGACTACTTTATAAGCAATCACTTCATGCTACAGTCAGAATAACTTTGAAACAGTATTTTTAAAGTGTGCTAAGAAATAATACACTTATACTCTAAGACTAGAGATTCAAGTTACAGCATAACTTGAAATCCAGTATTTAAATGCCAAAACACAACATCAAGGTAACTTCATTTTCACTACTGAATTGTAGCATAGTATACCTACACACAAACACTATGTTCCAGTAAGTTAGCCACAAACCTACAGATTTGTTTAAAAAAATATAAAAGTAATCCATGCTTGTTACTTACAAATAAACTTAAATTGTGTCTACTTCCCAAAGAATTCAATGAAAGGTCATTTATTCACTTCAGCGCAAACGAAGGAAGCCTTTTCTTAACAAGCTGCTATTATTCAAAAATAGCAGTTTGAGAAGCAGAAGGAAAAAAACAGATTCTTCTCTGATACAAGACATTTAAAGCAAAAAAGTGTTTGATTCCTACATCTTCATTCCACGTTTAGAAAAAAATGAGGACGCAATATGTGTCTTTCTACTTTACATCTTGTATGACAGCAAACAAGACTCAAAAATGGTTACTGTGTCAGGCAGACTATAATACTTTATATTTATTTGATCCAAAGACAGCAGTTTTTTACTTTGGCTTTGAAAAACCTCAATGAAAGATATAGAAATCTTACACTTTAAAAATACTCAAAGTAAGTTACCTGCTAGAAGCAAAATGCAAGACCATTTAAACGAAAATTCTGATACAAATGGATTGCTAAAAATAGAGGGAGACTTCCCATGGACTCCGAAATTATCATCATGAAGATTTCCGAAGGAGGAAAATTACTTTAGTCACCATATCTCTTTGTTAAATTATATACAATTTTACATTGTGTTTTACCAATATGAATGTGATAAAGATAAAAGTGAAATAAATGCATTACATTCAGCATACTCAGACAACTAGAATACAGTATACAAGAGAAAATACAATGTTAGTATATTGACTAAAAAAATAAAAAGGTACTCTAGTGTGAGAATGCTAGTTTAATAAATGCCTCTAAAATATTACTTTTTTTTATTAGTCCAGTATTTTTTCTGTGCTCAATGAACTTTGATGACTGTCCTTAAAATCACTGTATTATTCATCACAGATGTATTCCAAGCTGTAGGTATAAAATTCAATTTATAGGCGTTGTGGTAACAGCAAAGGTAACTTCTAGAATGTAAATTTAAGTAAATAAGCTGCTTAGAATATTCATATTGGTTTATTAAATCTGAAGCAGTTATCTGAATTTCTGTGTTAAGAAGTATTAATTACCCCCCTGTATTTACTTAAGTGATTATTTTACTTCAACACATCAAATTCAATGCTAACAGTCCACAGGCCAGGGAGAGGGGAAGAACGGGAAGAGTGCATGGAGTTTGTAATTCTGTTATTAAACCATTGTAACTGATTTTTATCTCTGTTCCCTCCAAAAATTGTGTACAAGCTCTTCAGCTGCCAGAATGCAGGGAGTTTCAAGAAAAGCTGTTCTCTCACTTTTTATGCCCACACATCTACAATGAAACAATTCCAGTCGAAAAATCAGAGACTTTCAGAGAAGGATGAGCTCAAGTTCATACCTTTCTTTTTGGCTTGGTTTGTGAGGAGTATGTGATTCTGTGATGGACACTAAGTAACTAAGTTGTAATCACTCCGATGCCCAAGACCCTGCAACACTCTGGACTAATGCTTTAAGTGTCTGCTTGCAAATTGCTGCTTTCTGATTACAATAGACACACAAGAGGGAGGAAATTCAAATGCTGATAATATTTATTCTACTAGAATACTGAAATAAGGTATTTCTACAAGCTTGTCCCACTTAAAAAAGTAAACCCAGCTTATTTCTACACAAAGCCTAATTTACAGCAGCAGTGCAAGGTTGCCTCTGCCGCTCCACAGCACAGCATTTCACGTTATGTGGAACTTTCCACAGACAAAATGAGAAGTTACCTTCATGAAACTCAATGCTCGATCAGGATCAAAATGAAACACACTGAAAAAAACTCTCTTTTTTTCTCCATCTATTTGTTTAACAGGAACACAGTCCCCTTAATCCAAATAATTTCCTTAGAAGCACTGGTCACGCTGTTGCCAGCACATAAAATTTATCCTTGCCAATTTCTTTGCTAGAAGGAACACACCATTCTCTTAGAAAGTGTATTCGTGCAGTTGGGACTAAAGAAACTCTCTCAACAATAGTCCTCACAAACTGATTACTCAGATTTAACCTTTATTTTTATATCTTTACAGACTCAGCTGAAAAACAGTATCTGCTCTCTTCCATTTTCCTCGGCCAGCCTTCATCTGAAGTATTAAAACAGTAGGTTGTAAGAGGCATCCACAGAGCCCCAGTAAAACAAACTGAATGAAAGTTCCACCACACTTCCTCTGCATTTCAAGCAATCCCTCCCCCTCCCCAAATCAAATCCCATGACAAGCAGTCAGTGACTATATCAGGGACAACTGGCAAAATTTAAACTCACTAAGAAAGACATATACACACTGAAAGAAACCTTGAAACACTCGATCTTCCTCAATCATCTATTAAAAACCTATAAACATCTCTTTCATAAGAGAGAAAGTTCACCCTTGATTTTTAGCTCAACAAGCTGAAGTACACACATACACAAAAAGGGGATGATCTCTTGTTTTATCCACTTGAAATCTGTCACCTTCCAAATTTCATTGGCATTTTTTAAGCAGCTATTACAAGAGGCATAAAACATGCCACCATCATTTGTTTTTATCCTGTAACCATTGCCTCTCTCCCCTGCTTCAAATCTTCCAAGCTACAGAGGGATTCTTCCAGACACCCCATTGCTTGATTGTATACCTTTGCTGATTTTTCTATTTTACTTACTCTCCAAATCATTAGGACTGGAACAACATTCCAAGAAAATAAAAAGATTATTTCGAGTATTTCTTTAACTAGTCTCTGCAAACTCCACCTAACAGATACTCTAGTTATGATTTTATGTACTTTGTATAAGGCTGCCACTGCTTTTGTTAGCATTCAGAACTTTGAACTGCTTATCTGCAATGTCACATCACTGTTCAGAGAATAAGGTTATGTCGCATTACAATACAGAACTAATTAAAGTTTTTTGAGTAAAATAACTAAGTGATGGTTTTGTCTGTCCAATACGTAACTAAACCCGTAAGTTGAAAAGGAGTATAAACATGCTCAACACACCTATCTAGAATTACCAGAAAAATTGACTCACTGACAGGATGTGATGTGGGTTGCAGGACTAGCTGTAAAGTCAACATATAGAATAAATCAAATGACTTGTTTTTCCCCCAGTACATTTTAAGTTGCTCTAATAAATTACATACTTTCAGTGGCTGCAAAAATTACAATATATACCTGATTACAACTTATTAAAAAAATGCATCCTTTTGCTTTTTCTTCAGTTTGTATTAGGATTTCTATAGTTATATGGTGAGAAGGAAGCTTTGGTTTCCTCATGAAGTTTAAAGTCTTCATGGTGATGAACAGGAACTTTACACTCTCTAGTATTTAAGGGGCATGCAACAAAACAAAGGGAAAAAAAGATTAAACAAACGGGCTACTCTTTATACATTTAATTCACACTAACAGCAGTCATGTAAATTAGTAATGCAGAAGTATATCACTAGATTGAAGCTTAAGATAATTCTATGACTACCTGTACCTATGCTTTAACATGGTCATGACAAATGCATGATGCATGATAAATGTACATCTTTAAAACTTCTTACTCCTAAGATTTGAAATAACATGAAAGGATAAGATATGAAAACATATATGTTAAAAGAATATTTCATAACATGAAGGACATACAAACTTACTCAGTGGACCATTTTTCTGCTATAGAAGTGTGTATCCAAACTATTTCAACTGATTTTCTTACATTTGCATACTTTACATGATCAAGAAAATATAAACTTGCAGTCAAAATTATAACCTGTACATATACGAAGTAAAAATTTTGTTGTTCTTGAAAGAACTAGAGAGTCTTCTCTGCTTTTTAGGACATACTCGAACAAACATTATCCAAAGCAAATGTCCTGTTATACCTTGTGGGTCATTTTTAGCAAGAGTATATATTGCCAGAAGTTCCATTCCCAGTTCCATACCAAAAGTTGCAGAACCACTTTCATGTCAAAATACCTAACGAGCATGGGTGAACCACATCCTGGCTGTAGCGTGGTCTTTCAAATGATCTATTAAATTTGCTTGCCCAGGGAAAGTAGCCCTATATTCTCTGAACAACTGAATTTGCATTACTTAACCTCAGGCGAGTTTTACAGATCCTAGGAGCAGGAAGTCAATGTTCCAAGCGATAACACACAGAACAGACAGCAGGTAACGGTCATAAGGCCAGAAATAACAGAGGCTAAATAGAAGAAACAGTTCCAAGAGACAGTTTTGTTGAGCACTGGGAAGACAAAGACATCTACAACACAAGCATGGCCTTGAAGTATTACACTTCCTTCCCAGAGGAGGATTCTTATTTGCAATTGATAAAATATCAAGGTATCTGAAGAGTCAGTAACAAAAAATCAATAGCGCTTTTCACAGCTGTGGTGTCTTACATGCATATGCAGACCTAAGCCTCACAAAAGCAATTGAGTACTGACTACCTATTAAGCAGATAACTTTAGCAAACATTGTGTTATTTGCTTAAGAGCAATGAATAGTACAATACTTCATACAACACTTTCAGTCTACTTAGGAGTATTAAAACCAATAATTCTCCTTAGTTTTCTAAAATAATGTAGAAATAACTAGAAGAAACTCCTGTAGTCAAACATAGATAGCAGTATGGCATAAAGTTGTTTGTTACTTCATAATGTATTCCTAGAGCTTGGTGTTGCATCCCACTTCCTCATAGGTTTGTTCCATTCCACATTTACCTGTGTACAATTTGCTTTCAGTCTTCCAGAAAGTGCAAATAGAAGTCTTGGTACTTTCAAAAAAAGGGAACATTTTCTGTATTTTCTAATCCTCAATTTCGTGCAAAAGTTAACCTGCTTTATTTACCTATTTTACTTAAAAATAAGTAAGGAAAAATAAGATGGCATCCTGATATTCACAAATCAAAACAGGTACTGCTGTGACTTTCATCTATGCTGAGTTAACTTTTTGCATCATCATCATAGGCTAGGCTTTGTTCTATTTTAAGTCCTAAGCAATAGGCACTGCATATTCTGCACAGCCACAGAAGTAACCCTTGATGATTACATTATTCATCCCTCTGAGAAAAAAATTCCATATCTGCTTCTCCCCTTTTTCTGACTGCAAAGCAGTTAACCAGCTGGGGGACTTTTTTGCTGTTATATCAGAGTGCAAGAGCCAATCTCAGAGGAATACAGCTCCGGATTGCAAGTTTCAGGTAGCAAAAATCCCTCTTGCTACAAAATAAGAACCTGACCACATAACGAGGTATGTGGTGAAAGTGGCAAATGAGTTTGTGTTGACTAAACCAAGTGAAACAGAGAAGTAAAATGATCAGCTTTAATGATCAAAAGAGAGGCAGCGATATACTAAAGAGCACTGCATTTAAATTCCAAGATCTAATGGTAACTCCACACAGATCTAATGCAACTGAATTCCTGCTTCATTGTCTTCATCCCAGCTTCTCAACATATTCATATTCTTAAGAATTAACACTCAAGGTTGAGGTGAAAAGTGCAATTTTTTTAAAATTGCATGCATATATTAACTTTCACAATAAATTTAGGATGATATATAAATATACAAGAGTACTATCTTAAACAGTTTCAGGAAATAGAGTCAAGAATTCAAACCTCATGGTTTAAATTAAAACTTCTAGCATGAACATTTACATAAACTTACTTATATCCAAGTTCATTATCATAAGACAATTCATATAAAAGATGACAAATTAATTTTATACAAAAATAATTTGCTCAGAAAATTTTTTCCCCACCAAAAGTGTTCGTTATTTCATTGTAACTCAAAATATATTTTGACTTATCTTTTGCTAGCAAAAAAGTCTATATAACTCTTTACAGAAGTTAATATATTAACTACTGAGGTGCTTCTGGTTTTTAATACACCTAGATTCTTCTAAGATCTGAGAGTATGTGATAAGATAAAAAGAATTTAAAACAAAATACTACCCAGTTTTCCCCACTATGCAGAATCCACTGTATCCCTTAACTGTTTTAAACTGGTTATAATGCAATTCAGAATCTCAACAAACTATTTTTCATACACGCAAAACTGCTTTATTCTTTGTATACAAGCTACATCTGCATTCAACTCAGGATTACTGTAGCCCCTATTGACAAGCCTGAGCTAGCTTAAAACTATCCAGCTTGCTAACAGTTCAACCATGGCTCAGAGAAGCTACCCAAATCAAGGTTTTATAGCCCCATCTCTTCTGCACCTCCTTCCCTGAGCACTACGCAACTTTTACAATAGCTTTGAACTAGGTAGATTGACAGTTTTACAGATAACTTGGGCATATTTATGTAAACTTTAGTGACATCTCTGACAACAAATACAGTTTATAATCTCAGAATTATTCTTTTAAACTCTGACAGCCCCCATCCTGTGCTGAGATTTTTAAAGGCACAAGGTTGACCTTGCACTTGGGGTCCTTACGTCTTTTAAAAGAACTGCATGGACATTCCTTAATAAAAAATGTGTTAAAAAGTGATCTTTAACAGCGTTGGTTTGAGCTAGCCCATTTCACTTTGTACTTAGATGGACCAGAAAAAGCTTATGCAATTATGGACCCTCAACTGTGGTGACCTTCAACTCAAGGTGACAACTTGTTGAATCACTATTACTTTCAGCACAGAACTAAGCAATCAATTTCAGAAAACAAGTATTCATAGCAACCTATGGATCACGCTGCCCATATGCAAAACTTGATAGAAGAGTGGGTTTTTTTGGTTGGTTCTCCACTCCCACCACAATAATGAGGACCTAGAAAAAATATTTGCCTACCAAAGCTTTTAAACTTTCTCATTCATAGAGCTTTAATTTTGAAGTGATTTAAAACTGGTGGAAGTGCGCTAGTGTTTCTTCAGCACTGAACCATCGGTCATTAGAATAAGTCATCCTGTGTACTGAATTAATGATGTATCAGAGCCCATTTTTTAACTTGCAGCCCAGAAATTCAGTGAGCACCGCTCTGGTTTGCAAGCCAATCATCATTTCACATTATTTTCACTCAAACTTCCCCTTTGTAAAATGAAATCTAAGAAATAAATTGATGTGTTTTCAGCAGGTCCTTTGTGAAAACATCGTTTTTAATAAACAAGAAAAAGTTAAATAAGGTGTTACACACAGGTCTATCAAACAGCGTTTTGCACTAGCCAACAATACACTCAAACTTGTGTTGTGCTGCCCTCTTCAGGTAGACAGTACGTGCATTTTCTAGTTCTGCTTAACGAGTCATTGCATTTCAACTTCTTTCATAAAAATGTTCAGATTTGCAGTTTCAAGTAGCAGCTAATTTTACCTCTATATCCCACCAACGCTTGAAGTATTTTTGATCTAAAATCCTATAGAAATAAACTTTACTTTTGGTCTCTACATCTCCCTAACTTTAATACTAATCTTGAGGATTATCAAAATACCAGCTAGTGTTTGAAAAAGAGTTTAATTGATTCCTCTTAGCAAAGAAAACTGAAGCTGGTGAAATCAGGCCATAAGTGAACTTGGAGGTTTAGAAAGTCAAATGACCTTAAAAGTGGTGTAATGCAAAACAAAATCTAGAAATTGGAATTGACGTCAGGCAAATTCAGCCTTGAAATGCAATGGAAGCTTTCCACCCAAAACAAAGATATCAATAGCCTACTAGCATAAAAGGATTGATTCAATATTACTTGAAAACTTTACAGGTGGACCCAGTATCTTTCCAAACAATCTGTTTTCATATGTTTGAGTAGCTATAATATGTGCCAAATTGTGATGCTGATTTGCATACTTGTAATGGATTTTGCAATTGATTATTTAAGCTCTGCCAATTAATGTGGAAATACAAATAAAAGGGTCTTCCATTGCTTGGGAAAAGGCCATGCTTGGGCTTCTGATTAATTTATTGAGCCAGATATTAATAATGTATTCAATATTTAATTTCCCCCTCCCACTTTCCTATTTTTAGAGAACAGGTCATGGTAGACATTTAAACCTATTTAGACATCTCAGTACTGCAACTTTGACAGAAAGAGCAGAGTGTTGGATTTAACTGATGTATTAAGTTTGGAGAATTTCACTCACGTTACTAAGCCAGATAAACATCATAATTTGTGACTGTAGGATTTAATCACAATGTATTAAGGGACTTACAATAGGAAAACCTGTTCAAAGCTAAGGCCTACTATGTAATTAGGTAATAAAATTAATAACCTAATCAAAACCTTTAGAAAATAGAGGCAAAGGAAATGTTCATTCCAGTACTGTGGCACGTCCTAGTACCCAAATAAATGAACAAGCAAACAAAGAATCCCAGATCATCCCGTTTGGGGCTGGCAAACACACAACAGCCAGCCTGCCTTAAGCCAAATGCAACTCTAGAAAAGCTCAGAAGAACTAGTTATGCATATTTTTAATGCATTTTATTTAATATATTTTTGTAATTTCATTCTCAAGAATGAAATGCCATTTACAACTTTAAATCCTATATATTCATAGGGCAGACTCCAGACGAAGGGAGGAAGACAGACAGGGAGAGAGTACGCAAGAGCAAATGGGTGAGCATCACACAGGGAGCGAGCAAGATATCAAAATTCAGGGATGAGCACAAACTAAGTGCACAACAACTGAGATTCAGAGTGCTCCCATCTGCAGCATAAGACAGCAGACAATACTTCATCAGGGTAGTCTCTATCTGCACGTAGAGACTCTTCTCTGGTGCCTGACTAATATGTGCTGTCACAGTGCCTGGGGCCAAAGACTGATGAAAACTTCCTGCCATCTATCAGCCATGTAGTTTGTTCAATTAGAAAGTGCAAAACCAGCTGGTCTTATAAACATAGGGAAAAAGGCCTCAAGTCAAACTAGCCCTAGTACTGTACAAAAAAAGCAACACTTAAATGCATAATATACTCGAAACATTATTTTCTCTCTTGCTATCAAAAGAACAAGTGAAAAAAGCACTCTATTCAACAGTACTATCAAACAGGCAAAAGTTTTCATGCAACTGTCAACTGAAGACACAGCAGCTTACATCTCTGAAGTGATGAAGTGGGGTACTTTTTTTTGGATGCATGTAAGTAAAAGTGTCACAAATATATAATCGCTACTTTTAAACTGTCTCTGGCAGAAAAAGTTTCCACCTATGTCAAAGGTTCGTTTGGTGCAAGTTCCATATGACACAGTTTAGACTATGACAGCTGGTAATAAAATCTCCAAGATCTCTTAGCTAACTTTTAAAATTGCAAGTGAGTTGATCCATAGCAATACTCAGTCTTTTTCTTCATCTTCTACAGTAGATGCCAGGATTCTGGTCTAATCTTAGCTGCTACATTTAAAAGAAGAGGTGTTGGACAAGGGCTTTTAAAATTACCTGTGGTTAGTTTAGTTCTGACTTACCCAAGTATGACATTCATATTTTTGCTACTTCTTTCTCCCACACACACCATCAGATTTGGATACCACACGAGGTATGATTCATATTATTCTTTAGAAGTGTATTTTAATAGACAAGCTTTATAATTGAAAGAGCCTTTGAGTTTTGAAAATATCAGGCCTTCAGTGAAAAGCATGTCAGATCACTTTATTGCAT